>NC_083593.1:42075361-42395361 GCF_027579695.1 Neoarius graeffei | reverse complement strand
TTTGATAATAAAAAATTTGCCTTCACTTCCCCTTTAATGTATAATGATGACATTTCATAACCCTGTAATTTCAAATTTTCCTGGTTAATCGCTTTAATGGCATGAGAAGGACTTTGATAATTGAGTCTGATGGAAGTAAATTTGGTCTGTTGACCAAAGTCTTATATTTAAACAAATATTTCCCACAATTTCTGCTTACCTCTGCTTTAGACAGTAAGACAGCATGTATACAAAAATCATACATACACTTGCAATAGGCACTCAACCCTTCCCAAAAGCTATGGATTAATAGTATGCTTTGAGCTTTGATTTCAAAAGGGACACAGAAGAAGCCTGTCTGAGGTCTACTGGCACACTGTTTTCAGAGCCTGTTAAAAAAAAGAAAAAGAAAGAAAAAGCTTTTTGTTTTAGTGGAGATTGAAGAGTCAGCAGCAACTATGTGATGGATCTGAAAGGTCTAAAAGCAGAATGGATACCAAGCATGTCTGCAATGTCAAAAGGGGCGAGTCCATTTAGGGCTTGAAAAACAAACATTAAAACCCAATACTGAATCCGAGAAAATGATCTGGAAGCCAATGAGCCAATAGTGGCAGGTGTGCAACAGATGACTCGTTGATCCCAGTACCAGGCGTTATAATGATCCTAACAGGATGAAATAAAACCATGAATAACTTTTTTCTAGGTCTTGTGAGCAAAGAAATGGTTTGTTTTTGGTGACAGGTTTTCTGTTTGGTTCTCAGTATGGGGAAACATTTCTAAATTCTTGTTGATGGTAATCACACATACATTACCATGAGTGAAATCGAGATTAAGCTCCTGAAGTCAATGAACTAGTGCACTTACAACTAAACTAAGTGTCACATGACCAGTCTGTACTTCCTCTTCATTCGTCAGTGCAGGTTCGTGAGACTCAAGTGTCATTTACTGTTTCAAGTGACTCTGAATCAGAATCAAAACCAGACACTTGAGGTTTTGAATGAATTATTTAGGCAGCACAGTTTTGGAAAGGTTTGTTCTCCTGAACTGCGACTCTTTCTCTGTGTGTGTGTGTGTGTGTGTGTGTGTGTGTGTGTGTGTGTGTGTGTGTGTGTGTGTGTGTGTGGGCGGGCATGTACTGTAGGTGTGTGTAAACACCATGTGAAATCAATAACAAGACAGTCAGGTTAGATATACTAAAAGATGTGAGTGCAGCGTGTGAAACAAACAGAGCTTGTGCAGATTTAAAAACTAGGAAAATTTGCTTCACAAAGCAGCTACATGCTGAGCAGTAATGATCTAAATATAAAGATATTAAAAAGATTCAGAAACTGATATGAATTAATAAAGGGCCAGCAATTTAAATATGATGAATTATTAATCTATATGCTCATGCATATTGCATAACGCCAATGAGAGAAAAAGAGAAATACAATTTGAGAATAAGTGCTTAAAGCCAAATCCACACCTCTCTCTCTGTGGGGGTGTAAACTAAACTGTTGGTTTTACTGAATAGTCTGCTAACGGATTCAGTTTAAAATCTTAAACATCATGATCTGACAAAAAACAAAGGAATTTTAAAGGAGCAGTTAGTCATTTTTAATTTTTACAGCTTTGTGAGGCAATGACAGCCCTTTCCCTTTCAGTGAATGGCCTCACTCACCCCTGAGGAGCAGAACTGTTTGTATTGTTGAGACTGAAATTAAAGGAAAACTATGGGATTTTTTAACCTGGGCCCTATTTTCCCATCTCGTTGGGTCCAAATATTTACTAGGGACAAAAACAATTGAAATCAGGCCAGTACTGAATTAGAACGTAATCACTGGCAACCGCAAAAGGCTACACAATGTAATCCTATGGGGCAGTCATCTGTGTCAAATACCCCTTTTCCACTAAATCAGTTCCAGGGCTGGTTCAGGGCCAGTGCTGGTGCTGGTTCACAACTCGTTCAACTTGCGAGCCAGCTGAGAACCAGTTTGCTTTTCCATAGCTTGCGGTGCTAAGGGAAGCCACGTCATTACATCGCTGTATACGTCAGTTACGTTGTTGTATACGTCATTACGTCACTGTATACGTCAGTAACGTCGCTACGTTTGCATAAACCTTGGCGCGAATATTGAAGCAAAAACAACACGGAAGAAGCAGCAGCAGCAACAACAATAATAATAATGGATGACTTCACGTTTGTACAGCTGCTGCTTCTCGTCGCTTAAAAATGGCGATCTTTCGCGGTCTTGTTATTGTTGTTGGTCTTAACAACTCCACCCCCTCCCCGCTGACGTAAGCGGTTCTTTCCTCTGGTCCAGCAGAGAGTTGGTGCTAGCCTGGAACCGGTTTTTCTGGCCCCAGAGCCAGTTCTTTGTCAGTGGAAACAGAAAACCCAGTTCCAAACTAAGCACTGGCCCCGAACCAGCCCTGGAACTGCTTTGGTGGAAAAGGGGCAAAAGTAAAACGCTTGTTTTCACCACTGACAGGCTCATAATGTTAGTATAAGCGTGTTACAATATGGAAAGGATCCCTACAGAGATACACTTGTGTCTGTTTACCTCAATAACTGTAGAAACTGGAGAAAATTACTGTTTCTGCACTCATTGTTCTACCTTTCTCTTCTTCTGGTCTCTGACGCAGCGCCTCATTCAGTGTCTGGAGTCAATTAGGGCACCAGGGCCATTTTCTGGCTCAAATAAATCGGGATGGCTATCAAATTGAAATGCTTCATTCATATTGTTGTAATCAGTTAAATATTCCTTTGGAAATACAGGTAGTCGTCGACTTACGACTGCGTTTGGTTACGACTGACCGGTCGTAAACTGATCTGGTCGTAAGTCGGCCTATGTTAAATGAACGTAAGTATATTGTGATGTGTAATGATATTGTAATCATCTTAAAGTCTTATTTTATCAACATTTTCTTATTTCATTACCTTGGCTCATTATTTGGTTTAAGTCAAACACTGCATACTACACTGTGTACAGTACAATTCGTTTAATATATGTGTTGCAATTCGGGCGGGTGGGTTGAGCACAGAAGGACGGCAGGCCAGAACTGAGTGCAACAAAATCTCTTTATTTGGACACTTTACAGTGACGTTATTCTCCCAGCCACGCATGCATATATACAGGTCGTCTGGTTAGGGAGAGAGCTCTCTTCCTCTGCTCTCTCTCTCCTTACATAGGGCGCGGTCACTAGGGAAGACACACAAACACACGTTAACTGACATCAGGTGCAGTGATTCTGCCACTTACCTTCCTTGACTCCACCCTCCGGTCACAGACCGACGCTTGACCACGCCCCCACTGCCACATACCCCCACCGCCCGACTCAGGCCGGGCGGCCGTCCGGCCTGCAGCGACTCCCCCCCTGACAGGAGAGGAAGTCCGCCACGACCATCTGCGCCCCCGGCCTGTGGATCACCTTGAAGTTAAAGGGCTGGAGTGCCAGATACCAACGGGTGATCCGTGCGTTGGCATCCTTCATGCGGTGGAGCCACTGGAGGGGCGTGTGGTCCGAACAGAGGGTGAAAGGGCGTCCCAGCAGGTAGTAGCGGAGGGCGAGGACCGCCCACTTGATGGCTAGGCACACTTTCTCTATGGTGCTGTAGCGCCCCTCATGCACCGACAGCTTTCTGCTGATATACAGCACTGGACAATCCTCCCCCTCCACCTCCTGGGACGAAACAGCCCCCAGCCCTCTGTCCGACGCATCCGTCTGCAACATAAAGGGGAGAGAAAAGTCAGGGGAGTATAACAGTGGCCCCCCACACAGTGCAGCCTTCACCTCCGAGAAAGCCCGCTGGCATTGCTCTGTCCACTGGACCGGATCCGGTGCCCCCTTTTTAGTGAGATCAGTCAGCGGTCTGGTGACGTCCAAATAATTAAGTATAAACCTACGATAGTAGCCAGCCAGCCCCAGGAACTGTCTCACCCCCTTTTTGGTCTTGGGCCTCGGGCAGGCCGCAATCGCTGCTGTCTTGTTAATTTGGGGATGCACCTGCCCATTGCCCAAGTGGAAGCCCAGATTCCGTACTTCCACCCGCCCAATCGCACACTTCTTCGGGTTGGCCGTGAGACCCGCTTGCCTCAGCAACCTAAGGACGGCCCTTAGGTGTTCTAAATGCCGTGGCTAGTCATTACTATAGATTATGATATCATCTAAGCACGCGGCCGCATAGGTGGCGTGGGGGCGGAGGACCCTGTCCATAAGCCGCTGGAACGTAGTGGGCGCCCCAAACAGCCCAAAAGGAAGTGTAACAAATTGGTGTAAGCCAAACGGTGTGTAAAAGGCCATTTTTTCTTGGGATAGTGGAGTCAAGGGGATCTGCCAATAACCCTTTGTCAAATCCAGTGTCAAGTAAAAGCGAGCCATGCCTAGTCGATCCAGCAACTCGTCAATACGAGGCATTGGGTATGCATCGAATTTAGACACCGCGTTGACTTTTCTATAGTCCACACAGAACCGGACCGACCCGTCAGCCTTGGGAACCAAGACTGGCTGCTCCAGTCACTGTGGGACTCCTCGACGATGCCCATTTCGAGCATGGCCTCGAGTTCTTCCCAAACCACTTTTTTCTTGTGTTTGGGTAGCCTGTAAGGGCGGCTGCGCACTACCACCCCCGGGGGCGTCTCGATGTGGTGTTCTATGAGGCCGGTGCGGCCGGACAGGGTCGAGAACACGTCCGAAAATTCGGTCTGCAACTGGGCAACCTCCGCGAGTTGAGTCGGGGAGAGGTGGTCTCCACAGGGGACCGGAGAGGTACGCGATGTCAATGTTCCCTTTTGAACCTCCGGCCCCAGCTCCGCCTTCTCCGGAACCACCGACACCAATGCCACGGGGACCTCCTCATTCCAGACTTTGAGCAGATTGAGGTGGTAAATCTGTAGCGCCCCACCCCTGTCCGTTCGCCTCACCTCATAGTCGACATCCCCAACCCGCCGTGTGACCTCAAAGGGTCCTTGCCACTTGGCGATCAATTTGGAGCTCGATGTGGGCAACAGTACAAGTACTTTATCTCCCGGTGCGAACTCCCTAAGGCGTGTACCCCTGTTATACAGGCGGTTTGTCGTTCTTGGGCCTGCTGCAAATTCTCCTGGGTTAGGTGTGTGAGTGTGTGGAGTTTTGCGCGCAGGTCAATAATGTATTGAATTTCATTTTTGCTCGGGGAAGGTCCCTCCTCCCAATTTTCTCGCAGTACATCTAGGATGTCGCGCGGCTTACGCCCATATAATAATTCGAACGGGGAGAACCCCGTGGAGGCTTGTGGGACCTCTCGCACTGCGAATAACAGGGGTTCGAGCCATTTATCCCAATTGCATGCGTCCTCGCGAACAAACTTTTTAATTATGTTCTTGAGTGTGCGATTGAACCGTTCGACTAAACCGTCCATTTGTGGGTGATAAACGCTGGTGCGGATCGGCTTAATTCCCAATAACCCATACAGTTCGCTCAGTGTGCGTGACATAAACGAGGTGCCTTGATCAGTCAGAATCTCTTTGGGGATTCTGACTCAGGAGATGACGCGGAAGAGCGCCTCCGCAGTACTGCGTGCTGAGATATTGCGAAGAGGCACTGCTTCCGGGTATCGCGTTGCATAGTCCACTAGAACTAAAATAAAGTGATACCCTCATGTTGACCGATCTAATGGCCCGACGAGATCCGTCCCAATTCTTTCGAACAGGGTCTCGATTAATGGTAGAGGGCGCAAAGGCGCTTTTGGAATGGCTGCTGGATTTACTAACTGGCATTCGCGGCATGCCGTACACCACCTACAGACATCGCCGCGAATCCCTGGCCAATAGGACCGGGCTATTATTTGGGCTAGTGTCTTATCCTGCCCCAAGTGTCCAGCCATGGGATTAAAGTGAGCCGCCTGGAATACCAATTCCCGGTGGCTCTTTGGAATCAAAAGCTGTGTAATCGGCTCCTTAGTCTGAGTGTCCTGCGTCACTCGGTATAATCTATCTCTCATAATGGAGAAATGGGGAAGGACGGGGTGGCGTTTGGCTGGAGCGTTTGACCATCGATTACTCTCACTTGGTCAAACGCATGCCACAGAGTCTTGTCTCGCGACTGTTCTAATGGGAAATCCGCGAGGGATTTCCCAAGAGAAGGAGGAGGAGCCTGCGGCTCCTCGCTCTGACGCGGAGATGACGTAGACGGCTCTGTGACTGCTGCTCCCGCCAATGCCACACCAGGACCTCCCCCTGCTGAACTACGGCAGGCCCCACTCTTCACTAAATGACTCATTAACTCCCGAAATCCCGGCCAATCAGTCCCCAAAATTATCGAGTGGGTAAGGCGAGGATTAACCGCCGCCTTTACACTAAATTTTTCCCCTCGAAAAAGAATGTGGACCGACACTAAAGGGTAGTTGTGAACATCCCCATGCACACACAACACCTTCACCAATTGTGCTCCCCCCAATGCCTCGTCTTGCACCAGGCTTTGGTGGATTGAGGTCTGATTACAGCCAGAGTCCACCAACGCCTGATATGTATCCCCTTGGACACTCACCAGTATGCGATACGCTCCGGCCCGATCGAGGGCGGCTCCTGGCGCATTGGGGATCCGGACCACCGCGCCCACTTCCATTGCTGAGCACTGCTGCTGGAGGTGCCCCGGCTCCCCGCAGCACCAGCAAACTGGCCCGGGCTTTCTCTCTGCACTGGTACTCTGGGGCTCACTCACCTGAGGGGGGGAAGAGACAGACATGGAAGCGGGAAATGGGAGGGCACCGCGGGTGTGGCGGGCCAGCTGGGGTGGAGCCGACCCCCACCTCTGCGGTGGGGGAATGGGGCGAGGACAAGACACAGAAGGGGGGGGAGAGAGAGAGAGAGGAGAGGGGAGAAGAGGAGATCTGCTGTCCTGCTGTCAGAACAGCTGCCAAATGGTCCTCCGCCAGCTCGATGGCCTAATCCAGCGATGCTGGGTGATGGCACTGGACCCACTCTGCGGTCCCTTCGGGTAGTCAAGCGATGAACTGTTCCAGTACCACCAGATCGACGATTCCCGCGGCGTCGCAGTTGTCAGCCCTCAGCCACCGCCAGCAGGCGTCCCGGAGTTGCTGGCCAAATGCGAACGGTCGGCCGACTTCCTCCAGGCACAGAGCACGGAAGCGCTGTCGATGTTGTTCGGGGGTGCACCCCACACGCTGGAGAATGGCCCGGCGGAGGTCTGCGTAGACCAGCCGGCTAACGGCGGGGAGCTGTAGCACGGCCAGCTGTGCCTCACCTGTTAGCAGGGGGAGGAGGCGTGCCGCGCGCTGTTCCACCGGCCAGCCCGAGGCCTCTGCTGCCTGCTCAAAGAGCATGAGGAAGGCCTCAGGGTCGTCGCGTGGGCCCATCTTCGTTAGGGTGAGGTGAGGAGCACCCGCGGCAGTGGAGGTGGTGGACCCCGCCGATGCGAGGAGGTGCCAGAATGCCTGACGATCTTCCTGCTGCACCAGCACCAGGGCCTCGAACCTTTGCTCCTGCTCCTTCTGGAGGGCGACTAGCGCCTGGTGCTGGCTCTGCTGGGCCATGGTGAGGGCATGGACTAGGTCTGCGAAGGGGGAGGACTCCATGGGGCTGTTCTTCTCTGTGCTCCGCTCCCAGGTTTCGGCACCACTGTTGCAATTCGGACAGGTGGGTGGAGCACAGAAGGACGGCAGGCCAAAACTGAGTTCAACAAAATCTCTTTATTTGGACACTTTACAGTGACGTTATTCTCCCAGCCACGCATGCACATACACAGGTCATCTGGTTGGGGAGAGAGCTCTCTTCCTCTGCTCTTTCTCTCCTTATATAGGGCGCAGTCTCTGGGGAAGACACACAAACACACATTAACTGACATCAGGTGCAGTGATTCTGCCACTTACCTTCCCTGAATCTGCCCTCCAGTCACAGACCGACGCTTGACCACGCCCCCGCTACCACAATGTGCAAAACAAAAAATACGAAATACAGGTGTGAAAAATGGAAAACATTTTAGTTTGAAACATACCAAAATACAAATGTAAAACATAGCAAAATACAAAACTTAGTGACCGCTGGCATCACTGGTGCTTGGCTGTGGGTCGTCTATATCATCATCAGCTGTTGCAGCGCTCGGGCTGGCGGGAGCATTTGCTCATTTCATAAACCAGGAGCTGGGGCGGAAATTGTATGACGGGGTGCGCAAGGGAACGCGAGAGAGACTGCACATGTGCCTGGAGCTGGGGCGGAAACTGTATGACGGAGTGTGCGAGGGAGCGCGAGAGAGACTGCGCATGTGCCTGGAGCTGGGGCGGAAACTGTTGTACGCAGCGAGAGGCGCTGCCGGGAGCTGGGGCAGAAACTGTCGTACGCTCAGCTAGCTCAGCTGGGAAACACTTGCCAGTCATAACCAGACGGTCGTAAAGTCGATCGGTCGTAAGTCGCATAGGTCGTAAGTCGACAACTACCTGTAGACGTTTTCACTTCTCCTTTTGGAAACATCAGAAAACAGCCCTGTGTGATAATCAACTACAGACACTGAATGGGGTATTGAGTCAAAGACCTGAAGAAGAGAAAGGTAAAACAATGAGTGTAGAAACAGTAAATACAAGGTTAGTCAAAATTATATTAACACGAATGGATTAGTTTTCTCCTGAATGTGTGGTGCGCCATGACCACTGCTGGCGTAATTGGGCCCTACTTTTTTGATACCCCAACAATGACATCAGACGTCTACTTACAGATGGTGCAGCAGTACACCATTGATGAACTTCCACTACAGATCCGATTGGAGGGGTATTTCCAACAGGATGGCACACCACCGCGTTTTGGTCGTACTGTTCGTGCTTATCTCGACCACACGTTTCCTCAAGGCCATGCTCGAAATGGGCATAATCGAGGAGTCCCACAGTGACTGGAGCAGCCCAGTGGTCCTGGTTCCCAAGACCGACGGGTCGGTCCGGTTCTGTGTGGACTATAGAAAGGTCAATGCAGGGTCTAAATTTGACACATACCCAATGCCTCGCATTGATGAGTTGCTTAATCAGTTAGGTGCTGCTCGCTTTTATTCGACACCAGATCTAACAAAGGGATATTGGCAGATCCCCTTGACTCCTTTATCCCGAGAGAAAACGGCATTTTCCACACCGTTTGGATTACACCTATTTGTCACGCTCCCTTTTTGGTTGTTTGGGGTGCCCGCCACATTCCAGTGGCTTATGGACAGGGTCCTCCACCCTCACACTGCCTACGCGACCGCCTATCTAGATGACATTGTAATTTACAGTAATGATTGGCCGCAGCACTTGGAACACCTTAGGGCCGTTCTAAAGTTGCTGAGGTGAGCGGGCCTCACAGCTAACCCAAAAAAGTGTGCGATTGGGCAGGTGGAAGTACGGTATCTGGGGTTCCATTTGGGCCATGGGCAGCCCGAAGCCCAAGCCCAAAAAGGAAGTGAGACGGTTCTTGGGGCTGGCTGGCTATTATCATAGGTTTCTACCTAATTATTCGGATGTCACCAGCCCACTAACCGATCTCACTAAAAAGGGGGCTCCAGATTTGGTCCAGTTCACGGAGCAGTGCCAACAGGCCTTCTTCTGAGGTAAAAGCTGCACTGTGTGGAGGGCCACTTTTACACTCCCCTGACTTCTCTCTCCCCTTTATTTTGCAGACTGATGCATCGGACAGAGGGCTGAGAGACGTTTTGTCCCAGGAGGTGGGGGGCGAGGAGCGCCCTGTGCTATATATCAGCCGGAAACTCTCGATGCATGAAAGCAGGTACAGCACAATTGAGAAGGAGTGTCTCGCCATCAAGTGGGCAGTCCTCACCCTCCGATACTACCTGCTAGAGCGCCCTTTCGCTCTCTGTTCGGACCACACGCCCCTCCAGTGGCTCCACCACATGAAGGATGCCAATGCGCGGATCATCCGTTGGTATCTCACCCTCCAGCCATTTAAGTTCAAGGTGATCCACAGGCCAGGGGCGCAGATGGTGGTGGCAGACTTCCTGTCCCGTCGGGGGGGAGTCAGCTTCAGGCCGGACGGCTCCCCGGCCTGAGTCGGGCGGTGGGGGTATGTGGCACCGGGGGTGTGGCCAAGCAGCAGTCTGTGAATGGAGGACGGGGTCAGGGAACATAAGTGGCTAAGTCATTCCACCTGCTGTCAATTAATGTGTGTGTGTGTTTGTTACAGGGATGGAGCATAAAAGGAGAGAGAGAGAGAGAGAGAGAGCAGAGAAAAGGGCTCTCTCTCCCCAACCACAATGCATGTGTGAGTGAGTGAGTGAGTGAGTGAGTGAGTGAGTGAGTGAGTGAGTGAGTGAGTGAGTAAGCAAGCAAGCAAGCTGAAAAGCTAAATAAAGTGATTTGTGTAATCATCAACTCTTGCCTGCCGTGCTTCTGTGCTCCATCCACATCAGGAAGTGTTACAATGTGCTTGTGGCAGCGGGGGCGTGGTCAAGCATCGGTCTGTGACAGGAGGGTGGAGCCGGGGAAGGTGAGTGGCAGATTCGCTACACCTGACGGTAATTAACCTGTGTTTTGTGTGTGTTTTCCCAGTAAACCGCGCCCTATTTTTAGAGGCAGAGAGAGAGCAGAGGGAGCGCGTCCCGGGAGTGGAGGCTGAGAGTGTGTCTGTGTGCTGCGAACTCTCTTAAACTGAAAAGTTTATTAATAAAAATACATTGTTACTACCTCCAAACGTTGTCCTGCCGTCCTCTGTGCTCCACCCACGCATTGTCGGCGTTACAGTGGTGCCGAAACCTGGGAAAAGGTGGAGCACCAGTGCTACAGCTCCATGGAATCCTCCCCGTTCGCGGACTTGGTCCACGCCCTCGCCACGGCTCAGCAGAGCCAGCACCAGGCACTCGTCACGCTCCGAAAGGAGCAGGAGCGCCGCTTCGAAGCCCTGGTGCTGGCTCAACAGGAAGATCGAGAGGCGTTCCGGCGGCTCCTCGCGTCGGCGGGGTCCACCAGCGCCCCGGCCGCGGGCCCGTCTCCCCTCACTGTGACCAAGATGGGCCCGCAGGACGACCCCGAGGCGTTCATCACCTTGTTCGAGCAGGTCGCCGAAGCCTCGGGGTGGCCGATGGAGCAGCGCGCGGCGCGCCTCCTCCCCCTCCTGACTGGAGAGGCGCAGCTGGCCGCATTACAGCTCCCCGCCGACCGCCGGCTGGCCTACGCTGACCTTCGCCGGGCCGTCCTCCAGCGCGTAGGGCGCACGCCGGAGCAGCAGCGCCAGCGCTTCCGCGCGCTGCGGATGGAGGAAGCCGGCAGCCCGTTCGCGTTTGGCCAGCAGCTCCGGGACGCCTGCTGGCGGTGGCTGAGGGCCGAAGATCGCGACGCCGAGGGAATCATCGACCAGGTGGCGCTGGAACAGTTCGTTGCCCGCTTACCAGCCGGAACCGCAGAGTGGGTCCAGTGCCACCGCCCGGCGTCGCTGGATCAGGCCGTAGGACTGGCGGAGGATCATCTGGCGGCTGTACCGGCGGCAGGACAACGGAGGACATCGTCTTCTGTCTCCTCTTCTCTCTCTCTGTCTTCCCCCCCTCCCTCTCTGTCTTCCCCCCCTCCTCCCGTGTCCCGTCCTCGCCCCGTTCCCCCACCACGGAGGCGGGGGCCGGCCCCACCCCAGCCGGCCCGCCGCACCCGTGGTGCCCTCCCGTTTCTCCCT
This sequence comes from Neoarius graeffei, assembly GCF_027579695.1. Taxonomy (NCBI): domain Eukaryota; kingdom Metazoa; phylum Chordata; class Actinopteri; order Siluriformes; family Ariidae; genus Neoarius; species Neoarius graeffei. The sequence goes on along the minus strand of NC_083593.1, from coordinate 42,383,767 downwards.
TCTGTGTCTGTCTCTCCCCCCCCTCAGGTGAGTGAGCCCCAGAACACAGTTGCAGAGGGGAGGCCCGGGCCGGTTTGCTGGCGCTGCGGGGAACCGGGCCACCTGCAGCAACAATGTGCAGCGATGGAGGTGGGGGCGGTGGTGCGGATCCCCAACGCGCCAGAGGCTGCCCTCGATCGGGCCGGAGCGTATCGCATACCGGTAAGTGTACAAGGGGCTACATATCAGGCGTTGGTGGATTCGGGCTGCAATCAGACCTCGATCCGCCAAAGCCTGGTGCAAGACGAGGCATTGGGGGGAGCACAAGGGGTGAAGGTGTTGTGTGTGCACGGGGATATTCACAGCTACCCGTTGGTGTCAGTCCACATATATTTTAGAGGGGAAAAATCTATAGTGAAGGCGGCGGTTAATCCTCGCCTTACCCACTCTTTGATCTTGGGGACCGATTGGCCGGGATTTCGGGGTTTAATGGCACGCCTAGTAAAGAGTGGGTCCTGCCGGTTGACGGGGGAGGGTCCCGGTGTCGCTTTGGCTGGAGCGGCGGTCGCAGAGCCGTCTACGTCATCTCCGCGACAGGGGGAGGAGCCGCCGGCCCCTCCTCTTTCTATTGGGGAATCCCTCGTGGATTTCCCACTGGAACAATCGCGAGACGAGACTCTGCGACACGCGTTTGACCAAGTGAGAGTAATCGATGGTCAAACGCTCCAGCCGAACGCCACCCCGTCCTTCCCCTATTTTTCCATTTTGAAGGATAGATTATATCGAGTGACGCAGGACACTCAGACGAAAGAGCGAGTCACCCAGTTATTAATTCCAAAGAGCCGCCGGGAATTGGTATTCCAGGCGGCCCACTTTAATCCCATGGCTGGACACCTCGGGCAGGATAAGACACTCGCCCGGATAATGGCCCGATTCTATTGGCCGGGGATTCGCGGCGACGTCCGTAAGTGGTGTACGGCGTGCCGCGAATGCCAGTTAGTAAATCCAGCGGCCATTCCAAAAGCGCCCTTGCGCCCCCTACCATTAATCGAGACCCCGTTCGAAAGAATTGGGATGGATCTCGTTGGGCCATTAGATCGGTCAACACGAGGGTACCGCTTTATATTAGTCCTGGTGGACTATGCAACGCGATACCCGGAAGCGGTGCCTCTTCGCAATATCTCAGCACGCAGTATTGCAGAGGCCCTCTTCCACGTCATCTCCCGGGTTGGAATCCCGAAAGAGATTCTGACTGACCAAGGCACCTCGTTTATGTCACGAACACTGAGCGAACTGTATGGGCTACTAGGGATTAAGCCGATCCGCACCAGCGTTTATCACCCACAGACGGACGGTTTAGTTGAACGGTTCAATCGCACCCTCAAGAATATTATTAAAAAATTCGTAAGTGAGGACGCACGTAACTGGGATAAGTGGCTCGAACCCTTGTTGTTTGCAGTGCGAGAGGTCCCCCAAGCCTCCACGGGGTTTTCCCCGTTTGAATTATTATACGGGCGTAAGCCGCGCGGCATCTTGGATGTACTGCGGGAAAATTGGGAGGAGGGACCTTCACAGAGCAAAAGCGAAATTCAGTACGTTATGGAGCTGCGCGCAAAACTCCACACGCTCACCCACCTAACTCAGGAGAATTTGCGGCAGGCCCAGGAACGGCAAGTCCGCCTGTACAACAAGGGCACGCGCCTTAGAGAGTTCACTCCGGGAGAGAAGGTACTCGTCCTGTTGCCCACGTCGAGCTCCAAATTAATCGCCAAGTGGCAAGGACCCTTTGAGGTCACACGGCGAGTCGGGGACGTCGACTACGAGGTTAGGCGAACGGACAGGGAGGGGGCGCTACAGATCTACCACCTCAATCTGCTGAAACTCTGGAATGAGGAGGTCCCCGTGGCGTTGGTGTCGGTAGTTCCGGAGAAGGCGGAGCTGGGGCCGGAGGTCCCCAAAGGGTCATTGGCATCACGTACCTCTCCGGTCCCCTGTGGAGACCACCTCTCCCCGACCCAACTCGCGGAGGTCGCCCAGTTGCAGGCCGAGTTTTCGGATGTGTTCTCGCCCCTGCCCGGTCGCACGAACCTCATAGAACACCACATAGAGACGCCCCCGGGGGTGGTAGTGCGTAGCCGCCCTTATAGACTACCCGAACACAAAAAAAAGGTGGTTCGGGAAGAACTTCAGGCCATGCTCGAAATGGGCATCGTCGAGGAGCCCCACAGTGACTGGAGCAGCCCAGTGGTCTTGGTTCCCAAGGCCGACGGGTCGGTCCGGTTCTGTGTGGACTATAGAAAAGTCAACGCGGTGTCTAAATTCGACGCATACCCAATGCCTCGTATTGATGAGCTGCTCGATCGACTAGGCACGGCTCGCTTTTACTCGACACTGGATTTGACGAAGGGATATTGGCAGATCCCCTTGACTCCATTATCCCGAGAGAAAACGGCCTTTTCCACACCGTTCGGCTTACACCAGTTCGTCACACTTCCGTTTGGGCTGTTTGGGGCGCCCGCTACGTTTCAGCGGCTGATGGACCGAGTCCTCCGGCCGCACGCCACCTATGCGGCCGCGTACCTAGACGACATCATCATTTATAGCAATGACTGGCAGCGGCACCTGCAACACCTGAGGGCCGTCCTTAGGTCGCTGAGGCGGGCGGGGCTCACTGCCAACCCGAAGAAGTGTGCGATTGGGCGGGTGGAAGTACGGTATCTGGGCTTCCACTTGGGCAACGGGCAGGTGCGTCCCCAAATTAATAAGACTGCAGCGATTGCGGCCTGCCCGAGGCCCAAGACCAAAAAGGGGGTGAGACAGTTCCTGGGGCTGGCTGGCTACTATCGTAGGTTTGTACCTAATTATTCGGACGTCACCAGCCCGCTGACTGACCTCACTAAAAAGGGGGCGCCAGATCCGGTCCAGTGGACGGAGCAGTGCCAGCGGGCCTTCTCTGAGGTAAAGGCTGCACTGTGTGGGGGGCCACTCTTACACTCCCCTGACTTCTCTCTCCCTTTTTTGTTGCAGACGGATGCGTCGGACAGAGGGCTGGGGGCCGTTTTGTCCCAGCAGGTGGAGGGGGAGGACCGCCCAGTCCTATACATCAGCCGCAAGCTGTCAGTGCGTGAGGGGCGCTACAGCACCATTGAGAAGGAGTGCCTGGCGATCAAGTGGGCGGTCCTCGCCCTCCGTTACTACCTGCTGGGGCGCTCTTTCACCCTCTGTTCGGACCACGCGCCCCTCCAGTGGCTCCACCGCATGAAGGATGCCAACGCGCGGATCACCCGTTGGTATCTGGCACTCCAACCCTTCAACTTCAAGGTGGTCCACAGGCCGGGGGCGCAGATGGTCGTGGCGGACTTCCTCTCCCGTCAAGGGGGGGGGGAGTCGGCTGCGGGCCGGACGGGCGCCCGGCCTGAGTCGGGCGGTGGGGGTATGTGGCAGCGGGGGCGTGGTCAAGCATCGGTCTGTGACAGGAGGGTGGAGCCGGGGAAGGTGAGTGGCAGATTCGCTACACCTGACGGTAATTAACCTGTGTTTTGTGTGTGTTTTCCCAGTAAACCGCGCCCTATTTTTAGAGGCAGAGAGAGAGCAGAGGGAGCGCGTCCCGGGAGTGGAGGCTGAGAGTGTGTCTGTGTGCTGCGAACTCTCTTAAACTGAAAAGTTTATTAATAAAAATACATTGTTACTACCTCCAAACGTTGTCCTGCCGTCCTCTGTGCTCCACCCACGCATTGTCGGCGTTACAGTGCTTATATGAAAGTGCGTACAGAATTAAAAGCAAATGATTTGGGGTCAATTAGCTTGTAACCGAATAATTTAACTCTAACAGACTTCTGACAGAACACATAGTCTCTGTTGCTGAATTTTTTAGCACATGGTGTTAAGCTGATTGCATTAGAATTTTTTTCCCCCCATTGTGCATGTGTTTTGTGTGCATGGCACTGAAGCAAAAGATCGTGGCTCAGCCTGCTGGAGTGGAAACTGTGCACTCACATGTATTTGGAAAGAACCAAATGTGACAGTTGGCCTGAGGAGATGCGTCACACACTGGCAGAACACACACACATACACATTTCTTTTTTGTTTTTGAAGCTGTGAGCCTCCTGGTGCTGTGCAATAATAAAACTTAATTACTGTATCGAGTTCAGTCTATGGTAGAGGTTATTTTCTGTCACGTTTTTCATAATTGTTGTCCGTTGCTCTGGATAAGAGCATCTGCTAAGTGCCATGTAATGTAATGTAATATTTTGTTTTATAAAAATTAATGTCTCAAATGTATAGAATGTGAAAATAAGTGATTAGTTGACATTTGACCTTTAAATCATCCATTTTGTAACATGCAGTACCAGTGTCATTTCAGTGGTTGATTATATAGACCATTATAGAAGGTAAATGATTTTCATTAATCATTCATCTCACGCCACGATTAAAAAGTGCTGATTTCTGTGCAAAACTGTGTGAATTAATCCATATGAACTGATCATAGAGAGAGCTGTAATAGGTCAGATAGCTAGGCCTGCTGCATACTGTGGCATAAGATTATGAAAAGCTTGTGACAAGCCTTTATCACATGCCTTGCCAGCAGGAATGAGCTGGTTTGGATTCACCCTTAGACTGTTGGCCGTTTCCTAAAAAGTCAGAGAAATGCTGCCCTCTTCTGTTGCTTTGAACAACGTACTGACCTAATCACAGATGTCGATTACACTGATGATGATGTACATTTAACAGTTATTCCACGAAATCAAGTCGTACATGAGCTGATCGCCGACAAGGCATGTAGCAAGCTGGCGATAAACCATGTATGACGAGATTGAGTGGAATAACTGTTTTATTCTATCCACATTCACTGAATTTTGAGAAACAGAGCCTCCATCCAGCCATTATCCATAACCGCTTATCCTGTGCAGGTTCACGGGCAAGCTGGAGCCTATCCCAGCTGACTATGGGTGAGAGGCGGGATACACCCTGGACAAGTTGCCAGATCATCACAGGGCTGAAACATAGAGACAAACAACCATTCACATTTACATTCACATCTATGGTCAATTTAGAGTCACCAGTTAACCTAACCTGCATGTCTTTGGACTGTGGGGGAAACCGGAGCACCCGGAGGAAACCCACGCAGACAGAGGGAGAACATGCAAACTCCACACAGAAAGGCCCCCGTCGGCCACTGGGCTCAAACCCAGAACCTTCTTGCTGTGAGGTGACAGTGCTACAGTTGCAATTTGTGAAAAATGCTATAATTATAATTCTTGAAAATAAAAAAGATATGTTCTTTCCAGGGGCGGCACGGTGGTGTAGTGGTTAGCGCTGTCGCCTCACAGCAAAAATGTCCGGGTTCGAGCCCCGTGGCCGGCGAGGGCCTTTCTGTGCGGAGTTTGCATGTTCTCCCCGTGTCCGCGTGGGTTTCCTCCGGGTGCTCCAGTTTCCCCCACAGTCCAAAGACATGCAGGTTAGGTTAACTGGTGACTCTAAATTGACCGTAGGTGTGAGTGTGAATGGTTGTCTGTGTCTATGTGTCAGCCCTGTGATGACCTGGCGACTTGTCCAGGGTGTACCCCGCCTTTCGCCCGTAGTCAGCTGGGATAGGCTCCAGCTTGCCTGCGACCCTGTAGAACAGGATAAAGCAGCTACAGATAATGAGATGGGAGATGAGATGTTCTTTCCATCAAATACTTTTATTCCACATATATAGTTTTTTTTTTGTATTTTTGAGGTTTTGTTTTCGAGTAGAGGTTTTGTTTCATCCTCGGTTGGTTCAGCAACACGCGCCACCATTTTGTTTTTCTCTACTCACAGTATATGAGCTGATATCCTAGTAGTAGGGTAGCCAATCAGAGCACGTGATTTCTCATATTCAGTGAATGTGGATAGAATAATATGTATTATAACTACTAGCAAGTGTATTAAGATATATAATATAATACATTCATGTAGTTCTGTATAGTTACATGGTCTGGGTGGAACAGACTTATTTGTCTCGTGTTGTTGACTAATATTTGAATTAGTCAGCACATGACTGAACTGGATCTGTTTCACCCAAGTGTACATTTTTAACCATCTGAGCAATGCTGTGACTCAGGCTAGTGTATTTAGGTAATCGCAAACTAAAACTTATCACATATTCCTGTCACGTTTAGAAACATTATACAAACCTTTTACAAAAACAATGGTGAATGATGGTGGATGTTTTTATGTAGTATGTGACTGTCTAAATTCAAAAGAGGAGGTCTCAATTATTGTGGGTCAACTATTCAAGATTGATGTAAAAAAGAAAAAAGAAGAAAAAGATTTATGAAACTTTGAAACATCTGCTATGAAGTGTCCACATGACATCTCACCTGTATACATTTTATATAGTATTCAGGGTTCTAACTAGACCAAAATATCAGCGTAGTGGCACCAGTCATAATGGCTGGGTGTTCAGGGGCCGCTTTAGGCCCCTGAAAGCTCACGGGTTCTACATGCTTGGAGACGCATTCTAGTGCAGGCCTCCCTGAAAGTCACTCTTTTTTGGTCACATTAATGAGATTTTTTTTTTTTTTTTTGCCAAAAGTTGCTGTGATTTGTTTTTGATTGAAGACTTATTATAATTAATATTCAACTATATTAGTGACCTATTTATGGAATAAGAATAAAACAACCAGTTGATGTTCACCAAGTGTCAGCTTTATTTTCAGCTTCAGCCATTCAATTATAGTACATGACGATCCAGATCTAACCCGGGGCCTGGCCCGTATTACGTGCACAGCATATAAGCACCTCTTAACACGGATGGCACTTTACCACGAACACAGCATAATGAAGGAGGTAAACTGGATTAGCATGATCAGTGACAATCTCCACACGGAACTACTCGGGCAGCTATGCGCTGGGCGCTTACGTGGACGGGGACTGGAGTATGTCCAAATGTAGAACAGTTGCATGATGGTGCGCTGTTGCCGCCACGTAGGGATAATGAGAAAATTAAACAAAAGACCACATTTTCAAGATTGACAAGTCTTTTTATTCGTGTAGTGGCAACTTTTACAGGTGTGTCAGCAATATTATGGGCGTAGCAGTAAAGGAAACATTGCATATTGGCCCGAAACACTGAAAAAGCCAAGTTAGAACCCTGAGTTTGTATATATTTTATAGAGAATGGACCTCAGCTGAACTGGTGTTGATTTATAATCAAAGCTATTATGAAGCTCCATTATTATGCGACTTTACTTATTTCACTTACTGGTATGATAAACCTATATATCAGAAAAACTAATGACCATCTTACCCTCAAACTGAATCGCTTTTGTATTTATAACATAATTATAAAGCACTAATGTAGTGTATCCCTTCTACAATATCACTTATTTAATAAGGTTGACCTATATGTCAACTAAGTGAATGGAAATGGAAAGAATATGCCATAAAAGATTAATCAGGCTGGCCATAAAGAAAACTGAGGGCTATTTTCTCTGTCATGATAAATAAAACATTGAATTTCACGACTGCAGTTTTGATATAAGCCTTTCATAGATCCTCCACAATACAAAAACATAAGCATGCTTATAAACCAAGTACCAAATACACACACACACACACACACACATACATATATATATATATATATATATATATATATATATATATATATATATATATATATATCTCCTTCTCACCCCCGGCGGGGGGGTGGTATCCATGTCATCCTCAAGCTCAGGTCCTCTACCAGAGGCCTGGGAGTTTGAGGGTTCTGCGCAGTATCTTCAATGTTCCTAGGACTGCGCTCTTCTGGACTGAGGCTTCAGATGTTGTTCCTGGGATTTGCTGGAGCCACTCTCCCAGTTTGGGGGTTACTGCCCCAAGTGCCCCCACTACCACGGGGACCACACAACCCTTGACCTTCCACATCCGTTCCAACTGCTCTTTCAACCCTTGATACTTCTCAAGTTTCTCATGTTCCTTCTTCCTGATGTTGGCGTCAGCTGGGATTGCCACATCTATCATATATATATATATATATATATATATATATATATATATATATATATATATATACGTATATAGTCGTGTGCAAAAGTCTTCAGCACATGCAATGAAATGCTGTAGAGCAAAGATGCCTTCAAAAATAATGAAATTAAATCTTTCTACATTTAAAGAAAATATTATAAAGAGCAGTAAACAGTAATAAATGAAACAAAGTCAATATTCAGTGTGACGATCCTTTGCTTTAAAAAAAAATTAATCTCAGGTACAGTGAGTGCAGTTTTATAACAAAATGAGCTGTAGGTTTTACTGAGCATCTTACAGAATCAGCTACAGTTCTTCTGGACACTTTGACTGTCACACTCGCGTCTTAATTTTGCACCAAAACCCAGCAATCTTCATTATGTTTTCTTTTTTAATCTGAAAAGTGCTGTCTTATGTAATATGCTGCTTTCTTTACTGGCATACAAACATTTTTCTGTAACATTTAATTTTGTGCTGGAAAACGAATAATGTTTGAAAATCTGAAATGTTTTTGTACTGACTCGATAATGTTGTAGAAGTCATAAAATTAAAAAAAAAATCTATAACAATGCTTGTACTAAAAATAGGATGCCGAAGACTTTTGCACAGTTACATACATACAGTGTACATACACCCGTCAGCCATAACATTAAAACCACTGACAGGTGACGTGAATAGCATGGATTATCTCATTACAGTGGCACCTGGCAAGGGATGGGATATATTAGGCAGCAAGAGAAGTCAGTTTTTGAAGTTGATGTGTTGGAAGCAGGATAAATGGGCAAGCGTAAAGATTTGAGCGACTTTGACGAGGGCCAAATTGTGATGGCTAGATGGCTGGGTCTGAGCATCTCCAAAATGACACGTCTTGTGGGGTGTTCCCAGTATGCAGTGGTTAGTAATGAACAAAAGTGGTCCAAGAAAGGACAACCGGTGAACCAGCGACAGAGTCATGGATGTCGAAGGCTAATTAACTCACATGGGGCACAAAGTCTAGTCCATATGGTCCAATCCCACAGCACAAACTGCTGAAAAAGTTAATGCTGGCAAAAACAGAAAGGTGTCAGCATTAAATTTTCCAGCAGTTTGTGCTACAGGAGCTCTTCTGTGGGACTGGACCATATGGGCTCGCCTTTGTGCCCTATGCAAATCAATGAGCCTTCGACACTCATGACCCTGTCTCCAGTTGTCCTTCCTTGGAACACTTTTGGTCAGTACTAACCACTACATACCAGGAACACTCCACAAGACGTGCCATTTTGGAGATGCTCAGACCCAGTCATCTAGCCATCACAATTTGGCCCTTGTCAAAGTCGCTCAGATCCTTACGCTTGCCCATTTTTCCTGCTTCCAACACATCAACTTCAAGAACTGACTGTTCTCTTGCTGACTAATATATCCCACTCCTTGACAGGTGCCACTGTAATGAGATAATGAATGTTATTCACTTCGCCTGTCAGTGGTTATAATGTTATGGTTGATCAGTGTGTGTGTACATACATATAATCAGTTAATAATCATATAAATCAAGCCCTAAACATTAAGGTTACATTGGGTTTAAATTGGTCCATATTATGACTGTGACATGCCTTGAGATATTTTAAAAACGCATGGTGAATTTACATGTTACACGAACCCTGTGTCAATCCCCATCATAATGTAAAAATCATATTGATGTTTGATACAGATGTTGTCAGAATTTATCATGGCACATCACGTTCAGTCAAGTGTCACGCTATCATCACAGCCATAATCGCTGATGTCATGAAAACCTTTGTCACATGCTATTTTAGCTAGTTAGCATATGCTAATACATATTGAAGCATTTGTCAGTCATCATTTTTTCACTAATGTTAAAAATCACAAAGTTACAGAAAAAGAATAAGACTTCATGAGCTTGCATTAATACAAGTAAAAACTGGCACAGCTTCCATGCAGGGGCGGACTTACCATTAGGCAAACCAAGGCGGTTGCCTAGGGCCCCCAAAATTTGGGGGCCCCGAACAGTCAGCCCCGTCATGGTAAACACCAAACAATATATATGCAATCTTAATTTGTCTCTGATATTAAGTAGTCAACGGTATAAATGGAAAAACACACCAAAATAGCATCAAAATATCGAATTCATGTGTATATAGTATTTGTCCCAGCACACACACACACACACACACGCGCACACACACCCTGGTTGTTTTACATTGGACTAGTCCATGATCTGACGACGCAGACAGGTGCGCGACGGAAATTCAAACCAAAGCAGAGGGAACTGTAAACAAGATGAAGCGCAGTTATGAGAATGGTTGCGCTAAATGAAAAAAAGGGCACAAAGCAAAAAGAATGCAGCTGCACTTCTGAAACTAACTACATTTTTCAAATTATATTTTTTTATGTATAATCTGGCGGCACGGTGGTGAAGTGGTTAGCGCTGTCGCCTCACAGCAAGAGGGTCCGGGTTCGATCCCCATGGCCGGCGAGGGCCTTTCTGTGCGGAGTTTGCATGTTCTCCCCGTGTCCGCGTGGGTTTCCTCCGGGTGCTCCGGTTTCCCCCACAGTCCAAAGACATGCAGGTTAGGTTAACTGGTGACTCTAAATTGACCGTAGGTGTGAACGTGAGTGTGAATGGTTGTCTGTGTCTATGTGTCAGCCCTGTGATGACCTGGCGACTTGTCCAGGGTGTACCCCGCCTTTCACCCGTAGTCAGCTGGGATAGGCTCCAGCTTGCCTGCGACCCTGTAGGACAGGATAAAGCGGCTAGAGATAATGAGATGAGATGTATAATCTGGAATATCAAGAGTAGTAGCTGAAGTAGCCTGTTTATTTATTTATTCATTATCTCTCTCTCTAGCCGCTTTATCCTTCTACAGGGTCGCAGGCAAGCTGGAGCCTATCCCAGCTGACTACGGGCGAAAGGCGGGGTACACCCTGGACAAGTCGCCAGGTCATCACAGGGCTGACACATAGACACAGACAACCATTCACACTCACATTCATACCTACGGTCAATTTTAGAGTCACCAGTTAACCTAACCTGCATGTCTTTGGACTGTGGGGGAAACCGGAGCACCCGGAGGAAACCCACGCGGACACGGGGAGAACATGCAAACTCCACACAGAAAGGCCCTCGCCAGCCCCGGGGCTCGAACCCAGGACCTTCTTGCTGTGAAGCGACAGCGCTAACCACTACACCACCGTGCCGCCCCTTTATTTATTTATTCAAATCAATCTAATTATTATAGCTGTCGGTCAAATATGCAACCTTTTTCAAGAAGCAACTTTAAAGCAATCTTTTTATTGTTGCAAGTTAGAGCATAAGTGGATATTGATTCAAATTGTGACTGAGGAGGGAAAAGGGATCAGTCATAGCTTGACGGTTTTAGTTGCAGCGGCATCGTGGCAGCAGTTGACTTTCTACCACTTTTACACTCTTTTCTGGAGACCAGAAAGACAATAACAATAGGATTATATAGATGATGAAGGCCAGGAGAAGTACGTGGAGAAGAGACAAGCAAGAAAGGCACAAAGGAGAGAGGGAGACCTGAAACATAAAGGCAAAACAGACACACAGATGAAGAAAAACAGGGGTACAGACAAAGAAATGGAAGACAGGGACAAAGAGAAGGTATTCATTTTAACAATACATTTTGGGTATTTATTTCTACTGTTCCATGATTGATTTGCTGTTGTCTTGTGTCACAGTAGTGAAAGATAATAAGAGACAAGACGGATGGACAACGCCAACTTCTGCCAGTGAGCCCTTGCTGAACAAGGTATGTGATTTGACAAAGGATTACTTGTGTTCATAGATCATATCACCAAAGAAAAAAGTGTATTGAGTTGTTTTGTTATAATGCTGTGTTGTTTATTGTAGTTTGGGTTCCATACCTCTGCACACCACCTTTCTATGAAGACTTTGGAGAAGCCAGCAACAAATAGGACTTTCTTTCTCATGATTATGATGAACAATGGACATTTGGAGATTAAAGGTCCCATGGCATGGTGGTTTGTTGATGCTTTAAACGGGCTCGTGGAGGCTTCCGGATGTTATATCCGCAGCCTTTCTCGAAATGAACCCTCGGCACGTAAATATAGCCTCCTGGGAGAAAGCCCCATTTCAGCGCTTTTCCCAGTGCGTCGTTTTGCTAATGAGAAGCAGGAGGCGGGGAAGGGTAGAGGGTGGGGGCGGGCCATGGGGGGAGGGGGAGGGGCTTGACCAAGCTGCGGCCATGCTAGCTGTGTGTGAACAGTAGCAATGGCAGGTCAAGCAACAGTCCAAGCTTTCGCTTTTGACCCGGAGTCCGACCCCGAAGCAGAAGCGCAAGCAGTTGAACAAACTGTAAATCACCGACTTCAGCAGGACGTATCAGAATGGTGAGTTTGAAATGTTATGTCTGGAAACGGGAATTATTGGGTTGGTTATGTTTCCCGTTATAAAGTTCGCGATCAAACCGAGTCTGTGTTTACACAAAGGTAGTGATTTAGGCTATATCCCGGTTTGCTTGACAAAATGTTCACATGCTGATATAAATAGCCACCATACTTCATCATATCCCTATCGTGCTGGATACAAAATGTATCTACACGAAGTCATTTGTAAAACTCAACTATTTTTGCACAGCTTCCCAGCGCACCTTGTATTGCACTAGGGACTAGTCTGTTAGTGGATAGAAGCAGCAACTACAGCAACAGATCGCTTATCCAACAGAAGACATGCATTGCGGAGCAATAGTCAAACATAAGCTCATAAGTTACAGTCAATTTCCAGACTAAACTCAGTTTAACAGAGCATGCTGCATGCTCTTTAGTTTTGTAGCGCAGAGTACCTGGCTAACTGCAGGAAGCGGTTAGCTGCACAGCTAATGTAGCCATTGCTAGGCTAACGCACCGATTTTAAAACACGGCAAAACGACCAGTTATACACTTACTTGTTCGGTGTTTGTTGCTGATGCGGCAGGGATGCTTGGTACGGACCCAGGCTTCAGTGACAGTTGATGTGCAAAACCTGCCCTGTACTGTCCCAAGCTGTGGAAACATTCCTCAGGAAAATGCTTCCGACAAACATACACCGTCTTAGGTAGACTCGACGGCGTATTATTGAAGTAAATAAAATTAAGCCACTGCGTCTTCAGGGACTCTCCCGTCGGCAGTAAAAACAGACTCTTTTCTGTGTTGTCACATCCATGTACAGCGCAATTTCCATGTTTCGCTCGCTTAGGTGATGCCATGTTGCTGTGTCCTCTATGGTCTCCTCACTACAACTGGGCGGGGCAATCCATACAGTGGGTGGGAATCCAGAGGGGGGGCGTGGGGATCATCTCCCTTGCTGACGTAGTAAAGGGAAGAGCTTATCAACGCGCCGTTTTGACGCGCCATTCTCAAATGTTGGGCATAGTTTGGTTTACACATTATGAAATTTCTAGCCACTGGGGTGACTTAAGAAGGTCAGAGGAACTCATTTTAACGTTAAAAAACCTCAGAAAGTGAAAATTTCATGCCATGGGACCTTTAAGGACTTTTCAGTAATGTACTGGCTGCAACCTTTAAAAACTCATACCTCTCTCTTTCTCAACCCCCCCCCCCCCCCCCCCCCCCGCATACACACACACAAACACACTCTCTCTCACACACACACACACTCACCCACCCACCTACACCCCATTATGGAATGGTGATGGAATACATGAACAATGGAATTTTGAAGATTAAGGACATTTCAATAATGTACTGGCTGCATCCTTTACAAACTCACAATCCCTCTGTATCTGTCTCTCAACCACTGTATTGCCTGTCACTAAATGGCTCTCTCTCTCACTCACTCACTCACTCACTCTCTCTCACACACACACACAAACTCTCTCTCTCGTACATTTATTTTGGCATCAGTCTTATTCCATTGAGATGTAGAGGTTTCGATAGAGTAATATCCATTTGTGTTGTAGTTCTGATAACAGTAAGATCATTTTGTATCTCTGGTAATGTGTATCTGGTAATATGTATCCATTTGTGTTCTACTTCTGATAAGAATAAGATCATTTTATATCTGGTAATATGTATCTGTGGAGTAAAAATAATAATTGGATTTCAGATATCCTTGTTTTAAGGCGGCGCAGTGGTGTAGTGGTTAGCGCTGTCGCCTCACAGCAAGAAGGTCCGGGTTCGAGCCCCGTGGCCGGCAAGGGCCTTTCTGTGCGGAGTTTGCATGTTCTCCCCGTGTCCGCGTGGGTTTCCTCCGGGTGCTCCGGTTTCCCCCACAGTCCAAAGACATGCAGGTTAGGTTAACTGGTGACTCTAAATTGACCGTAGGTGTGAATGTGAGTGTGAATGGTTGTCTGTGTCTATGTGTCAGCCCTGTGATGACCTGGCGACTTGTCCAGGGTGTACCCCGCCTTTCGCCCGTAGTCAGCTGGGATAGGCTCCAGCTTGCCTGCGACCCTGTAGAACAGGATAAAGCGGCTAGAGATAATGAGATGAGATATCCTTGTTTTATTAAAATATGGAGATTGACTCTTAAAACTGGCTCTCTCTCTCTACTGTCTCTTCTTCTGTTGTTTGCCTTGTCGCTCTCTCTCTCTTTCTGGTTTGATCTGAACAATAAACACTGTCAGAATTTTGGCAAATGCTGGAGTAATCTCAAACCTGTTTCACTGTGGAGCTTATTTGGGGCACATTGTTAGTGGCGGTTTGCTATCTTTTTTTCTGAATTTACAGCAAGGAGATATGGCATGTGCCAAGTAGGGATGACCATTATTCTGTATGTGTGTTTCAAGACTGACTTTTGAGGGCCCCATGTCTGTATTTCGCCTAGGGCCCCAAAATGGCTAGAACCGCCCCTGCTTCCATGCCACCAAACATTATGGCATCTCACATGGTGATTACCAGTAATAAAAACAAACCTTCATGCTAACACTTGTGTTTGTGTTTATATCACGATTATATCAGTCTTATTGCGCTGGGATTGAGCAAGGTGTTGCATGTAAATACTTAATGTGGCTCAGTTAAATATTGATTCTATCTGCATTTGCATTGTGTTTGTTTGAAACATCATATAGTCATTAATTTTTCAAAACAACAGGAACTCAGAGTTGTCTCCATGTTCAGTTCATAGTGTTTATTTGCATAATTTAGCCAGTAATAGCCGGATACACAATATTCGCCAATATTGCAATATTCACAGACGACCTACTGTAACATGGTTTGCAAACACCACCTCCCTCGTCAAGAGGGCACATCAGTGACTGTACTTCCTGCTTTGATTGAGAAGAGCAAACCTTCCCCCTCCTGTCTTCACCACATTCTACAAGGACACTACAGAAAGTGTTCTGGCTAGCAGCATCTCAATCTATTATGGCAGCGGCACCATGTCAGACCTAAAGTCACTCCAGAGGGTAGTGAAGACAGCTGAGAAAGTCATTGCGATCTCTCTCCTACCGATATACAATTAGGAGCTATACCTGAAACTCTGCCTGAAGAGAGCTACCAAGATCACCAGAGATTCCACCCACCCTGCCCATGGAACATTTACCTTTCTGCCCTCTGGCAAACGCTGCCATGGCATGAGGTGTAAAACTGCCAGGCTTCTTCCCACAGGTCATCTGACTCCTCGAATTCCTTTAAAAATAAAATACAGGGTGCTTCAAAACATTTTTGATATTATTTGAGAAGAAAATATCCCAGAAACTACATAGTCTAGGCAAATGAAACTGAACAGGCTTAATGTTGAGCAATATAAGATTTATTCCTCAAAATTTGAATGAGAAATTCAAAAGGTATGTGGATTCCATGAACGGTTTCACAAATTTTCAATATTCGCGAACCTGCTCGACCATCTCTTCCGATGCTGGTGGTTGTCCAGATCCTTTTGCCCTTTGGCCCTGCACAGGATAAGCAATTATGAATAATGGATGGATGGATGGATGGATGGATGGATGGATGGATGGATGGATGGATGGATGGATGGATGGATGGATAACATTCACCCAACCCTGTTACCTGAACACATTCAACCCTATGAAACAAATGGAATATTGCACAATCACATGATCAACAGGAAGTTGCATTGTCTGATTTTCCTTTAGCTCATGGGAAGAAGGAAATTACTTTTTTTTTATTCTGAGTGACATTGGGTTATTGACAATGTATTACAGTACTGTGCAAAAGTCTTTGGCGCATGTAAAGAAATGCTGGAGACCAAAAATGGCTTAAAAATAATGAAATGAAATGTTTCAACATTAAAAAAATACTATAAACACCAGTAAGCCATAATAAATGAAACAAAGTCAATATTTGGTGTGAGACGACCCTTTGCTTTAAAAAAACAATAGTAGTCTCAGGTACAGTGAGTGCAGTTTTATGCGGAAATGAGCTGTAGGTTTTACTGAGCATCTTACAGAACCAGCCACAGTTCTTCTGGACACTTTGTCACACTTGCTTCTTAATTTTGTACCAAAACCCAGTAGCCTTCATTATGTTTTCTTTTTTTTAATCTGAAAAGTCGTCTCTTATGTAATATGCTGCTCAGATACAAACTTTTTTCTCTGTAACATTTAATTTTGTCCTGGAAAACAAACGTTTGGACTCTAAAATGTTTTTGTACTGACTCGATAATGTAGAAGTCATAAAATAGAAATCTGTAACAAAATTTGTATGGAAAAAAAATAGGGGGCCTAAGACTTTTGCACAGCACTGTATATACACGATACACACATGCGTGCACACACCTCTCAGCTCAAGCCATTTTAATGAACATTCAACTGTTTGCATTTCTTGAGCGCTTTATTAAAAGACATCAGTGACAGTGTTTACATTATTTATTACCACATTGTGCTATAAATCTGGAAATAACAGGTGCAATATGTATTCATTAGGTCTCGGTTTGTCCAATTACGTATATCTGTGATATCTTTCACTGCACATGGAGCTAGGAGAGATGCAATTTAGGTCTACTGTGCACTACTGCTGTGTTGTATGATCTGAATGACAAAGTTCACTTTGACAATAAATTAAACTATTTTCTAGTTGGATTAGTATTGTTCAAGTAAAAAAAAAACAACAACACTAGAAGGGCACTCGGTAGAGTGCATACCTCCAAAAAGCTGCATATTATCAACAGCAAAATCAAAATCACTTGAACCTAGGATGATACTAAAGCTGTACACCAAATTTCATCCAAATCCATTCACTACTTTCTGAGTTACATTGGGAACAGACAAAGAAATCTTGGATCCACATACATATCTGGATTTGCATCAAAATCTAATCAATTGTTCCTTGGTCTATGGTTCATCTTTCTTCAGAATGTCATCAAAATCAAACAAATGGAGGCAAAAACATAACCTCCTCCAACAAAGTTGGTGGAGATAAAAATGTGCATATTATTGATATGATGAGGAGATCATTATTTAATATTTGGAAGGAGTCTCCAGTGTCATCACTTCTTTTAACAATCAATCAGAGGTTAAACTGCAACTTGAAGCTTTCTGATATGGGAAAGTCTTGAGCATGATGCAACAAGTGTCATTCTGTAATGAAGAAATTATTGTAATTATTGGCAAGCTCCTGTGGTATATAAGAGGAATGAAACACTTCCGGATGTGCTGTTTTGGGAAAATAAACAAAATTAACTCTGCTTTGCATTGGGCTGTATCTCACTACCCCATGGTTGTTTGTTTTCCTAGAGGAGCAGGCCTTGTTATTGTTGAAAAGTCCCAACCCCTGCCTCATACTCATCTGTATCACCATCTTACCCCTGCCTCCTACTCACCTGTATCACTTTCTTACCCCTGCCCCCTACTCAACTGTATCATCACCTTACCCCTGCCCCTTAATCACCTGTATCACCATCTTACCCCTGCCCCGTACTCACCTGTACTACCACCTTATCCCTGCCCCCTACTCAACTGTATCATCACCTTACCCCTGCCCCTTAATCACCTGCATCACCATCTTACCCCTGCCCCGTACTCACCTGTACTACCACCTTATCCCTGCCCCCTACTCAACTGTATCATCACCTTACCCCTGCCCCTTAATCACCTGCATCACCATCTTACCCCTGCCCCGTACTCACCTGTACTACCACCTTATCCCTGCCCCCTACTCAACTGTATCATCACCTTACCCCTGCCCCTTAATCACCTGCATCACCATCTTACCCCTGCCCCATACTCACCTGTACCACCATCATAGCCCCTGCGCCCTACTCACCTGTATCTTCAGCCTACCTCTGCCCCTTAATCACCTGTACCACCACCTTACCCTGCCCCCTACTCAACTGTATCTTCACCTGACCCCTACTCACCTGTATCACCTTCTTACCCATGCCCTCTACTCAACTGTATCATCACCTTACCCCTGCCCCATACTCACCTGTATCACCTTCTTACTCCTGCCCCCTACTCAACTGTATCTTCACCTTACCCCTGCTCCCTACTCAACTGTATCTTCACCTTACTCCTGCCCCCTACAAACCTGAATCACCTTCTTACCCCTGCCCCCTACTCAACTGTATCTTCACCTTACCCCTGCCCCTGACTCACCTTCACCAAAATTTCATCAAAGTCCGTTCAGTACTTTTTGAGTTATGTTGGGAACAAACAAACTGAGGCGAAAACACAAAGTTGGTGGAGGTATTTTTTTAAAAAAAAGCACCTTTATCTAATGATAGTAATTATGCAGTGTTCAGCTTTACCCTTTATTTGACACTGCAGTATTTCTTGCCAGGAGACTCTTTGTCCTCAGAACAAATCCATTAAGTTTTATTCGTGTCTTGGCATTTTAAAGAGGAAATTTGTTGTGCTCACACCCCATGTGCTTTGCTCATTAAACTTCAGTGTGATAAAATGGTGATAGAGACCACAGTTGCATCTTTAAGATGGACAAACCCTTAAAACAAATGCCACCTTTGAAAGCAGAGCTATAAAGCAAAGCTAATGGATGAGCTCATGAAACAGGCATTCAACAAGCTTTTAATGATATCTTCTTTCAAGATTGAGAGGAAAAGTTTATTTGTGAAATTTGTTGATGACTGTTGAAGATACATTTGAATAAATTGAGAGCTCCAAGAGCTTTGAGACAGAAACCCTCATGAAAACCGGTACGATGGGACGGATATCTGAAAGAGTAATCAGGATTTACTGCGATAGAGACTGTAAAATCAGCTTTGAACAAAAACAGTTTGTCTAAATTACAACACTGGAACACAACATAAAGGTTTGTAAAGATACATATTATAAAGTCAGCTGCTTTATAACAAAAGGCTGCCATTTGTATTACGTCACTCTACCCACTGGAGAATGAGTGTTGAATATGGTTTATGATATTGCATGGTTGTCAAGATAACATGACGTCACATGTCGGAGATGTAAAACTTCCACACTAGCAAGTGACTGTGACAATTTGTAAACAAACATGGCCGCCAGGTTTGCTTCGTTACATATGGAAGATTTTGAGAGAATTTTGAAAGAGAAAGACATGTTGAACACCCGAAAGGAATGTGTATGTATAATAATAATAATAATAATAATAATAATAATAATAATAATAATAATAATAATGGCGGGCAGCACGGTGGTGTAGTGGTTAGCGCTGTTGCCTCACAGCAAGAAGGCCCGGGTTCGAGCCCCGTGGCCGGCGAGGGCCTTTCTGTGCGGAGTTTGCATGTTCTCCCCGTGTCCGCGTGGGTTTCCTCCGGGTGCTCCGGTTTCCCCCACAGTCCAAAAGACATGCAGGTTAGGTTAACTGGTAACTCTAAATTGACCGTAGGTGTGAATGTGAGTGTGAATGGTTGTCTGTGTCTATGTGTCAGCCCTGCGATGACCTGGCGACTTGTCCAGGGTGTACCCCGCCTTTCGCCCGTAGTCAGCTGGGATAGGCTCCAGCTTGCCTGCGACCCTGTAGAATAGGATAAAGCAGCTAGAGATAATGAGATGAGAATAATAATGGCTTTTTTCATGGTATATCAGATATATTCCATTCAGCTAGCTGGATGGAATATATCTGATATACCATGAAAAAAGCCAGCCAATGTTATTTAAATATCACAGCCCACTAGTTATCACAGCCCACTAGTAGAGTCTGGATCCTCACATACTGTCTCCAGGAGTTTTCTTCGCTACTGTCACCTTTGGCTTGCTCATCAGGAATCTAAATCTGTATTTGGATTTCTGAAAAGTTGCTTAGTTTCAATGTTGTGTTCCAACAATATTTATTAAAACTGAGTTAATTGAGTTCAGAAAATGGAGGCAAATGAGACAAAGACAGCAGTAGGAATATCCTGTGATACCATATGGGCTCTACAATTTGCGTTTAAACGACATGCAAAAACTGTGTTCAAGCTTTAACTGATGATATTGTTGATATATTTGTTCTCCACTTTTAAGGCAATGCTAGTAGTTCAGACAAGAAAATGCCATTTGCATTCACAACAGAATTATAAACCCACACCATAATGGATTCAGAAAGTTCTGATTACATTTTCATATTGAGCCCACTTCAACTATTCTGTCTAACCTGATTCAAAACACACTAAATCCCAAGAGCTTTCATTGTTTTCTATTCCCTGGAGTACATGTATATTGGCTTTGCATGAACATCAGTACAAATGCAGCCATTGTTTTGAGTTGTATTTGATTTCTGATACTGGATTTGTGTACAGATTTGAAAGCAATGTAGTTTGTGAGCTTGTAAATGCATTTAGAGTCAATGGTAATGTTTAAAATTAGAAGAAAGAAGTCAAGCATCTACCTGACTACCTTATTATATACTCAGTGGACACTTTAATAGGAACTTGTTCTTGATTCGATGACTCCTGTTCTTGGCTGCAGGAGTGGAACCCAATGTGGTCTTCTGCTGTTGCATGCTGAAATGCTTTTCTGCTCACCATGGTTGTAAAGAGTTGCTCTGAGTTACGGTATCCTTCCTGGCAAAAAGGCTCGAACCAGTCTGGCCATTTTCCTCTGAACTCTGTTATCAACAAGGCGTTTGTTTCCACCCACAGAACTGTCGGTCACTCAATGTTTTTTGTTTTTCGCACCATTCTGTGTAAACTCAAGAGACTGTTGTGTGTGAAAACCCCAGGAGATCAGCAGTTTCTGAAATATTCAAACCAGTCCATCTGGCTCAAACCAACACCCATGCCACAGTGAAAGAAAGTCACACTTGAAGATCACAATAATTTTTCCCATTCTGATGTTTGAAGTGAACATTAACTGAAGCTCTTGATTTTTATCTGCATGATTTTGCATGTTCTCCCCGTGTCCGTGTGGGTTTCCTCCGGGTGCTCCGGTTTCCCCCACAGTCCAAAGACATGCAGGTTAGGTTAACTGGTGACTCTAAATTGACCGTAGGTGTGAATGCGAGTGTGAATGGTTGTCTGTGTCTATGTGTCAGCCCTGTGATGACCTGGCGACTTGTCCAGGGTGTACCCCGCCTTTCGCCTGTAGTCAGCTGGGATAGGCTCCAGCTTGCCTGCGACCCTGTAGAAGGATAAAGCAGCTAGAGATAATGAGATGAGAGATGAGAGATTTTATGTATTGTTCTGCTGCCAAGGGATTGGCTGATTAGATATCTGCATAAAACAGCAGCTGGATGGGTGTTCCTAATGAAATAGCCAGTGAGTATATATGTCAAATATTATTTATATTAAAATTCAACATTACAATATCATTGTTGTCATACTTTTTTTGGATATTTTCTTTGAATTTGGTCCTACACATGCATTGAGGTGTTTTTTTTTTTTTTTTGGCAGGCTAACAATGACATGGAAGCATTGCATTTTCACATTACTGATAAAGCAATACAGCCATGTGTTTTCTAATGAAGTAGCCACTATTAAGGCTAAAAAGTTGATTTGATTGCCAAGAACAGAACAATGACTGGAACGACCAGCTGGAACAAATGGTGCAACACATGCAGTCCCATTACTTGCAATGAAACTGTAACCATGTAAACAGCCGTGCAAAATAGAGCAGCACTAGAACAAGTGAGTAGTTTTATAAAACCTACTTCTAAAGTGGTTATTTTGTAGCTTGCCCAAGCAAACAATTGGTTGCATTGCTAATTATCTCCAAATGAGCTACATATTTTTATTACATGTACATCAAACAAAACATTTTTGCAAGATTTTATATCCCCCCAAAAAAGGCACAGCAGGAAATACAGGGTTAGTCAAAATTATGTGAACACTTAAATGGTAGAAATAATTTATTCACAAAACATACATCATATGTGCAAGATGATTTACAGGACAGTCTCAACCTGTTTGCCATCGTGTTGAACACAAAAACCAGTGAGCAACAGTACCATTTAAAGCCCGGACACACATTTCGCGGGGAATAGATGATACCACGGTCCTTATTCTGTCCTTGAGGTCGTTGATATCATGAACTTTCCTTCTATACACGCGCTCCTTCACCATACCCTATAACCAGAAATCGTAGGGTGTCAAATCAGGGGAGTCTGGAGGCCATGGCAATGGTCCACCGCGACCTATCCATCGACCTGGAAACGTGTAGTCGAGATAAGCACGAACAGTACAGCCAAAATGCGGCCGTGCACCATCCTGTTGGAAATACCCTGCCAATCAGATCTGTAGCGGAAGTTCATCAATGGCGTTCTGCTGCACCATCTGTAAATAGACGTCTGATGTCATTGTTGGGTTAGCAAAAAAGTAGGGCCCAATTACTCCAGCAGTGGTCACGGCGCACCACACATTCAGGAGAAAAATAATCCATTAGCGTTAATATAAATTTGACTAACCCTGTAAATGTCATTGTAAATAGCAAACATTGATTTTAACCAGAAAAAGTCAGAATCTTCAATTTAGAGAATATGTATTTGATTTGTCATATACGGTAGGTTTATACAGGACAAACCCCCAATTGATTTTTAACCCCTTTGGCACAGATTTTTACACCAGATGCCCTTCCTGATGCAACTCTCCCCAATCTATCTGGGCTTGGGACTGGCATTAAGTATGCACTAGCTTGGACAACCCCAGTGGCTGGGTATTTTTACCTAATCTGTACATCTTTGAACTGTGGGGGAAACTGGATCACCTGAAGGAAACCCATGCAGAGAACATGCAAACTCCAGACAAAAAGGCCCCCATTAGTCATGGGGTTCGAACCCAGAACATTCTTGCTGTAGGCAACAGTGCTAACCACTGCACCACCCTAAAAATATATTTACTGAGTGTAGTGTGTTAAATGAATTTTATGACTATTCTAAATCATTAATCTTCAGGATTTGCTTTATCAGGGTCGCAATAAATTCCATCAGATGGTGTATTGATGATGGTGGTGGATAACACACTGTCTACGAAGTCACTTCAAATTCTCCAATTGTTTTCATTCATTCATTGTCTGTCCATTGCTTGTCTATGCATTGTCTCTCCCAGGAACACTGGGCAGAAAGCAGGAATACACAGCGAATGGGATGACAGTCTAACCAGGGACCAATGTGCCTCCCTATTCCAAATTTATTCATCTCATCTCATTATCTCTAGCCGCTTTATCCTGTTCTACAGGGTCGCAGGCAAGCTGGAGCCTATCCCAGCTGACTACGGGCAAAAGGCGGGGTACACCCTGGACAAGTTGCCAGGTCATCACAGGGCTGACGCATAGACACAGACAACCATTCACACTCACACCTACGGTCAATTTAGAGTCACCAGTTAACCTAACCTGCATGTCTTTGGACTGTGGGGGAAACTGGAGCACCCGGAGGAAACCCATGCAGACACGGGGAGAACGTGCAAACTCCGCACAGAAAGGCCCTCGCCGGCCACGGGGCTCGAACCCGGACCTTCTTGCTGTGAGGCGACAGCGCTAACCACTACACCACTGTGCCGCCCCAAATTTATTCATCTCATCTCATTATCTGTAGCTGCTTTATCCTGTTCTACAGGGTCGCAGGCAAGCTGGAGCCTATCCCAGCTGACTACAGGCGAAAGGCGGGGTACACCCTGGACAAGTTGCCAGGTCATCACAGGGCTGACACATAGACACAGACAACCATTCACACTCACATTCACACCTACAGTCAATTTAGAGTCACCAGTTAACCTAACCTGCATGTCTTTGGACTGTGGGGGAAACCGGAGCACCCGGAGGAAACCCACACAGACACGGGGAGAACATGCAAACTCCGCACAGAAAGGCCCTCGCCGGCCACGGGGCTCAAACCCGGACCTTCTTGCTGTGAGGCGACAGTGCTAACCACTACACCACCGTGCCGCCAAATTTATTAATGTAAAATTAAAAAAAAAAAAGTCTGTCAGTCTATGGTTAACATAATTGCATCGAAGTAATTGAAAGACAATAAGCGATCAAATGTTTCCTTCATATAAAACCTGAGAACAGTGAAACCTATGGGGGCAGCACATTGGCGCAATGGTTAGCACTGTCACTTCACAACAAGCAGGTTCTGGGTTTGAACCTGCCGGTCAACCAGGGCCTTTCTGGGGACTGTGTGTGTGCATGTTCTCCTCGTGCCTGCTCTGGTTTCCACCCACAGTCGAAAGACATATGGATTAGGTCAACTGGCTGCTCTAAATTGACCATGGGTGTGAATGTGAGTGTGAATAGCTGTCTTTCTTTCTGTGTTAGAGCTGTGAAAGATTGGTGACCTGTCCAAGCTGTACCCTGCCTCTCACCCAATGGCAGCTGGGATTGGTTCCAGCTCATCCGCGACCTGCACTGGATAGACAATGGGCAGACAATGAATGAATGAAACCAGTGGCAGAATTTGGAGCAACTTCGTAGACAGTGTGCTGTCCACCACCATCATCAATATGCCAACTGATGGAATTTACTTTCGAGAAACAGTGTTGTCAATGTCATCATTACCCTGGGACAGTTTCAGAGACTTGTACCAAATAAGCAGGACTATAAACACTGTACTATATACAGTGTGTGTGTGCGTGCGTGTATGAGAATGTATATATGAATTTTACATGTTACATGAATGATAGTTTTATATTAATGTCCTCGGTTGAATACGTTATCGCTCATTCACAGGGATTTGGAATCTGATCGTTGTTACTGTACCAAGACTACTTAAAGGACCTTTTTGCTGTCTGAATTTTGTATAAAATCTTGGGCTTTGGTCTTCCCTCTTGTTTAATTCACAGTCTGTCCTCATAAACATCCATCCGTAGCCGCTTATCCTGTTCTACAGGGCCGCAGGCAAATTGGAGCCTATCCCAGCTGACTATGGGTGAGAGGCAGGGTACACCCTGGATAAGTCGCCAGGTTATCGTGGTGCTGACACAGAGTCAAACAACCATTCGCACTCACATTCACGCCTATGGTCTATTTAGAGCCACCAATTAGCCTAACCTGCATGTCTTTGGACTGTGGGGGAAACCAGAGTGCCCGGAGTAAACCCACGCAGACACGGGGAGAACATGCAAACTCCACACAGAAAGGCCCTCGCCGGCCCCGGGGCTCGAACCCGGACCTTCTTGCTGTGAAGTGACAGTGCTAACCACTACACCACCGTGCCGCCCCCTTATAAACACGAATATCAAAAGACTTCTAAAATCAGGTGACTCTTAACAGTGTCTGCCATTTTGTCCGAAAAAGCAGCTAAGCTGCGAACTGAAGAAGGAAGTGATAGCTAACTAGCTAGACTTATAAATAACTTTCCGAAATGAATTCAAATAACCAAACAAAACTATATATTTACAGTTAATTTGCAATATTTATAAATTACACTTACAGCAGGCTCCAAGCGATTCCACCTGGCGCTCACATGTATAAGTTTGAGATGTCATTCATGTTTGTTACTGATTGAGTGATTGGCAACTGGTTACAAGGTTCCACCCCTTTGAGAGCTCTACAGTCATTATATGGAGAAGCTGTGCATCCAAACAGGACAAAAACATTGTCCAATAAATGTTGATGGTTCTTTTTTTTTGCTGTCCATAACTCACCCGCTCACACCCTATTTACCCTCAGTGGAGCCTGAGCATCTGGATGGGACTCAAAAATGACATGGTAAAAGCTTGTTGTCCAATGAGTGCTAATCTTTCATGCAATAAAACTAGACAGTACACGAACATCTAACAGACAATAACTGGTGCATTGACTTCAATAGCTTTGTATTATTCGCTCTGTGTCTGTTTTATGCTGTTCACCAGAAACAGTTTAAGTTTAATGAACAAGCAGTGTGTTATTGCAGTGAGGTATTTGAATATTTGATTTGCTCAAATATTGAATTCCACCTAGATTAATGAATAATGTAGACAGTTTGAGAAACATCTTGTTGCCACAATGAAATTATCAGGGAAGCCGGGCTTGTAGTCTTTAAGCAATCACCTGTGATTATAAAATAAATGATAAAAGAATGGTTTCTGAATGTGTACAGCAAGGTATCCAAGTGATTCTCACTGCCCCCTGGTGGATATCCAGTGAACCACAGTTCTCTCAGAACCACAGTTACATAATAAAGCCGCTAGCGGCCTTCACGGGCCCTCGCACGTGTGGTTCTGCAACCCAGGGGCGCAGATAGGATTTTTGAACTGGGGGGGACTGAGCTGTCAGCAAATGATTCCATTGTGTGTGTGTGTGTATATATATATACTACCGTTCAAAAGTTTGGGGTCACTTTGAAATGTCCTTATTTTT
Source organism: Neoarius graeffei (assembly GCF_027579695.1). Taxonomy (NCBI): domain Eukaryota; kingdom Metazoa; phylum Chordata; class Actinopteri; order Siluriformes; family Ariidae; genus Neoarius; species Neoarius graeffei. The sequence goes on along the minus strand of NC_083593.1, from coordinate 42,357,170 downwards.
GAAAGAAAAGCACTGTTCTTTTCAATGAAGATCACTTTAAACTAATCAGAAATCCACTCTATACATTGCTAATGTGGTAAATGACTATTCTAGCTGCAAATGTCTGGTTTTTGGTGCAATATCTCCATAGGTGTATAGAGGCCCATTTCCAGCAACTCTCACTCCAGTGTTCTAATGGTACAATGTGTTTGCTCATTGCCTCAGAAGGCTAATGGATGATTAGAAAACCCTTGTACAATCATGTTAGCACAGCTGAAAACAGTTGAGCTCTTTAGAGAAGCTATAAAACTGACCTTCCTTTGAGCAGATTGAGTTTCTGGAGCATCACATTTGTGGGGTCGATTAAATGCTCAAAATGGCCAGAAAAATGTCTTGACTATATTTTCTATTCATTTTACAACTTATGGTGGTAAATAAAAGTGTGACTTTTCATGGAAAACACAAAATTGTCTGGGTGACCCCAAACTTTTGAACGGTAGTGTGTATACATGTTATTTCACCTCCCTCACTGCCATCACCAGGAACTACCTGCAGGCCAGGACAATGATAACATTTTAACATAGCCTATGGAAATCCAAAGTTTACACATTATCATCACGCACAGAAATTGCAAAACTGCAAAATTAGTTTTAAAACCGCTAAGTTCCAACTGTTAAACATAGCGAGAGGCTGGGCTACGTGTGTGTGTAAAGTGTAAACCAGTGCATCCTGACTTTCTAACTATGCCTGTGTGTTGCGTGCGCGGCAGTCAGTCAACAACTCTTCGCAAAGTTTCCTTATGAAACAATATGCTCGCTGAAATTATGGCAGGGAACGCCAGATTAAACATTAAAACTGTCTTCTGAGCACTGTATCTACAGGCTACCACCGAAAGAAGGAGGCTACCAGAAAGGCATCTCTACTCCGTACGATTTTACTTTCACTACGACATTACTTTGAACAGAGTATCAAAAAATTGCAAGGTGATATGATAAAGTAAGGCACAGTTTACTTACAGTCGTTTTTTTTTTTTTTAAATGATGCAATCATTTTCTGCCTTTTGGCACCCTTCATCATGCCGTGTTGGGGTCCTGAACTAGGAGGAGCTGTCCCCGATATGCCTGTCAAACTTGTGGGTAACCATAGCAACCAAGCTCGAGCTCGCAACCTGTGCAGTCTGCGCAGTTGCAGCTATGTCTGTACTGCTGTGCACCTCAATAAACCAAATGGTAATTAGTCTTTTGATTTTTCCGTGAGGTTTGCCTTATGCAAAGAAAGACAGCATAGACGTTTTTTCCTCCCTATAAGTGGGGGGGACCGAATGAGGTGAATTTAAATCTGGGTGGGACGAATCCCCCCCGTCCCCCCTCTATCTGCGCCCGTGCTGCAACCCAGGACATTCCGCCACCCAACAAAACAGTCACATGTCATATATTCATCAAATGTTCAAAGGTGATGTGCATGTTGCCCAATCCCTTCTTAAAGGACATGGGACATGGATTTTTTTTCTGGGCATAATTATGTATAAAGGACATAAGAAATGCCATCTAAATCACTGCAGGGCGTCAAAAATGTGAAAATCATCACATTATTCAAGTTTTTTTTATACATCAGCGTAAAACAAGGATTCGTTAATGAGCTAGGTGGTCACATGACCCGTGACGTAACAAAAACTTTCCAAGGAGCCAGCGCTTGGGTATCTAATGTAAACAGGTTACCGAAATGGACACCATCGACAGTGATATTCCTGATGTTTCACAGAGATGTGAAGTTAGACCCTCTCAATTCGAACCGATAGCTGGAAATTCACATGAACATAGATCTTGTCTTTACTCTGACGGGTCAGATGATTCTGAGAGTGAGAGTTCATTCAGTCCCCATGAAACTGAAAGCGGTCGGCTCGATAACACTTCCTGGTAAGTTAAAAACAATTCTGCTCAAAGGCTAATGATCTGTTGAAAGAAGTATTATTTTTGTATCATACATTGAAAGTTCATCATAGATCTAGCTAAAGTCCGTTGCAAGCTAGTTTTTTTTTTGCTGATATTTTTCGAGATTGATTGAGATACAATGCTTCCAGAGTCCATTTACAGAAGTAAAAGCAAAACAGTAAACGATAGATAATAAATTACATAAAATAAATGGGGAAGAAAAATAATAAGAATTAAACAATAGTAGAAATAAAATATAGAATAATAAAATGAAATAAAAGTTAAAAAAAACCTCTTCTACAACTTCACCACAACTCTTCGATTCGGTACGTAAACAAAGAAGGACAGATATAAGAGTAAATGAGTCAGAGTTATGATAATCAATAATTGATACACCCAAAATTATAATACTAATCCTTATCTCGGCTTTCAGACGCTTAGCGAATGCACCTCGTGGTGGCCGTAGCACTTCTGGTTTCACTCCGCCGTCTTGTTCCTGAATTGGGACGTTGGGAACGGCTCCATCTTTAAGTAGCCTCTTAAATTTGGCTTGGCAATTAATTTCGTTCAGTACCTGAGTATTAAAGTTGAAAGAATCCTCTGTGAAATGGTCCGAACACAGTTTGTGGGAAACAGTAGGTGCAAAGTTTTTTCTACGGCAGTAGTGAGCCCACACTTTCCTCAGCTTCGGGTCCTTGGGGAATGCCAAAAAACTTACTCCAGGGCATTTCTCATTGGAATTATTGCAACCATAAGCAGCACAATACACCATGATGTCCAATGTATGATGTCCAATGTACTTTAAAGACTATAAAAACAATTTTCTTGTCATCCACTTCTCCATTCATCTACCCGCTTGTGCTGTGCCCGAAAGTTTTTGTGACGTATGATCACGTGACAGTGGCTCTTCCGGTTGTAGAAAATGCATATCGGAAGTCGAGCAGAAATGCCATATAATCATCACGAATATAACGATTTTGCTGAATTTAATAGATGATTTTGCATTTGGGGCGGCATGGTGGTGTAGTGGTTAGCGCTGTCGCCTCACAGCAAGAAGGTCCTGGGTTCGAGCCCCGGGGCCGGCGAGGGCCTTTCTGTGTGGAGTTTGCATGTTCTCCCCGTGTCTGCGTGGGTTTCCTCCGGGTGCTCCGGTTTCCCCCACAGTCCAAAGACATGCAGGTTAGGTTAACTGGTGACTCTAAATTGACCGTAGGTGTGAATGTGAGTGTGAATGGTTGTCTGTGTCTATGTGTCAGCCCTGTGATGACCTGGCGACTTGTCCAGGGTGTACCCCGCCTTTCGCCCGTAGTCAGCTGGGATGGGCTTCAGCTTGCCTGCGACCCTGTAGAAGGATAAAGCGGCTAGAGATAATGAGATGAGATGAGATTTTGCATTTGTTGATGCAATTAATTCATATTTTTAATGGAAAGAAACTGATATAGCGTGCATTTATGTTTCATGTCCCATGTCCTTTAAGATCTTATGAGGTTGCTAGGACAACTATCATGAGTCATGTTATTTTTGTACTGATCTAAGGGTTCTGAGTAAGATTCTAGCCATAAGTTCTAAAGGGTTTTGTTTCAATTAGAGGGCGCTATGAAGTCCCTGGGCCATGCCCGGGGCCAAACGTCTGTGGCCGAGAAGCGATTACAATGACTGATGTGTGTATCAAATTTCAGGAGTTTTCGTGCATGGGAAATGCCTCAAAAAAGGCCAAACGCGACAGAAAAATAATAAGAATAATAATAATCCTTCGAAAAACAATAGGGTCTTCGCACCGAACGGTGCTCGGGCCCTAACTAGTCGTCAGGCGGTATTTGTTTATATGTGGAGGCTACTTTGCAAAATTTGCCAAGTCTTGTTTTTGGTAATAATATAGAAGTTCAGATATAAATTCATAAATCTGGACTTGTAATGTTTGTAGGCTGCTGTTTCATACTTAATTATGCAGGGGAACTTCTCATCTCATCTCATTATCTCTAGCCGCTTTATCCTTCTACAGGGTCGCAGGCAAGCTGGAGCCTATCCCAGCTGACTACGGGCGAAAGGCGGGGTACATCCTGGACAAGTCGCCAGGTCATCACAGGGCTGACACATAGACACAGACAACCATTCACACTCACATTCACACCTACGGTCAATTTAGAGTCACCAGTTAACCTAACCACATGTCTTTGGACTGTGGGGGAAACCGGAGCACCCAGAGGAAACCCATGCGGACACGGGGAGAACATGCAAACTCCACACAGAAAGGCCCTCACCGGCCCCGGGGCTCGAACCCAGGACCTTCTTGCTGCGAGGCGACAGCGCTAACCACTACACCACCGTGCCGCCCTGCAGGGGAACTTTGCACATAAAAAGAGCCCTGAAACCACATATAGGAAATTGGTATAAAAGTATTGCATCATTAATATGCAATTATTATATCCATAATAGGTGTTATTTGTGGCACATAACCTTTTAACTCAGGTCAAAAGCATGGTTCATACATTAGATACCCATTTAACCCTAAAAGGACCTAAACTACTGAGTGGGATCAGTTCGAACCTCAGAGGTGGTGTGGTGTGCTGCTCAGTCTATTCAACTGACATAACTTTTTGCTTTTAGGAGTTTGTTACTCTATAGATTCTTTATCTAAAAGTATGTTTGTTTCAAGATTGATGAAAAAAAGTGTTTAACACCATGACTGATTTTCTGTTGGGGTCCTATAACTCTGTGAGATTTGTTGCAAAAATATTTCAGCAAGTTAGTCGCTTCTTTGTGTGTCTGTCTTTGCCTATCTGTATGTTTGCATGCTTGTCTCAGGTGTCTGTCATAATCAAGAATATAACTCTTTCTTACAAATTGTAGATAACGAGTGAACCTGTTAGTTATAGAGTTACTGAAATGTCTGATGCTTATCTGTCCATGCACTCTTCATACAGAACCACATACCACAACAGATTCCTCATCCTTGCACCGATCCTGTAAATATGCTTTGTGCTAATATACTAATGCTTAATAACAATGTGTCCACATACCAACTCTTCAATAAAAAGCTGGGATAAGTGATTCCTTATTTGAATAAAAGATTTTATAAGACAAAATTCGAAACCTGCACATGTCAAATATAATATTTCGAATTAGAAGTATCATTCGTTTTTTACTTATTCATTAATATGGAATATCAAATGATGAAGAGTTCATTGCATCATAAACATGTGGACACATTTGAAGGTAGCTTAATATGCATGCTCTTAGAAAACGCTCATTCTGCTTTATTTCTGGTCATAATGTGTGTTACCAATAACTCATCTTCGTGTTTCGTGTTTGAATCCTTAGGCAAAGTGTTACTTCTTGATGTAGTTTGGACATTTAAAAAAAAACAGAAACTGCTAGCATGTTCTGGAATGTACATAAGCTATAAATATTCTCAAGTTCTGTAGCAATAGTGTAAAATATTTCTGGCTTTTTTATGTTCTCTACGTACTTAAATGTTTCATTTTAAACTTAACTTGATAATATCATGTAAATATATGATTTCTATTCACATAAAGTTAGTAAATGGGTAATTTTTTTTTTTAAATACAGATGTTATAATGGACTTAAGTGATACGGATATATGGTTTGGGGTTTTTTTACGTTTTTACATGCGATATTCAGCATTTCCTTTTTTGGTGAAAATAGTGATTGCTGACATTACAACAAGTAAAAATTATTTGTTTGGGATGTAAATAAAGGGTTAATACTGAGAAACCAGACTTGGCAAATTTTGTAAAGGAGGTTACATATGCTGTTTGACTATAGTATTCTGTTCTGTTCCTATTTATGCTTTTTTTAAGTTTTCTTCTTTGCTTGTTTATTTGTTTTTACATCACTCCTAAATAATGAGCCACTTTTATACACATACATACATATACTGTATACAACCTCGATTCCAAAAAAGTTGGGACAAAGTACAAATTGTAAATAAAAACGGAATGCAATAATTTACAAATCTCAAAAACTGATATTGTATTCACAATACAACATACCGTAGACAACATATCAAATGTCGAAAGTGAGACATTTTGAAATTTCGTGCCAAATATTGGCTCATTTGAAATTTCATGACAGCAACACATCTCAAAAAAGTTGGGACGGGGCAATAAGAGGCTGGAAAAGTTAAAGGTACAAAAAAGGAACAGCTGGAGGACCAAATTGCAATTCATTAGGTCAATTGGCAATAGGTCATTAACATGACTGGCTATAAAAAGAGCATCGTGGAGTGGCAGCGGCTCTCAGAAGTAAAGATGGGAAGAGGATCACCAATCCCCCTAATTCTGCGCCGACAAATAGTGGCGCAATATCAGAAAGGAGTTCGACAGTGTAAAATTGCAAAGAGTTTGAACATATCATCATCTACAGTGCATAATATCATCAAAAGATTCAGAGAATCTGGAAGAATCTCTGTGCGTAAGGGTCAAGGCCGGAAAACCATACTGGGTGCCCGTGATCTTCGGGACCTTAGACGGCACTGCATCACACACAGGCATGCTTCTGTATTGGAAATCACAAAATGGGCTCAGGAATATTTCCAGAGAACATTATCTGTGAACACAATTCACTGTGCCAGCTGCCATTGCCAGCTAAAACTCTATAGTTCAAAGAAGAAGCCGTATCTAAACATGATCCAGAAGTGCAGAAGGCTCATTTAAAATGGACTGTGGCAAAGTGGAAAACTGTTCTGTGGTCAGATGAATCAAAATTTGAAGTTCTTTATGGAAATCAGGGACGCCGTGTCATTCGGACTAAAGAGGAGAAGGACGACCCAAGTTGTTATCAGCGCTCAGTTCAGAAACCTGCATCTCTGATGGTATGGGGTTGCATTAGTGCGTGTGGCATGGGCAGCTTACACATCTGGAAAGACACCATCAATGCTGAAAGGTATATCCAGGTTCTAGAGCAACATATGCTCCCATCCAGACAACGTCTCTTTCAGGGAAGACCTTGTATTTTCCAACATGACAATGCCAAACCACATACTGCATCAATTACAGCATCATGGCTGTGTAGAAGAAGGGTCCGGGTACTGAACTGGCCAGCCTGCAGTCCAGATCTTTCACCCATAGAAAACATTTGGCACATCATAAAACGGAAGATACGTCAAAAAAGACCTAAGACAGTTGAGCAACTAGAATCCTACATTAGACAAGAATGGGTTAACATTCCTATCCCTAAACTTGAGCAACTTGTCTCCTCAGTCCCCAGACGTTTACAGACTGTTGTAAAGAGAAAAGGGGATGTCTCACAGTGGTAAACATGGCCTTGTCCCAACTTTTTTGAGATGTGTTGTTGTCATGAAATTTAAAATCACCTAATTTTTCTCTTTAAATGATACATTTTCTCAGTTTAAACATTTGATATGTCATCTATGTTCTATTCTGAATAAAATATGGAATTTTGAAACTTCCACATCATTGCATTCCGTTTTTATTGACAATTTGTACTTTGTCCCACCTTTTTTGGAATCAGACTTGTACATACATACCTACACACACACACACACACACACACACACACACACACACACACACATATATATATATATATATATATATATATATGGCGACGAGTTGGTTATAAGCCTTGTACAATGAGATTGAGTGGAATAACTATTTTATTCTCTCCACATTCAAGGTTTTTGAGAAACAGAGCATTTTTATTTTCATTTTTTTCAAATTCGATAAATAAAAACTTTATAAAAAACGGCTGACAAAATTATTTCCGCTTAGAATGTTAACAAATGACAGTAGCAATTTGTGAAAAATGCTATGATAATAATTCTTGAAATTTTTTTTAAAAGATACATTCTTACCATCAAATACTTTTATTCCATATTTTGTTGCCCTTTTTGGGGGGGGGTTGTGTGTATTTTTGGGGTTTTGTTTTCAAGTAGGGGCGGCACGGTGGTGTAGTGGTTAGCACTGTCACCTCACAGCAAGAAGGTCCTGGGTTCAAGCCCAGTGGCCGACAAAGGCCTTTCCATGTGGAGTTTGCATGTTCTCCCCGTGTCTGGGTGGGTTTCCTACAGGTGCTCCGGTTTCCCCCACAGTCCAGACATGCAGGTTAGGCTAACTGGTGACTATAAATTGACCGTAGGTGTGAATGGTTGTATGTGTCAGCCCTGCAATAACCTGGCGACTTGTCCAGGGTGTACCCCGCCTCTCGCCCATAGCCAGCTGGGATAGGCTCCAGCTTGCCTGCGACCCTGTAGAACAGGATAAGCGGCTACAGATAATGGATGGATGTTTTCGAGTAGAGTTTTTATTTCATCCTCGGTTGGTTCAGCAACACACTCCGCCATTTTGTTTTTTCTACTCACGGTATATGAGCTGATATCCTCATAATAGAGTAGCCAATCAGAGCCTGTGATTGCTCATATCCAGTGAACGCGGATAGAATAAGCATATAAAGTCAGTCAGTCTCAATTAATGCGTGCCAAGAAAAAAAAATGTTCAGATGCAAGAATAAATTCACAAATGTCCACAAGATGGAGATGATGTACTACAGGCACAGTGTATGAGGCTCTTTCAAAGCAGCACGGATCTGATATGTGGGGCTGCCTGGAAAGCTGTTTGGTTTATAAATGAGCTCTTGATGGAGATTTATATGAGTAATATGTTTTATTCAAGGCTGCAAAAAAGATGTTTTGTTGTTTTTCAGTAACATGAGTATCCCATGTCCCTCTGGACCTGTTGAAGCTGCACTAAACCTCAAGTGACCTTGAACAGGTCTCAGATGAGGTGACAGCAACCATAATACCCACTCACTGGTTAAACAAATGAAAAGCTGCCAACCTCAGTGGGAGAATTCCCCACAGGGACCAAAACAATGCGAACATTGTAGTGATATTTGTTAGCTCTTGGTGCACAGCCTTGTTACTCACAACGCTATTTTACAGTTTGTCCAGTTTGAAGAGTGAGAGAGAGAGAGAGAGAGAGAGAGAGAGAGAGAGAGAGTGTGTAGCTCTTCGGGAAAATGTCGGACATGTCGGAATGCAGAAGGTCATGTAGCACTCTGGATCTCATGGACATCAGCTTATCGGCTGACCTGAGAGTAGCTGCTACTTCAGCTCCTGCTTTGTTTGTCCTGCTCACCATTTCACTTATCTCTGGCATGCGTCTTCCTCTTTCTGTCTCTCTTTCAAGTTCATGATTAATCAGCTAGAATTCCCTTAGGAAAAGTTCTCTCTCTTCATCCAGTCAGATTAAATAACACAAGTTAAGGGTCCCCACTCTACATTTTGGACTCCACATGATTAATAAAAAGGAATGCCACTGATATAGTATTTCTTTATCTCTACTTGTGTGTAAAAGCACATAAAACTCTTGCATGATGGCTTACAAATGAATAGGATCGAATTAACTTTTTTTAGTTGGCAATTTGGTAGCTGTCAACAAAGGAATAACTTCAGGGTGTCAAGTCAAGTTTATTTGTATCGCGCTTTTCACAACAGACATTGTCGCAAAGCAGCTTTACAGAAAATTAAAGACTTTAAACATAAGCTAATTTTATCCCTAATTTATCCCCAATGAACAAGCCTGTGGCGATGGTGGCAAGGAAAAACTCCCTCAGACAACATGAGGAAGAAACCTCAAGAGGAACCAGACTCAAAAGGGAACCCATCCTCATTTGGGTGATAACAGATAGCGTGATTATAAACAAGACCATCAATGACGGCGCAGCTCGCTTCAGCCCCGTCTAGTCCAGAAGGAATGATCTAAAGTGGGCCACCCTGTGCAATAAATGTTGCAAACTATACACACTATATACAAGCTGTATATAGAAGCTCCATACACCCTAGGAATACCGACCTGTTCGCCCGAAAAAATCCAAAATGGCAAGGAATTGACCGAGAAGAAGCGATTTTTCTTGAACTGCTCATTAAGGCTTAATTAGTCCATAACTTCATTAATAATTGTAATTAAGAAAATCTGGGTAGAAGTTATATGCACCCTAGGTACCTCTACCTTCATGTCGGAAAAAATCTAAATCGGTGAAGAATTGAGGGAGAAGAAGCGATTTGTGTGGAAACTGCTCGTTAGGGTTTAATTACTCCATATCTTCATTATTAATTGCAATTATGCAAATTTGAGTAGAAGCTATATACACCCCAGGCAGACCTACCTTCCTGCCAAAAAGAATAAAAATCAGTTAAGAATTGAGAGAGAAGAAGCTATTTTCGTGAAATATGGACGACGCCGGACAGACAACGGACGACACATGATGGCATAAACTCATCACCTATTGCCCGGATGAGCAAAAAATGTGTGCACTGTTATTAGAAAATAATCAGTAACTCAGCCCCACACATCGCATCACTGATTGTTTTCCTATAACAGCATACCCTGTCATGTTTTTCCTTTGCATAACAAATAGGTACAGTTGATTATAATTATAACTGATTCATAAATAAAACTATGAATTGACCAAAACTGGTATAGAGCAAATACTATACTTACTGTTTGTTGATGAACTGTCTTTTTTTTAATGCTTTGTAATTAACAATTATTCACCAAAGATGAACTGAATATTGGTGAATAACAGCCAAGACAAAGTCGAGGTTATTATTCAGTGAAATTCACTCAGAAATAAGAAATCATTCAGGTTAAAAAAAAAAAAAGCATACAATGCAAAGATACATTGCCCGCTATGAAAAAAAAAGTAGGAAAAAAACCTTCTATAAACAAATATATAAAACTTTCGGGGGGAAAAAAACCCTACTGCAAAACATACTCCTTGACCGAATGCAGCGTATGAGCGCTGAGGGTTAGAGCTGCAATCTTGAGATTTCAGACTTGATGTCAAACAGTTTTCTGGTTACAACTGTCAAGAGAATTTGTAGAAACCATGGAAGGTTTTGAATTGTGAATCGTCTTTGAAAGAAAAAGTTTGGAGGTGGCATCAAAACTAATTTCAGGGCCAGAAAAATTTTAGAAATTAGACAGATATAAAAATGGCAATATTGGGAATGACAGATTTGCTAAGGTATGATACAATCCCAATTCCAAAAAAGTTGGGACAAAGTACAAATTGTCAATAAAAACGGAATGCAATGATGTGGAAGTTTCAAAATTCCATATTTTATTCAGAATAGAACATAGATGACATATCAAATGTTTAAACTGAGAAAATGTGTCATTTAAAGAGAAAAATTAGGTGATTTTAAATTTCATGACAACAACACATCTCAAAAAAGTTGGGACAAGGCCATGTTTACCACTGTGAGACATCCCCCTTTCTCTTTACAACAGTCTGTAAACGTCTGGGGACTGAGGAGACAAGTTGCTCAAGTTTAGGGATAGGAATGTTAACCCATTTTTTTCTAATGTAGGATTCTAGTTGCTCAACTGTCTTAGGTCTTTTTTGTCGTATCTTTTGTTTTATGATGCGCCAAATGTTTTCTATGGGTGAAAGATCTGGACTGCAGGCTGGCCAGTTCAGTACCCGGACCCTTCTTCTACGCAGCCATGATGCTGTAATTGATGCAGTATGTGGTTTGGCATTGTCATGTTGGAAAATGCAAGGTCTTCCCTGAAAGAGACGTCGTCTGGATGGGAGCATATGTTGCTCTAGAACCTGGATATACCTTTCAGCATTGATGGTGTCTTTCCAGATGTGTAAGCTGCCCATGCCACACGCACTAATACAACCCCATACCATCAGAGATGCAGGCTTCTGAACTGAGCGCTGATAACAACTTGGGTCGTCCTTCTCCTCTTTAGTCTGAATGACACGGCGTCCCTGATTTCCATAAAGAACTTCAAATTTTGATTCGTCTGACCACAGAACAGTTTTCCACTTTGCCACAGTCCATTTTAAATGAGCCTTGGCACAGAGAAGACGTCTGCGCTTCTGGATCGTGTTTAGATACGGCTCCTTCTTTGAACTATAGAGTTTTAGCTGGCAACGGCGGATGGCACGGCGAATTGTGTTCACAGATAATGTTCTCTGGAAATATTCCTGAGCCCATTTTGTGATTTCCAATACAGAAGCATGCCCGTATGTGATGCAGTGCCGTCTAAGGGCCCGAAGATCACAGGCACCCAGTATGGTTTTCTGGCCTTGACCCTTACGCACAGAGATTCTTCCAGATTCTCTGAATCTTTTGATGATATTATGCACTGTAGATGATGATATGTTCAAAATCTTTGCAATTCTACACTGTCGAACTCCTTTCTGATATTGCGCCACTATTTGTCGGCGCAGAATTAGGGGGATTGGTGATCCCCTTCCCATCTTTACTTCTGAGAGCCGCTGCCACTCCAAGATGCTCTTTTTATACCCAGTCATGTTAATGACCGATTGCCAATTGACCAAATGAGTTGCAATTTGGTCCTCCAGCTGTTCCTTTTTTGTACCTTTAACTTTTCCAGCCTCTTATTGCCCCTGTCCCAACTTTTTTGAGATGTGTTGCTGTCATGAAATTTCAAATGAGCCAATATTTGGCATGAAATTTCAAAATGTCTCACTTTCGACATTTGATATGTTGTCTATGTTCTATTGTGAATACAATATCAGTTTTTGAGATTTGTAAATTATTGCAATCCGTTTTTATTTACAATTTGTACTTTGTCCCAACTTTTTTGGAATCGGGGTTGTATTATTATTATTATTATTATTATTACTACATCGAAGTATTGTTTACACATTACTGACTGCACATTTAATTTTATATTGCACAATAAGTTATAATCAACATTTTATTGTTTGACTTGGCATATCGATATGACACTTAAAAATTACGCTCTCCACTTTTTTTTTAAACTAGCCAGTGATTGTGTTTGACTCATACAACACTTAGCAGAAGATTAAGGAACAGTGAGCACTTAGAAAAGCCTTACTCTTGCATTCCTGACAGTATGATAACTTTCTCCTAAATGGCTATCATAATCTCAAATGTCCATGACACTGACACATAGGCATGTACAGAGGCTTGGCCATTAAACTCAATGTCTGAAAGACCTTATTTATGAAAATAGCCTACAACTTTGACCGCGAGTTGGCCTAGTGGTTCGCGTGTCCACCTCTCGACCGGGAGATCATGAGTTCTACTCGCAGTTGGGTCATACCAAAGATCATCATAAAAATGGTACCTACTACCATCTGGCAAGGCACGCTGCAATAAAGATGTGAGTAGGGAAGTCAAACTCTTGCAGTTACCAGAGGACTAGCCCCCCACTGTAACCCTAGGTGTATAGGCGAGAGGCTAAGGGCTATGGAAACGGAGACTGGCGCCACACCCATATGGCTTAAAGAGTTGGTTAGTACTGGGACAGGAGACTGCCTGGGAAGACCAGATTCTGGTGTGAGAGGGACTTTGACTTGCCTACAACTTGCTCTAGACAATAAGCAACACTGGAATGGAGCTGTTTGTCTTCATAGCTGTATCCGTACTAAGGGATGTTATTTAAATTTTTGAGTTTTGAATAAATTGTTAAAATTTAAAGGATCTAAAGTTGTCAAGCCCGTGTATGGTTTAAGTTTGTTTTATCTCTCTTGTAAAGTTGATCTAATGTTGCTTACACAGTTTTAGGTGCAAGCAATTGCTAGGCTTTAAAAAAAGCAGTTTTGCAGTCATTGATCCAAGAAGACTTTGGAGAGAATATGATGTATTAAACTGAGAAAAAGGTCAATACAAATGATAATGCTGAAATTCCTAACTTCCAAAGAGGTTCTACTTCTCTGATAGGAAACAACTCTGTTGTAGAACCTTGGTTGTGTCCCATGAAGAATATTACATTACATTAATGGCATTTAGCAGATGCTCTTATCCAGAGTGACATACCACATAACCAGAGCAGCCTGGGGAGCAGTTGGGGGTTAGGTGCCTTGCTCAAGCACACTTCAGCCATTCCTGCTAGACCAGGGAATCAAACCAGCAACCTTTTGGTCCCAACGCTGCTTCTCTAACCTTTCGGCTATGGCTCCCCTAAAGGGTTCTAGATATGGCCACACTTTACAAACCCCTTGCGTGTTTATTCAGCCTGATGTCAATTTGGAGTTCATGAAGCTGAATGAAGTGCTTTTATATGGGTAGTTAAAGTGACAGCTGGAATGCCGCACTCATGCTCTTCTGTCATGTGTTTGAATAAATCATGGCCAAAAACGCTGCATAAGAATTTCTGTAGCATGCCGGTGCTTTTATAATGCTACTGTGCCAAATGTTTTCGTGAATATACATGACAATACAGAGTTTACAGTGAAGGCCAATTGTATTGCAGCACTTATTATTTCACAGTGAATTATAATAGAATAGTTACTTATGAATTATAATAGAATAGTTACTTATAGTTACTTATGCAAAACATAAGATTAGAAGGTGATATTTAACAGTTATTCCACAAAATCGAGTTGTACATGAGCTGAGAGCCGACAAGGCACATAGCACCGAGTCGGCTATAAGCCACGTATGACGAGATTGAGTGGAATAACTGTTTTATTCTATCCACATTCACTGGATTTTGAGAAACAGGGCATTTTTATTTTTTGCAAATTCGATAAATAAAAACTTCATACAAAACTTCCGACAAAATTATTTCCGCTTAGAATGTAAACAAACCAGCAAAATGACAGTAGCAATGTGTGAAAAATGCTATAATAATAATTCTTGAAAAAAAAGATACGTTCTTGCCATTAAATATTTGCATTTTTTGTATTTTGGGGGGTTTTGTTTTCGAGTAGAGTTTTTATTTCACCCTTGGTTGGTTCAGCAACACGCTCTGCCATTTTGTTCTTCTTCTTTAGTTTTTTTTTTTGCCAGTTGGCAAACCAACTGAAAGGTGCATTACTGCCACCGACTGGGATGGAGTGTGGAACAGGAGATATTGGGGAAATTAAAAAAAAAAAACTATATTCTTTTAGCTATTTCTGTTTCTTTGAAATACTTGATAAAGTGATATATTTGATTTGATGCACTCCGCCATTTTGTTTTTCTCTACTCACGGTATATGAGCTAATATCCTAATCGTAGAGTAGCCAATCAGAGCACATGAATGTGGATAGAAGAATTTCAAATATAGTACCTGGTGTGGGCGGCACGGTGGTGTAGTGGTTAGTGCTGTCGCCTCACAGCAAGAAGGTCCTGGGTTCGAGCCCCGGGGCCGGCGAGGGCCTTTCTGTGCGGAGTTTGCATGTTCTCCCCGTGTCCGCGTGGGTTTCCTCCGGGTGCTCCGATTTCCCCCACAGTCCAAAGACATGCAGGTTAGGTTAACTGGTGACTCTAAATTGACCGTGAGTGTGAATGGTTGTCTGTGTCTATGTGTCAGCCCTGTGATGACCTGGCGACTTGTCCAGGGTGTACCCCGCCTTTTGCCCATAGTCAGCTGGGATAGGCTCCAGCTTGCCTGCGACCCTGTAGAAAGATAAAGCGGCTAGAGATAATGAGATGAGTACCTGGTGTTTTCATCTAATTTTGGAAATGGGGTTTAAAGTAGACTTCTGTTAATACTGTTAAACTAGAAAAGCACTCAGAGAGCGCAGACCTCCGCCAAGAATCCTTTAAAAAAAATCCGGGATCCAGAAGGTGATCCGGATCACCACCAAAATTTAATGGATTGTTACTTGTGCCCAGTCATACCTCTGGAAAAAAATTTCAGAGCAATACGTTCATTACGTTTTCCGTAATGTTGCTAACAGACAAACCAACAAACAAACAAACCAACACTACTGAAACTAGAAAAGCACTCGGAGAGCGCAGACCTCCGCCAAGAAGTCAAGCCAAGTCAAGTTTATTTGTACAGCGCTTTTAACAATAAACATTGTTGCAAAGCAGCTTTACAGAATTTGAACGACTTAAAACATGAGCTAATTTTGTCCCTAATCTATCCCCAATGAGCAAGCCTTTGGCGACGGTGGCAAGGAAAAACTCCCTCAGACGACATGAGGAAGAAACCTCGAGAGGAACCAGACTCCAAAAGGAACCCATCCTCATTTGGGCAACAACAGACAGCATGACTATAACATTAACAGTTTTAACATGAAGACAGTTTCGTTGATGTTATAACTCTTCATTGATGGAAACTTGAGTGCAAAACTGTTCATGACAACTGCAGTCCTAAAGTTAGCAAGTCAACTGTAGTCCTCAGCCATAAAAGCATTACTGTAAGAGTCCAGAGCATCCTCCAGGTATAACCCTCAACTGTCCACATGGGGCCGTCCTCCACAGGAGCGGTGCGATAAAACTCCGACCAGACACAGGGCACCAGGATGGATCAAGCAAGTCCGAGGGGCAGAAGAGGCCAGCATCTCAATCCCAGGACCAACATGTAACTCAGAGGGACAGATGGGGGGGGGGAGAGAAAGAGAGAGAAAGAAAACACAGGTTGTTAGGTATGCCCTAAAAATGACACAAGTATTAAATCTGTGTGGTAGGCTCGCAGAGACGAGTCTCTTGACATCAGGCATAACACACAACAATGGCATGTTAATATGGCTAAAAAATATCATGACCTGCTCTGGCTGGATGCTTGATTGGGTGATGGGAGCACACTCCTCAGCAATGATGAGATGCAGATGGGACCCTTAGGGCTGGCCAAGATAATTGAAGAATCCTTTAAAAAAATCCGGGATCCAGAAGGTGATCTGGAACACCACCAAAATTTAATGGATTGTTACTTGTGCCCAGTCACACCTCTGGAAAAAATTTCAGAGCAATCCGTTCATTACTTTTTCCGTAATGTTGCTAACAGACAAACCAACAAACAAACAAACCAACGCTACCGAAAACATAACCTCCTTGGCGGAGGTAACTACGGAAAACATAACCTCCTTGGCGGAGGTAACTACAGAAAACATAACCTCCTTGGCGGAGGTAACTACAGAAAACATAACCTCCTTGGCGGAGGTAACTACAGAAAACATAACCTCCTTGGCGGAGGTAACTACAGAAAACATAACCTCCTTGGCAGAGGTAAACATAACCTCCTTGGCGGAGGTAACAAGTTGACTTAAGAATGAGTCCTGACACTGACATCACCAAAGTAGAAATTTCAGGTTAAAGAGCCATGAAATCATTCTCATAAATAAATCAAGCATAATGTAACATTTCAAGCTACATAAGAAACAAACCCATTAAATCCATAAAGTACATAGTTATAACAGCAGTTTGACTGTTTTCTGCTTAATTAAATCAATTAGTCAACATGCTTTCCAGAATGTTCATGTCTGTGGATGCTTGTACTGTATCCATGACCATGAGAGAATTCTGCAACATCATTTTCATTCTATAGTGCATGAGATGGTAAATATTAGCATCTTGTCTATAGTAATAAATGTAGACCCCTCCCTCTTTTACTCCACTTTCTCTCCCTCTCTCTCTCTCGCTGCAGGAGAGTTGGAGGAGATGCTCACCGCTTGCTGCCACCCAGAGCCTGACTGATTCTGCAGGAAGGACACAGTGTCTCTCGTTCTTCCAAAAGGTGAAGGAGCCGAAGAAAACAGAGTGAAAGACAGGACAAAACAAGACATAGCGAGAAAGAGAGAGGAAGGGAGAGACGTGGCAGCCATAATGGGCACACCCCTGAGGAGGAAAGCCCCAGCTTCTGAGTGAGTATTTCCATTTTCCCATTTCCTTCCTCTAGAGGGTTGGACATGATGGCCGGGTTACCATAGCAACAGCAGCCGGGGCAACGAGAGGATGGTGATGTGATGTGGTGGCTGCTACCTGTCGTTGTGGCTTCCTGTATTTGGATGCGTGCTTGTCTCTGTGTGTGTGTGTGTGTATATATACGGTAAGAAACATGAATATGACAGCAGGGTTGTCTGAGACGCATGCTGCATTACTATAGAGAGACAGAAAGCTAAGACTGCCAGAGGATACTCTTGTAGCTTTTAGGAAGAAGGTTATAATGGGGCGTTGTCTCCATCCAGCTGATTGATCCATGAAAGCCTAATCGAAGCATATCGGGAATCAGTTAATAGAAACATTTCAAGGTGTAGTGAATACTAGCAGGTATGCAGGACATTATATACTGTGTGTGGCAGAGAGTAGAGACAGATCAATGTGCCTAGCGTTACTCAAATGTACCTACAGCATATTCAGATTTTCCACTATAGGTGGTCAATATACTGTCATTTCAGAATATTCTGTCTCTTTCTATTTATCTTCTTCTTTCCTATACATAATCAAGTCCCTTAATAAAGTTAAATGAAATCCATCTTGGTTTAACTAACCTTCCCTTTGCCTTCCCTTAGTGTCATTGTAAAATGCCTTTAGGGATAGAGGTCACTTATGAAAGAGATGTATTCTAGCAGTCAAAATAAATACTACTGTATTATACCTCAGCACTGTTCCATTCTCGAATCTGAAATGGACAAGGTTAGAAAGGCTGTTGGGCATGGATGCCCAGCAGATCAGGCGACAAATGATGGATAGAGAAAACTTTATGCGCCTCATTGACATGGGCGCACCCCAAGGAGCCAAGTCTTCAGAAAGGGGAACATGATGATGATGATGATGATTGGTCAGAATGTGTTGATTAATTTCCTCTCACAGCAGTTCTGATTACTGCACTGTTAATGCATTTGCTAGTATTTAAATGCCTCCATAATTTAGCTCCTAAATATCTGAGTGATTATTTCACTCAAATAGGAACTCAAGTATTCATAGTTATAACACTCGATGCAAATCTGACCTGCAAAAACTAAGCTTACGCTAGGTCAGCTAACTTTTAGATATTCAGGTTCATCCATGGCGGCACGGTGGTGTAGTGGTTAGTGCTGTCGCCTCACAGCAAGAAGATCCGGGTTTGAGCCCCGTGGCCGGCGAGGGCCTTTCTGTGCGGAGTTTGCATGTTCTCCCCGTGTCCGCGTGGGTTTCCTCCGGGTGCTCCGGTTTCCCCCACAGTCCAAAGACATGCAGGTTAGGTTAACTGGTGGCTCTAAATTGACCGTAGGTGTGAATGTGAGTGTGAATGGTTGTCTGTGTCTATGTGTCAGCCCTGTGATGACCTGGAGACTTGTCCAGGGTGTACCCCGCCTTTCGCCTGTAGTCAGCTGGGATAGGCTCCAGCTTGCCTGCGACCCTGTAGAACAGGATAAAGCGGCTAGAGATAATGAGAATGAGATGAGGTTCATCCATCCGTTATCCCCAACTGCTTATCCTATACAGGGTCGGAGGCAAGCTGGAGCCTATCCCAGTTGACTATGTGTCAGCCCAGGTCATCACAGGGCTGACACATAGAGACACACAACCATTCACACCTACGGTCAATTTAGAGCCACCAATTAGCCTAACCTGCATGTCTTTGGGCTGTGAGGGGAAACCGGAGCACCAGGAGGAAACCCATGCAGACACGGGGAGAACATGCAAACTCCACACAAAAAGACCCGTCAGCCACTGGGCTCGAACCCAGAACCTTCTTGCTGTGAGGTGACAGTGATAACCACTACACCACCGTATTTAGGTTCAATACTTTTTAATTCACTGCCAGCAAATATAAAATCAACTACGTCTCTAAATCAATGTAAAAGCCTCATGAGGTCATATTTTTAATCGTCTTATTTATATTATATAATTATTATATGGGGGCACGGTGGTGTAGTGGTTAGCGCTGTCGCCTCACAGCAAGAAGGTCCTGGGTTCGAGCCCCGGGGCCGGCGAGGGCCTTTCTGTGCGGAGTTTGCATGTTCTCCCCGTGTCCGCGTGGGTTTCCTCCGGGTGCTCCAGTTTCCCCCACAGTCCAAAGACATGCAGGTTAGGTTAACTGGTGACTCTAAATTGACCGTAGGTGTGAATGTGAGTGTGAATGGTTGTCTGTGTCTATGTGTCAGCCCTGTGATGACCTGGAGACTTGTCCAGGGTGTACCCCGCCTTTCGCCCGTAGTCAGCTGGGATAGGCTCCAGCTTGCCTGCGACCCTGTAGAAGGATAAAGCGGCTAGAGATAATGAGATGAGAATTATTATATGGGGTTTTTTTTGTTAGTTTCATATAAAAAAATTCTTAAAATTTTCATAGTATTCTTTTCCTCTTAAGACCATAATAGTAGCTGAAATCAAATTTTTAGATTTATCATAATGAAATTTTTAAAGATTATTGTAATGTAATTTTGAAATCGTAAATGTTATAGTTTTATATTGTTTTTTGTTATTTTTTTAAATTGTAAATCAGTATAATTTTTGCAGGGCCCCTATGGATATCAGCTGTGCTGAATGGGCCACCCTGTTGAAATAAAGTTTATCTATCTATCTATCCATCTTATCTAATTTGTTATTGTTTCTATAATAACTCATTCATAGATGCATGCATAATGTCTCATCTCATCTCATTATCTGTAGCCGCTTTATCCTGTTCTACAGGGTCGCAGGCAAGCTGGAGCCTATCCCAGCTGACTACGGGCGAAAGGCGGGGTACACCCTGGACAAGTCGCCAGGTCATCACAGGGCTGACACATAGACACAGACAACCATTCACACTCACATTCACACCTACGCTCAATTTAGAGTCACCAGTTAACCTAACCTGCATGTCTTTGGACTGTGGGGGAAACCGGAGCACCCGGAGGAAACCCACGCGGACATGGGGAGAACATGCAAACTCCGCACAGAAAGGCCCCACACCGGCCACGGGGCTCGAACCCGGACCTTCTTGCTGTGAGGCGACAGCGCTAACCACTACACCACCGTGCCGCCCATGCATAATGTAAGCCTTATCAAAAATTGTTGATATGGTGAGGTTTTCTGTAAGGAGATGTCCGTTTATGTTCATTTAGGAGTCTGGAAGGAGTCTCCAGTGTTAGCACTTTGTACTGGTCAATAAGTTTTATGACACAAGAAAAGTCTTCAGGATTTTTAGACATACTTTCTGAGATTACACTTTCTGGTTTCTCTGTCAAACTGTTTGTTTGTTTGTTTGTTTGTTTGTTTGTTTGTTTTTCCTTATTAAGAGCTAACTTGGCTTGTGGACATCCCATAACATTTAACAATTATTCACTGAAGATGAAGTCGAGGTTATTATTCACCGATATTCACTGAGCCTCAGGTGGATAGTTATTTTAGTATAAATATGCAAGTGACTATTAGTGCTTTTAGGAACAGCATTTTCTTTCATCATTTGTAATTCTTCCTCACTTACAGTGACAAAGCGATCAGCCACCATTTTGCCAAGTCGCTCGAGGTGATTATCAAGAAATAGTCCGAAGTTCTTGACCAATCAGCGCGTGTGATTTCCTATAACCACCTCTGTATTTACTGGCGAGTGGCGTGTCCACCTCTCGATCGGAAGATCACGAGCTCTATTCATGGTCGAGTCATACCAAAGACCATCATAAAAATGGTGCCTACTGCCATCTGGTAAGGCACGCCGCAATACAGATGCGAGTGGGGTCAAACTCTCGTGGTTTCCAGAGGACTAGCCCCCCCCACTGTAACCGTAGCTATGTAATATAGGTGAGAGGCTGAGGGCTACGAAACGGAGATTGGCGCCGCCAAACATGTCATGAATGGTGCAGGAAGGACTTTGACTTTTGACCTCTGTATTTATACTAATAAAATTTATCATCAATTGTTAAACAGCAAGTCTTTCATTAAACAATTAAAAATGGTAATCGGCGGCAAATTGCTGCGATACAAAGCAAGGTACAAAAGCTATCATTTCTGATTATATTCTAAAATCGAATTGGTGTTTGTTTGTAGGTTTGCTGAGTTCATGGCTGACATCAAACAAGGATTATGTGAAAATGAGTATCAACTTTGGTCCACCAACACTAATTGGGAAGAATTTGCAGTTTCTGCTAAGTCGTAGTATTTCTGATGACGACAGTGAAAACAACAAAAGTTCATTGGACTTTTTGGACATCGAATTTTATAGGACATCATGTTGACTCCATAACTAAGCCAAGCTGAAGCTCTGCAAGTTTAGTCTGTCACTCCAGCACAGCTGCTGTCCAACAGGTGCTGAGAGAAACCAAGTGGAGATTACGAGGGCTAGAAGGTATCTTACTAGACCACTCAGAGCTCCAAGGACATCACTGTAATTTATGACTTCCCATGAAAAAGAAAACAGCTGGCGTCCTTCTTAGCCATCCTGGCCCATGTCCGAGAGAAAAATCTGTTTCACTATGGCTGAATAAGACCTTTTATTTTATTTTTTATTTTTTTTAGCATCCAGGGCTAGCATTAATTGTTTTAGCATGAAGAGAAAGAAGAGCTCATCTTGGAAGCATGGTCGGTCAGAACCTCGGTTCTGTAAATGTCTGAAGGCTGTTGATGTTTTACTGCATTATATTTTATGAATTAACATGTACAGTGTGATTTAACGTGGAACTGAAGAAACTGAAATCTATAAATAGCAGGACTGTTGAATTTCTAGTGCTACTATTGCTACTTCCTGGTGCTACAATTTACTGAAGAATGTACTTATCGTTAGCACTTACAGCATTGCAGCTGTCACATTCCAGCCTTAAATTAGCATGAGTCATGCGATTAGCAACAGCCAAGACACAGAAAAATGTAGTAGCCTTTGGAAAAGCACTGTTTCATTGAAGCATATTACGACACTCGATATAAACTTATATACTACAGATGAGCTCTAATATACTGTACGTACTAGAGCAGTGATTGCTCGGTGGTTAAAGCTCTGTGATAAAGAATCCAGGTGCTTTGGTGACTTCAACTAAATGCTATCGGTAAATCAGTAAAGCAAGATGCCAGGCTAC
The DNA here is from genome assembly GCF_027579695.1 of Neoarius graeffei. Lineage (NCBI taxonomy): Eukaryota > Metazoa > Chordata > Actinopteri > Siluriformes > Ariidae > Neoarius > Neoarius graeffei. The sequence goes on along the minus strand of NC_083593.1, from coordinate 42,334,584 downwards.
ATGCCAGTATTTGAAATCATATACTTATCCTGTATAAATGACACATTAAAACAAGCTGCTTTATCTTCCAGTTAGGATATGAGTCAGCTGGACGGTTCCCTAATGCTCAGTGACCAGGCTCCTTCATTAATTCCCAAGTGGCGGCCAATTTGTGTTTACATTGAGTATAGAGACATGCAACTATGCCAAGAGCACTGACAAGGTCCAGAGCAAATCCAACCATAAACAAGTACAGGGTTAGACGCCATGGGAGAAAGAGCAGACTTACTGTGCGTCATTTCCTGGGTCATGCCCTGAATGTTTCTTCACCGTAAACTCTACTGTAAGGAAACTCTAGCGAGAGAAAATATTTTCTTACTACTTTCTTAATATGAAAGATTGTCAAAAGAGAACTCATAATCTAATCTAATCTAATAATGTAAGCTGATTATGCAAACCACATAAACTTGCATTTTAACCCTTTGATGCAAAACATGGGTCAAAAGTGACCCGGCTGAGTTTTTATCTTCTATATCTTTGCAATAAATTAATTCCATCATTCAATATTCAAGGTGGCGGCACGGTGGTGTAGTGGTTAGCGCTGTCGCCTCACAGCAAGAAGGTCCTGGGTTTGAGCCCCGGGGCCGGCGAGGGCCTTTCGGTGTGGAATTTGCATGTTGTCCACGTGGGTTTCCTCCGGGTGCTCCGGTTTCCCCCACAGTCCAAAGACATGCAGGTTAGGTTAACTGGTGACTCTAAATTGACCGTGAGTGTGAATGGTTGTCTGTGTCTATGTGTCAGCCCTGTGATGACCTGGCGACTTGTCCAGGGTGTACCCCGCCTTTTGCCCGTAGTCAGCTGGGATAGGCTCCAGCTTGCCTGCGACCCTGTAGAACAGGATAAAGCGGTGAGAGATAATGAGATGAGTATTCAAGGTATTCCTCAATTAACTTGTTTTTGATCATCATACATCCTTATTTTATTTTTTCCTTTCTTACTTTTTGAATAAAAACCTTTTTTGTATCACTACCCTTCTAATGCACAACATGGGTCAAAAACGACCTGCATTCATTTTCCAGGTTATTTCATGTATGGCTGAGTGTTTCTATGATATACTTTTGAAATAAATTCGTTTTGTCATTTACTTTTCCAAATATACAGTAAATATCTTGTTTTTGTTTAGCACGAATCATCATTTTTATTTTTCCTTTCTTAAGTTATGAACAAGCACAGCTTTTGTAATTCTACTTCAAGTTTACACACATGGGTCAGAACCGACCCGCATGCATTTACTACAGCGTTTGGTGGGAACTGTGAATTGTGCTTGTGTCAGACATTTCACAGCTCAGCACAGCGCCCTTTGCCCATCTAATACATGTAAGTAATGTTTTTCAATTGTTCTAACATTACCTTAGAAAAAAATTGATTATGTTTAGGTTACCTTGAGAGTGAGTAGATTACTTGTCAGAAAGTTACAAGTAATTACTATTAGCTACCGAGCTGTTGACATATTCTACTTTAGTTAGCTAATTTTATTGTAGTTGGCTTAGCTAACTACATAGTTAATAAATAAATAACTGGCCCCATTCACTGCTAAAGTAATTACTTGAAACAAATTATTATTATAGTATTAAGACATTTAATTTTAAATCACACTTGGATGACCCATGTGTAGTAATATAAAAAGTATTTCTGTTCATAAAGTAGGAAAGAAAAAATTAAATGAATGATTTGTGGTAATTAAAAACAAGATATTTAAAGAATACTTGGAATATTCAATCATAAAATAAATTGATTTCAAAAGACAGAGCATAGAAAAACTCAGTCAGCATGAAATAACCTGGAAAATGAATGCGGGTCATTTTTGACCCATGTTGTGCATTAGAAGGGGTGTGCATATGTTTTGCATCAAAGGGTTAATTACAACCCCAAGTCTAAAAAAGTTGGGACGCTGTGTAAACTGTAAATAAAAACAGAATGTGATAATTTGCAAATCTTGGAAACCCTATATTTCATTGAAAATAGTACAAAGACAACATATCAAATTGAAAAGTTTCATCTATGCAGCTAATTTGGTAATCATAAGTGATTTTTTAAATACTCTGTACTGCATAAAAAGCTTGCTTACAACTCTATCCAGAGTCTTCGTCAGGGGAAATGACATCACTTCGAGCATGCATTGCACACGCCTGAAAGAATGTGACACTGCCGTACGTCAAAAACTTGTCAGAGGAGCTAAGACGGGTGTTTCGGGAGTATGGGGTACAACTGCATTTCAAGCCCTCCAGCACTTTGACAGTTGCCGGTGAGGCCTAAGGCCCCTACTCCTGCTAGTGAATGATATGGACCTGTGTACCTCATTCAATGTGAGCAGAGTGACAAGGAGAAGTGTAATGCTTCTTATGTTGGTGAAACTGAACAATCTCTTCGAGCCAGATACATAGAACATAGACACCCAAGTTCGATATCATCAGAGGTATCGCAACATATTCACAAACACTATATAGGATACAGGATACAGCTAGATAATGTGAAAATTCTAGACCAGGAGCCGGACTGGTTTAAACGAGGTGTACGAGAAGCCATCCACATCAGAACCCTCAAGCCCTCCCTGAATCGAGACAGGGGCCGGTACCAGCTTCCGGAGATTTGGGACAACGTTCTTTCGAGCATGCGCAATGCATGCTCAAAGTGACGTCATTTCCCCCTGATGAAGACTCTGGATATAGTTGAAAGCTTGGGTAAGCAAGCTTTTTATGCAGTACAAAGTATTTAAAAAATCATGTATGATTAACATATGAAATGTTGAAACTGAGAAATTTTATTATTTTTTGAATAATATATATGCTCATTTTGAATTTGATTTCAGCAACACGTTTCAAAAAAGTTGGGACAGAGGCATGTTTACCACTGCGTTGCATCACCTCTACTTTTAACAACACTCTGTAAACGTTTGGGAACTGAGGAGACCAATTGCTGTAGTTTTGAAAGTGAAACGTTGTCCCATTCTTGCCTGATATACAATTTCAGTTGCTCAACAGTTCGGGTCTCCTTTGTCGTATCTTGCGCTTCATAATGCGCCAAATATTTTAAATGGGAGTCCCAACTTTTCTGACAACAAATTCAAAATGAACATATATTTTTTCAAAAAAACAATAAAATTTCTCAGTTTCAACATTTGATATGTTGTCTTTGTACTATTTTCAATGAAATATAGGGTTTCCATGATTTGCAAATCTTCACATTCTGTTTTTATTTATGTTTTACACAAATTTGAAAATTAGAAATTAATAACCGAGTAACTGAAAACAAATGTGGCCAACAATAATTTGTTTATTTTTGCTCCGCGGAAGGAAATAGATCCCCAACAAGCCACACTCACTGGTAATCCGTTAGCGACCTGGCTAGCTACAGTATCTCACAAAGATTTGTCCATTCCTGTTAAAGGACCCATGGCATGGTGGTTTGTTGATGCTTTAAACGGGCTCGTGGAGGTTTCCGGATGTTATATCCGCAGCCTTTCTTGAAATGAACCCTCGGCATGTAGATATAGCCTCCTGGGAGAAAGCCCCATTTCAGCGCTTTTCCCAGTGCGTTGTTTTGCTACTGAGAAGCATGGAAGCGGGGAAGGGTAGAGGGTGGGGGCGGGTCTTATCATTAATATTCATGACATGTAAACGTGTTACCTCTGATTGGCTAACAGCACTGTGATGCTACCTCCAGTGGGTCAGAACAAGCGGATGTGGGTGTCTTACTATGGTGAGAGACAAGGAACAAACCGTGAAGGGAAAAATACCGCGCGCTGACGTCATTAAGGTGCGACGCGGGGAAATAAAATAAATTCAACAAATGTTTGGGTTTTTACTGAACAAACAAACAAATAAAATGAACGAGTGACTTAAAAAAAAGAATGTGGGTGTCTTTGTAAAAACTGTTTTGATTGGCTATTATAACAGAGCATGCTGCATGCTTTTTGGTTTTGTAGCGCAGAGTACCTGGCTAACTCCAGGAAGCGGTTAGCTGCACAGCTAATGTAGCCATTGCAAGGCAAAGTGGCACCGATTTTAAAACACGGCAAAACGACTTAACAGTTATACACTTACTTGTTCGCTGTTTGTGGCTGATGCGGCAGGGATGCTTGGTACGGACCCAGGCTTCAGTGACAGTTGATGTGCAAAACCTGCCCTGTACTGTCCCAAGCTGTGGAAACATTCCTCAGGAAAATGCTTCCGACAAACATACACCGTCTTAGGTAGACTCGACAGCGTATTATTGAAGTAAATAAAATTAAGCCACTGCGTCTTCAGGGGCTCTCCCGTCGGCAGTAAAAACAGACTCTTTTCTGTGTTGTCACATCCATGTACAGCGCAATTTCCATGTTTCGCTCGCTTAGGTGATGCCATGTTGTTGTGTCCTCTATGGTCTCCTTACTACAACTGGGCGGGGCAATCCATACAGTGGGTGGGAATCCAGAGGGGGGGCGTGGGGATCATCTCCCTTGCTGACGTAGTAAAGGGAAGAGTTTATCAACGCGCCGTTTTGACGTGCCATTCTCAAATGTTGGGCATAGTTTGCTTTACACATTATGAAATTTCTAGCCACTGGGGTGACTTAAGAAGGTCAGAGGAACTCATTTTAATGTTAAAAAACCTCAGAAAGTGAAAATTTCATGCTGTGGGACCTTTAAAGGAGCTTCTGGTTTAATTAGCTTCCCTTTTTCATTTTTATCTTCATCTGATGAGCTTTCATATTTTAAGTTATAAAAAATATTCCTAAAAAATATATCATTTGCTAATCACGTTAGTTTCAGCACTACGGTTTTAGTTACTAAGAGTGGGATTTTACGTGGTGAACACCGAGAAGTGGAGTGACACAAGCAGTGAAACATGCCAGTGCGGTTATACTAAATACCGTATCAGCATTCTTGGAATGTTGCTCATCCAATCAAATTAGTGGACTGGAACTAGCTGTTTTATAAGAATAAAACCAATCAATAGGGTAACAAACCTGCAAGAAGCTTTTATATGTGTCAAAGTAAAAAGTAATACAATTATTTAGAATAAAATTACCTGCATTAGTACAAAAATTATATTAATAGAGGCAATATTTTATAGGTGACATAATAAATGATACATTTAACTTTAACTCAGACAAGCAATCTAACTGTCCCATATGGAAAGCCCTTACATCATGTATGTTTTAGGTGATCATACACCATATGTATGTTTTTCCACACGAGATGATGAGAATAATGTGATAACATGAAAAAAAACCAAATAAGGTGCATGTGAACTCAAGTTCTGAAGTTCATGGAAGTTTTCTGTAAGTTTAGGAAATTTCACTACTTCTACATACTCATAAGGAAGTAAGGACAGAAGGAAGTAAGGATATGCATATGTATGTAAGCAGTAAATAAGTAAATACTGCATACATAAGTAAGTAAAAAGGAAGAAAAGAAAGAAGGAAGTATGCAAGTACTAGTGCATCTCAAACAATTATATCATTATGAAAAAGTTCAATATTTTCCATCAGTTATTTAAGAAAGTGAAATTTTGATATATTCTAGACTCAGGGCGGCACGGTGGTGTAGTGGTTAGTGCTGTCGCCTCACAGCAAGAAGGTCCTGGGTTCGAGCCCCATGGCCGGCGAGGGCCTTTCTGTGCAGAGTTTGCATGTTCTCCCCGTGTCCGCGTGGGTTTCCTCCGGGTGCTCCGGTTTCCCCCACAGTCCAAAGACATGCAGGTTAGGTTAACTGGTGACTCTAAATTGACCGTAGGTGTGAATGGTTGTCTGTGTCTATGTGTCAGCCCTGTGATGACCTGGCGACTTGTCCAGGGTGTACCCCGCCTTTCGCCCGTAGTCAGCTGGGATAGGCTCCAGCTTGCCTGCGACCCTGTAGAAGGATAAAGCGGCTAGAGATAATGAGATGAGATGAGATTCTAGACTCATTACGTATAAACTAAAATGTTATTTTTTCTATTTTAATTTTGATAATTACAGTGCAAAAGAAATTTAAAAAAATCTCAAAATCTGAGAATATTTCATTTTGAGTTTGAGTAAAACAGTATAAATACTGTATATCTCTTGGTCTAGTTCAGTGCACACAACCACAATCATGAGGAAAACTGCTGACTTGGCAGTTGTCCAGAAAACAATCATCAACACCCTACACAAAGAGAGTAAGCCACAGAAGGTCATTGCTGAAAAGGCTGGCTGGAAAAGGTGCACAAGCAACAGGGATGACCGCAGCCTTGACAGGATTGTCAAGAAAAGTCACTTCAAGAACTTGGGCGAGCTTCACAATGAGTGGACTGAGGCTGGTGTCCATCCATCAAGAGCCACCACACACACACACACACATGTCTTCAGGAAAGGGGCTACAACTGTCACATTCCTAATATCAAGCCACTCCTGCACCAGTGACGTCAGAAGCATCTTACCTGGGTTAAAGAGAGAAAGAACTGGACTGTTGCTCAGTGGTCCAAAGTCCTCTTTTCAGATGAAAGTAAATTTTGCATTTCATTTGGAAATCAAGGTCCTAGAGTCTGGAGGAAGAGTGGAGAGGCACAGAATCTAAGGTGTTTGAAGTCCAGTGTGAAGTTTCTGCAGTCTAGAATGATTTGGGGTGCCATGTCATCTGCTGGTGTTGGCCCATTGTGTTTTATCAAGTCCAAAGTCAACGCAGCCGTCTACCAGGAGATTTTGGAGCACCTCATGCTTCCATCTGCTGACAAGCTTTATGGAGATGCCGGCTTCCTTTTCCAGCAGGACTTAGAACCTGCCCAGAGTGCCAAAACTACTACCAAATGGTTTGCTGGCCATGATATTTCTGTGTTTGATTGGCCAGCCAACTCGCCTGACCTGAACCCAAAGAGAGAATCAATGGGGTATTGTCAAGAGGAAGATGAGAAACACCCGACCCAAAAATACAGACGAACTGTAGGCCGCTATCAAAGCAACCTGGGCTTTAATAACACCTCAGTAGTGCCACAGGCTGATCGCCTCCATGCCATGCCGCATTGATGCCAGAATTCGTGGTAAAGGAGCCCCAGCTGAGTATTGAGTGTATAAATGAACATACTTTTCAGAAGTTGGACATTTCTGTATTGTGAATCTTTTTTTTTTTTTGATTGACTGATTGATTGATCTTAGGAAATATTCTAATAATTTGAGGCACTGGAGTTCTGATTTCCAGGAGCTATAAGCCATAATAATCAAAATTAAAATAAAAAAGGCTTGAAATATTTCACTTTACATGTAATGAATATAGAATAGATGAAAGTTTACCTTTTTGAATGAAATTACGGAAAAATTTAACTTTTCCATGATATTCTAATTGTTTGAGCTGCACTAATATTTACATACGCAGTAAGTAGGTAATGTGAAAAGGAAGGAAAGAATGAAGGAAACATGTACATAAGTATGTGTGTAAGAAGTAATTAAGTAAGCGAAGAATAAAGGAATGATGGAAGGGAGGGTCGGAGGGTTGTCCAATGTTTGATTTTGCACTTATCTATGGAAATTATTCATAATCAAATTAACAACAATTTGCTGAACAAATTATTTAATACGATATGAATAGAGTGAAATCTCTGAATATCTCATCTCATTATCTCTAGCCGCTTTATCCTGTTCTACAGGGTCGCAGGCAAGCTGGAGCCTATCCCAGCTGACTACGGGCGAAAGGCGGGGTACACCCTGGACAAGTCGCCAGGTCATCACAGGGCTGACACATAGACACAGACAACCATTCACACTCACGGTCAATTTAAAGTTGCCAGTTAACCTAACCTGCATGTCTTTGGACTGTGGGGGAAACCGGAGCACCCGGAGGAAACCCACGCAGACACGGGGAGAACATGCAAACTCCGCACAGAAAGGCCCTCGCCGGCCACGGGGCTCGAACCCGGACCTTCTTGCTGTGAGGCGACAGCACTAACCACTACACCACCGTGCCGCCCGTCTCTGAATATGTTTAATACATTATTTCACATAGCATAAATATTACATAGTTTAACCAGTCTGTGATCAATTTTCCACAGTGCACAAAGGGTTTGACTGTCAATCTGACAACTTCAAACAGCCAAAGACAATAAATGAGTGTTCATTCGAGACACTTTATGAAATATTCATTACAGCATTAGTACATTTACATCTCAGTGCAGCCCCCTAATAATTGTGCATCTCTGGCATATTAAAGGAAACCACATCAGGCATTAAAACTGACACGTTGACAGTGTGACCGTGAAGTCACCACTGTTTGAAACAGAGCTTGAAAACATTGGCACTGGCTCACTAGTAGTGTGTTTTGCTTTCGATGGGTTTAAGGGCCATTCAGTGTGTGTTTATTTGGTCTCTGATTCCCAGATCTTGCACATCTGGAAGGCATTAGTCTGCCTCGCTGGCTCGTGGGATGAAGTCACTGTGCCAGAGGAACAAAGTTGCTTTTGTATCTTGATGACGATGTGGTCAGAGACTGCAACCAGGAAGATAAAGCAGCCAATCAGAAGGCTCTATTTATAAGAGCCGAGTGAGAACGAAGGGCTTTTCTTGGCCCTGACCTCACTTGTAAATATGTGTAGTATTAACTAGATATACTGTAAGAAAAAAAAAACCCCTCTGTTTTCCACAAATAGACAAGTTAAAGCATTGCAACAAGTTCTATCAGGATAACAGATAAATATCAAATAGGGCTCTCTTTTTCCTGTTAATGCTTTCAGGCTTCTATCACGTGGTGTGTTAGGATGTAGTGCTGACAAGTCAGCCTACTGTACTGGGAATTTCAACACAGATCTGGCCAAACAAGCCAGCGAAATATGTTACACCGGGGCCTGCTGAATGATTTAACTCACCGTTCTGCAGTCGGCAGACTCAAAAAGCCTCTTAAGTGTAGAACTGGAGTGTACAGGAGCTGTATGTTTTGTGGCTTTTAGCCTGTTTCCAGTTGTTACGTGAACGACCAGGAATTTCCTGTCCTCACCAGTGCAATTTATGATCCACCGTCCAGACAGACCAGATTTTTTTTTTTTAACTGTGTGAGCAAGCAAGAGAAATCCATTACATCTATTATGGAATTTGATTATTTCTATTACGTTGAACTGGTGACAGAGCCTGCTGTGGAGAGAAAATCTATCTCCTTGTCATTTAATTCAGCCAAGTACTCTTTGGCACTCTCTCATCAGGTCTAATGCTAGTTGACTGGTGCTAAACTTTGGCTGGAAGAGATGTCCCTGGATAGTAATTACCCAGTGTTATTAGTGCCACCTCTCCCTCTTGGACGATCAGCCAAATGGCTTCTGCCACTCAATTATTAATGCTACATTAAGAATTACCTTGTGGCTCTGTGAGCTTTGGATGCTCCCAACATATGCTATTAACTTCACTCCATCAGCTCACATTAAGGTTCTGCATTTCGGTTAGACTTTTGCGATTTTTACATTTCCTTACAGAGCACAAATCATTGTTAAATATTAAACACTATGTAGGTATAAGATTGGAAGGCACAGTGGTGCAGTGGTTAGCAAGAAGGTTCTGGGTTCGAGCCACACCTTTCTGTGTGGAGTTTGCATGTTCTTCCTGTGTCTGCTTGGGTTTCCTCTGGTTTCTCTCACAGTCCAAGACATGCAGTTAGGTCAGTGTTGTAGTCGAATCACTAAACCTCGAGTCCAAGTCCAGTCTTGAGTCCCCAATGTTCAAGTCCGAGTAGAGTCAGAGTCAAGTCCACAACTGATCCAAGTCGAGTCCAACACAAGCCCCGCTATCAACAGGGCAAATAACTTGAGAGAGGGTTAACACTTGCTAGTTCATCGGTCAGCAAGCAAGCCCCGCTATCAACAGAGCAATGAACATAGCGTGTCACTTCCTTCTCTGGGTGGAGTCTTACCAAATGACGATTGAAGTTCGAGGTTGTCCCCATCGTCTCCTCGATAGTTCTTCTACATATGGAACACATAGCAGTGCATTTTTTCCCACTGCACGAGAAGTCTGTATAAGCAAAGCGGACAATCCTAGGGACATTCTCTCCAGGCATTTTAGCGCCATTAACATTAGTTTGTTCCTGAACATGATGTATGAACAGGTGAATGTGCATTCTCTTGCACAAAATTAGTATAAAAATAATGTAGATATAAATATCTTATGTCAAATTATTATGTCACGTTACAAAAAATAAAGAAAAAATCTGAGCCCTCATCTCCAATTTACAAGTCTAAATGCAGTTAATGTACAAGTCCAAGTCCGAGTAATCAGTGCTCAAGTCCAAGTCAAGTCACGAGTCCTTAAAATTAGGGCACGAGTCGGACTCGAGTCTGAGTCCTGGACTCAAGTATTACACGCCTGAGTTAGGTTAACTGGCTACTCAAAATTGCCCATAGGCATGAATGTGTGTGTGTGTGTGTGTGTGTGTGTGTGTGTGTGTGTGTGTGTGTGTGTGTGTGTGTGTGTGTGTGTGTGTGTGTGAGAGAATGGGTGAGAGGAGAAAACCTCTATAAGAATCCAGTAGAAGACAATGGGAAACTACTATTGCAAATTTCACCTCAACAGCGCCCCTACAGGATACATTTACCACTTTTAACATCATCCACGACTGAGACAAGTATAGATCTTCCTTCTGCCATAAAAATTGTCGAATGACTTTTTGATTTGTAGTGAAAAAGCGTCGATCATGCAAGTGCAGTTTTTGCGCAAAATTCGCTTGGTGGCACTGAGAGTTCACCATGTGTTTTCTTGATCTTCCGAGCAGCATTTTGTGGTCTGTTGCTCAACAAATCTGGGAAATTCACCAATAATCTACAGTCAAGATTGCCTCCTGATGTATTCACAAGGTTCTGTATCATCTGTAGTCAATATCTGGAAAATGGACCATTTGGGGTCGCGCGCACATGATTTCATGTCAGATTTACAGTAATGCCCCTTGGTCCAGTTTCACTTTGGCTTGTATTTCCTGCATACGGAGTCTTGATAGTTTAATGCAACAGGTATAACTCAAAATCCATAATCTGAGCATCTGGTTTGAAAATCTGGTGGACTCTCACACACACAATATATATATATATATATATATATATATATATATATATATATATATGAGTGAGTCCACGCTTATGGGTACTGAAATGGGGACATGAACTTATTCACCTAAAACCATTTCTTTTTTTTACCATCAGGTCACAAAACATGTAATCTTTAATGAATGATATGTTAAAAGATAACTTTAATTTTCTGAGATGTAAAAACATATTTATATGCCAAAGTCAAGCCTATGAGTTCCAAAATGATGTCTGTTACATTACTTCTGTTACGATTGTCCATCTCGCGTCTGTTACAAATTAATTACAATCTAGCTATATACCATGTTAATCTTATTGAAAGAATGTGTATGTTTATTCTACTACACATGTTTATTAATTATATTTGCTAAAACATCACCTTCCTATGTTTCAAAAAGTAATTCTACATTGTTAAAATTGAGAATATATACGTCCACAACACTTCTGTTACGTTCTGACTTTGGCATATAAATATGTTTTTATTACATCTCAGAAAATTAAAGTTATCTTTTAACATATCATTCATTAAAGATTACATGTTTTGTGACCTGATGGTAAAAAAAAAAGAAATGGTTTTAGGTGAATTTTTAAAAATAAGTTCATGTCCCCATTTCAGTACCCATAAGCGTGGAATCACTCATATATATATATATATATATATATATATATATATATATATATATATATATATATATATATATATCCTTCTACAGGGTCGCAGGCAAGCTGGAGCCTATCCCAGCTGACTACGGGCGAAAGGCGGGGTACACCCTGGACAAGTCGCCAGGTCATCACAGGGCTGACACATAGACACAGACAACCATTCACACTCACATTCACACCTACGGTCAATTTAGAGTCACCAGTTAACCTAACCTGCATGCAGGGCTTAATTTGAGCCGGAACATGACGGAACAAGATCCGGAACCTCTGTCGTCGGATCCGGCAGCTATTTTCATTTCATTCGGTGTTCCGGCAGCTATTTAAATGGATCAGATCACCTCCGTGACCATCACAAAGGGAAAAAAATTTAGATCAGTTTAGAGTCACCAGTTAACCTAACCTGCATGTCTTTGGACTGTGGGGGAAACTGGAGCACCCGGAGGAAACCCACGCAGACACGGGGAGAACATGCAAACTCCGCACAGAAAGGCCCTCGCCAGCCACGGGGCTCGAACCCGGACCCTCTTGCTGTGAGGCGACAGCGCTAACCACTACACCACCATATATATATATATATATATATATATATATATATATATATATATATATATATATAAAATCTTATTTAGCTATAGCCTAAATCTGTATAATTATATAAATTATAATTATATGAAATCTTATTTAGCTACAGCCTCATTATTTCTTTCCTTCTATTCTTCTTTTTCATGCCTAGCATGTATTGAATTGCATTTGCCTCAACTATAAAGCACTTTGGCTCAACTTCTGTTGTTTTTACTTGGCTTGTGTGTGGCAGCTTGGGGAAAGCACATGATGAAACTCTGACATTTTCTACTAGGTTTAGTACTTCGGAATATTACAGGTTTTCCAGAACTGAAGTACATATTCTAGTATTTTAAAGTCTGGTTGCCACTAAAAGTGAAAAATGATACAATTTGTATTCCAAGAGTTAATTCTATAATGTGCAGGATCATGACTGACATTTTGAAAGCTGGTATCTGATTGCAAACTGAATTGATGAGGCTTATGACAGGTACTCTAGCTACCTGCAACCTGATCAAAGCCTGACGTTCCCTATGTGATGAAATCATATTTACCTACCAAGGTTTTACACTCTCATCTTTTCGACAGCTGAAAGCAGCGCTCGAAACTAACGGTGTCCCGACGTCCCGGGGACCAGAAAAAATGTCAACGGGACACAAAATTATCATATCTGGGACAATCCCAGGACAATGAAAAAAATAAATCTAGAAAAAAAGTTCTACATTAATATTATTTACAAAGCCGTAACACATACGTAGACATTCACCTAATTTGTCAATTTTAATTTTAAAACGTTAACAGCGAAAAATACATTAGTAGCTACACTTTCGATGCACCTGCATCAGTAGGCTACAGAGCAGCGCATTCTGTTCTAAAATCTTCGGCCGGAGTCCGCGTTATATGGACTTGGAATGGAATTGCTACCGCACACGCTGCGCCGACTCTTGCCAGAACAAAAATGCTGAAGTGGTTGAAGCGGACCGACCGCGGGGAAGAAACTGAAAGCCCAGACATAACGTCTCTCTGCTTTGTTTGCACTTATATGATATGACACTTTTATCCAAAGTGACTTTACAGTTTTTTACAGTGTTACAGTCCCTGTAGCAATGTTGGGGTAGGCGCCTTGCTCAAGGGCATTTCATCCATTGATGGTATGGCTGATGGCTTTCAAAACATCTCTGAATGGGGCAACAGGTATATTACATAAAAATGGATAACGGTAATGGTGAAAATGATAAGTTGGCCTTATATATGCCAACAGATATTCAAGGTATAAGCAGATGAAATGAACATAAAAGGGGTCTTATTTTCAACTAAAGTGTACTGCAGATGTAGGGAGTTGAAACATTTTCTGAATGAGCTAGTTGGCCCCTTTAAATAAACGGGTATCTATTCATACAGTGAGATCGCCAAAGTTTAATAAACTGAAAATGCAATAACTGTAATTTTGAAGTAGATGATGTATAGGACATGTGTCGCTTGTGTCTTGTGACTTATTGTAAAAATGATATAAAGGGTTCAAAATCGCATAGTTACAAATATAATAGTAACTTCATATGATAATATTAACCACTGGTTATTTCAGAGAGGAAAAAATGGGGACACTATTGCTTCCATTCGGGACAATACAACACAGAATTCGGGACCACTGGGGGACACAAAGAAAAAAAGTTAATTTCGAGCCCTGGCTGAAAGTATACAGTAGGTGTGTCACCGTTACGGCCTCGGGTTGCATGATGGCTGTTAACTTTCCAGAAACTCATTCACCCTTTGACAGGGCTTGTTTTTCATCCTGCCGGGTTACATGCCACCCTCCTCACCAGCATACCGTACACTGGTGGGGGAGCCGGTTTAGATGCCGACAACCCGTCCATACAGCAGGTGGTATTGGGTTTCAATGTTACCAGTAACAGACATAGCAATCCCTGACCTGACCTGAGTTAACCTACCCCGACCTAATATCAAGGGACACTGGAATCGGGGTACAGGACTTGAAATTTCCAATGGCTGACAGAAATGTGTGGAAGAATGTTGGACGATTTATCTCAGCCAAGGCCAAAGGGTGATGATTTCCACTCTAGACTGATTGTTTTTACTCCTTATTCAATGTGATCTTTACAGAAAGCCAAGGCAAGATTAAATCATAAATACAAATATTTCTAAATATATTTATGTTGTGGTTGGTTTTTTTTTTCAAAAACTGGGTCTGATATTTCATCTCTTGTGGCTGTTCTCAGGCGTTTCCCCAGGCCACAACATATATGTTTAAGTGGTTGATTCTGGACAGTTACATGAATAAAGTTTTAATTACACTCACGATAGAGGAAAAAAATGTCACTTTTTGAAGTTTAATTTGGTTTTCACAGTAGGTGACGGTCATGCTGTAGAGTGAAGCTTTTAATTAATGAACTACGACCTTTATTATTTGAATTGAAGTAGTTTTAGCTGGTTAATAACATCAAGTGTTTTGTTGTCAGAACGCACAAGCAGCCATTAGCATGGTAATATTTATGGCTGGAGGATGCTACAGAGGCCACTTCTCTGTTCATTTGTAAAATGTTCAGCATGACCAATAAAACTAGACATATGAATAATGCATGAGGAAAGAGTCAGGCTCCTTTCTTTTTTTTTTCTTTTTTGCTACAGTACAAAATAACTGCTCTAGTACACTAAATTTATGTTGGAATCACATCCAGTGCATTTCTAACTATTCCCACAAGCCTGCCCCCCCCCCACACACACACACAGAAGCGCATAGCTCAGCCTTTTCCATATAAGGACTTTTCGTATTCCTCCAACTGAGAGCATGGATGGAGGGAAATGAGTCGGCTGGTCCCCCGTCCTGCCGCCCTTGGCTTCACAGCAACAGTAGTAAAACTGGAATTCAGTGATCATTGGGAAGCTGTTAAAAGTCAGTGACGCTAAACGACAGAGTTCTTGGCTGCTTTCTGTTTTTCTCCAAAGACGATGACTGACCCATGCTTGTAAAGTGAATACAGCATCACGTGATTTACAGGTTGATTCAGTCATTATAAGTGTTTAAGAAATGAATCATGAGAATTAAAGCAAGCGAGTGTGATCTTCTTAAAATTTTAAATGGAGTTAGGCAATATTTAAAAAAGAAACCTTGATTAAATGATGACAGCTAGAGAAACGTCATTAACACACTAACATTATTATCCAAGCTAGACTTGGATGTGTTCCCTGTTTTTATGAGATCATATATAAACGGTTAACCATTGTGGACTTCAGATATTGAAATGGTCTTAAAGATACCAGGCATTGTTGACATTTCTCAATATTGGCAGAAACCCAACAATGTAGGCAGAGAATATTACATTACGTTACATTACATTACAGGCATTTAGCAGACACTTTTATCCAAAGTGACGTACAACACGCTCAGAGCAGCCTGGGGAGCAGTTGGGGGTTAGGTGCCTTGCTCAAGGGCACTTCAGCCATTCCTGCTGGTCCAGGGAATCGAACCGACGACCTTTTGGTCCCAAAGCTGCTTCTCTAACCATTTGGCCATAAAAATCAAATGCTACCACAAAACTATAACTCATCTCATCTCATTATCTGTAGCCGCTTTATCCTTCTACAGGGTCGCAGGCAAGCTGGAGCCTATCCCAGCTGACTACGGGTGAAAGGCAGGGTACACCCTGGACAAGTCGCCAGGTCATCACAGGGCTGACACATAGACACAGACAACCATTCACACTCACACCTACGGTCAATTTAGAGTCACCAGTTAACCTAACCTGCATGTCTTTGGACTGTGGGGAAAACCGGAGCACCCGGAGGAAACCCACGCGGACACGGGGAGAACATGCAAACTCCGCACAGAAAGGCCCTCGCCGGCCCCGGGGCTCGAACCCAGGACCTTCTTGCTGTGAGGCGACAGCGCTAACCACTACACCACCGTGCCGCCCCCCAAAACTATAACTATAGCTGTAAATGTATCTATATTCTGGTGGACGTTCCATGCTAACAGCACAATTGATAAATCAAACATTCTCACCTGTGCTTTAACTGACCAGTGAGCACAACCCTGCCCTCTACTTTCTACTGGCCATGGGTTGTGAATTCACAGGACAAATTTCACTGCAAGAGTGAAAGTAAAGCAAAAATAACTGCAGAAATATGTTGCATGTCTTTCACATCCCATGTCCTTTCCCCTTCAGTGAATTAGCTTTTCCATCAGGCAAATTTTATTCATGTTTTGTCTAACAATTGCATTAGCTAAGAATGAAGAAAGAGTCTTTTGTTTGTAATTACCATCACATCTGAGGGGTTTTGCATTTTTTTTTCAATTTTATTATTTACAGCCCCAATTCCAAAATAGTTGGGACACTGTGTAAACTGTAAACAAAAACAGAATGTCATAGTCTTTACTTATGAAAGACTCCGCCTCTCTGGGATGCTCTTTTTATACCCAATCAGGTTACTGACCTGTTACCAATTAACCAAATTAGTTGTTTTTTGTTTTTTTTTTAGCATTACACAACTTTTTCAGTCTTTCGTTGCCCCGTCCCAACTTTTCTGAAACGTGTTGCTGACATCAAATTCAAAATGAGCATATATTTTTTCAAAAAACAATAAAATTTCAGTTTCAACATTTGATATGTTGTCTTTGTACTATTTTAATGAAATATAGGGTTTCCATGATTTGCAAATTATTGTCTCATCTCATCTCATTATCTCTAGCTGCTTTATCTTGTTCTACAGGGTCGCAGGCAAGCTGGAGCCTATCCCAGCTGACTACGGGCGAAAGGCGGGGTACACCCTGGACAAGTCGCCAGGTCATCACAGGGCTGACACATAGACACAGACAACCATTCACACTCACATTCACACCTACGGTCAATTTAGAGTCACCAGTTAACCTAACCTGCATGTCTTTGGACTGTGGGGGAAACCGGAGCACCCGGAGGAAACCCACGCGGACACGGGGAGAACATGCAAACTCCACACAGAAAGGCCCTCGCCGGCCACGGGGCTCGAACCCAAGACCTTCTTGCTGTGAGGTGACAGCGCTAACCACTACACCACCGTGCCGCCTGCAAATTATTGTATTGTTTTTTATTTACAATTTACACAACTTTTTTTTATTATTTGGGGTTGTATGTTCTTCATTCTTGCCTCCATACTGTCCAAATTCAGATTTTATTGGTCACACACAACCATACACAGTGCAACATGCAGTGAAATGGTTTAGATTTAATAGATGTTTTATGTTGCTAAATTGCTCATCCTGATGATTAGCCATGTTCCTTTCCCCACTGGCATAGCTGCTTTTTGCTCAGTTTATCATGTGTTGGACATCTCAAGATTTTCAACTGAATGCATTATAAGAACGGTTTATGGTTATTTAGCACAAGTGTTTCAGCACAAATCTAAAGTCTTTCAACACAAATCCAAAGTCTTTCAGCACAAATCCAGTCTTTTAGCACAAATTCAAAGCCTTTTTAGCACAAATCCAAAGTCCATCCATCCATCCATTATCAGGGTCGCAAGAAAGCTGGAGCCACCAGTTAACCTAACCTGCATGTCTTTGGACTGCGGGGGAAACCAGAGCACCCGGAGGAAACCCACGCGGACACGGGGAGAACACGCAAACTCCACACAGAAAGGCCCTCGCCGGCCACGGGGCTCGAACCCAAGATCTTCTTGCTGTGAGGTGACAGCGCTAACCACTACACCACCATGCCACCCCTAGCATAAGATTCAAGAACACTCAATCTTTATTATGAATACTTACTGATCATGTTTAAAGATGTTTGATGGATGTTTTTTATGAAAGTTGTCGAGATTCCAATCGAAAACAAGTGATTATATGTCCCCACTCTACCATGTTTGATGTAGCCCGTATGTTGTCACCAATCCTTCCTCCAAATTATTTAACACAGCACGTACCCTGACCCAGTACATCACTACAGCCAACCTCCAGGTTTCATCTCATCTCATTATCTCTAGCCACTTTATCCTTCTACAGGGTCGCAGGCAAGCTGGAGCCTATCCCAGCTGACTATGGGTGAAAGGCGGGGTACACCCTGGACAAGTCGCCAGGTCATCACAGGGCTGACACATAGAGACAGACAACCATTCACACTCACATTCACACCTACGGTCAATTTAGAGTCACCAGTTAACCTAACCTGCATGTCTTTGGACCGTGGGGGAAACCGGAGCACCCGGAGGAAACCCACGCGGATACGGGGAGAACATGCAAACTCCACATAGAAAGGCCCTCGCCGGCCACGGGGCTCGAACCCAGGACCTTCTTGCTGTGAGGCGACAGCGCTAACCATTACACCACCGTGCCGCCTCGTCCAGGTTTGTTTTGTCTTTATTAAAACACTGAGCTTAAATGATATCATATTTATTATTTAGAATTTGCTAATTTGAAAAAGAATGAAAAGTCAAGCAAAATTTACAAGATGATAAGAGTTTAAAGAAAACCTTTTGTTTGTTCTTTTATTTTAATTTTTTTTACAAAAGAAAAAAGGTTGAAAGAAAGGAAAACTATGTACAGCTATTTCAATTATTTTATTAAGCTATTTACATTTTAGATAATTGCTGTGACTTGTAAATGCAAGAAAGTGAAATAATTAAATTTGAAAAAAAAAAAAACCTTGATAATCAATTAAACTGCAGGTGCCACTAAAAATGCACACAATTTGTGCTTGTGTCACACTGTCTTGTATCTTGCCACGTAAGTGGCGTGTGGGTCAAACACCAAGAAATGAGGCTTATTTTGTCCAAAATTAAAGTCCTGTGACGCACACGGCGTATGTGTGGCGTTACTGTGGCATCTCTGGGGTTTGTATGGCGTTCAAGGGACGTAAAGTTATGGCGTACTGAGGCGTATGCGTGGCATATGAAGCGTTGGCATGGCATTTTGTTCTTACATGTGACGTTGCTGCTGCATACCTGCGGCATTCACAGGTGGGTATAAAAGGGGGCCCCACGCTGCAGTCGTTGTCATTTGTCACAGTCAAGAAAGCATCATGCCAGCAAAGAAGTCAGGACCCAAGAAGGGCAAAGGAAGAGGGAAGACATCAGCCGCATCCACCCAGCCAGCCCCGGAGCCACTTTGATCAGACACGTCAACTAAAGCATTCGTACGGCGTAACAGGTGTTCAAGCAATGTTCCCGCTGCATCCCTGCTGTGTAGCTTTCATTTTTATGGCATACACGTGACGAATGTGTGATGTATCAAAGCTGCTATATATGTGCTACGGATTTTTAAGTGCAGCCTTAAAAATACGCCGCACCCCGGCATAAAAGGAGATCGTGTTACACATCCTAGAGTATGAGTTACGTAAGCTGGCGATGCTGAGATGTTCCTTTCTTACTTCCACATATCCTGATACGCCGTACATACGCAAGGCTGAAACGCCAATGTGTGACACGAGCATTAAGAAGTTGGAAAACGTGAAATGTGTAAGTTTAGGTGACAGTCAGTTGAATTTGTGATATGATCAGAAGTGACTGAAGTTATCTATGAAGGTGCCCACAATTCAAGGTTTGTTATGGCTTAACTACAAATATCCAAAGACACCAAAGAATCGGATTTTCAGTCCATGTTTCAGGGATCTACAGTACAACTGATCCTTAACATGGACAGCAGCAGCAATTCTGGCTTCCAGTCCCTAAGCAATCATAATAAACTCCTTCCTATATCAAGGTGAGTATTTATTTCAATTATTTTGACCATAATCCAGAGTTGTGCTAAAGAACTTAGAGTTGTGCAAAGAGACTTTAGATTTGTGCTAAAAGATTTGTGCTAAATAACCAGATACCATAAGAACAGTGCTCGATCTTTAAGTGAAGATGTAATAAGCCCCGCCTCTTCTCAATTTTTAATGTGTTGCCATGCCTAATGAATTATATTACTGATGTCCCCAGATTGCACTGACTGTCTTCTGGGCAGAGGTGGACAAAGTACCCAACTTCATTACTTAAGTCAAAGTACAGATCCCACTGGTCAAATGTTACTCCAATACAAGTGAAAGTTGTCCAGTCAAATTTTTACTTCAGTTAAAGTACTGAAGTACTTGCTTTTAAAAATACTTAAGTATTAAAAGTACATTTTCTGTCAACGCATCGTTGTATTATTGCCACAACGCTTACAAAACCTAACGCCGTTACCAAAGACAGAAATGTGAATTCACAAAATGAACGCATGCTGCGCCATCATGGTGGTTTAACGTTAAGCTAGCTAGTCAGTGAAACGCCACCTGACATGCTAGCAAACTCTTTTCAAACTCAAAATCATATTGGGTAGCTAACGCTACTAGAAAAGAAAGATTTCTACATTCTGTTTATTTGGCAAGATTATGCCAAAACATATTTCTGAAAGGACTTCAGATAAGTTAATGTTATTCATGTTAGCGTAACTCCATTTTACATGCTAACTAGCAGTGTCCAAGTTAACTAGCTGTATGTTAACGTTAGCCGTGGACAAGGCGACGGCAACTTGGCGGGAAAATCCATAGAAAGTCATTTGACTAACCAGACTGTATAGCTATTGCAACGTTATCGCTAGCTCTAAAAACACAGACAACTCCGTTGCAAGCTTTCTCTTGGAATAAAACATTTATATACCTCAATATGCTTCCGCAGGTTGGACGGCAAGTTTTTGTAGGCCGTGATATGGTTCATTTTTGGCAAACAAAGCAAACATTTAAAACAAAACAAATCTTCAATCCTTTCAGAAAACTGAAACATGGGTTCATGGGCCATGAGTGCGTGCGTTCCCCAGAAGAACCGCCTCCTTCCATTCTACCATCAACTGATCGTGTTCAAATAACGCTGCTGAGAAATCACTGAACCTGATTTTACCCAGTCTATGGACGTGACGTGACCCTAGTGATTACTGATCGGCTGTCTCAGTGTCACCTGCGAAAAAACCAATCACGTTTTAGAAAAGAAAAGAAAAAAACATCCACTTTCAAAGCTGCTTCATAGTAACGAGGACCTTGACAGAAATGTAGTGGAGTGAAAAGTACGATATTTGTCTTTCAAATGTAGTGAAGTTAAAGTCATAAGTTTCAAAAAAAAAATACTCAAGTAAAGTACAGATACTCAAAAAGTGTACTTAAGTACAGTACTCAAGTAAATGTACTTCGTTACTGCCCACCTCTGCTTCTGGGAGCTAGAGAAAGAAGGAGAAATGTAGAAAGAAATGCAAGAAAAGAAAGAGTTGAATGCTAGCAATGCACTTGTAATGTAATGGCGGTAATATACTGTAAGTAAAATGTTGGTATTTGTAAAAGTTTCAATTACTGCTGAGCTTTACACGCTGTATCCGTAGTGTAAGGCGCACTGCCTCCAGTAGTCTCTCTGTCTGTCTGTCTCTCTCTCTCCTACACACAAACACATACTCAGCTGCGGTAGCAGTTAGATAAGGTGTGACATGCCGTTGTCCTTTTGCTCCTCCTTAGTGACAGCACTGCGTGTCTCCTAGCAGATCTGTCTGAAACGTCAAGAGGAGGGAAAACCAACTATCCATCTTTCCCTCCCTCCTTCCAGCTGCTCTCTCCTGCTGCACATACATGGCCCATGACTGCAAGGGAGGGAGGTGGGAGGAGAGAGAGAGAGAGAGAGAGAGAAGCAATCTGGCAGGCACATGGCCAGTGAATGAGTAGAACTTGCTCTCAGCATACAGTCTTACTGGATTTGAGCAAACGACCAAAGCTGTGTGTGTGTCTCTCCATCTCCATCATTATCTGACAGACTTCCCAACACACACACACTGGAAGAGTATACCTTACGGTTACTGAGACCTCTCCCCTTATCTTTCCAGGATGGCTGAGGCTGAACTTCATAAGGAGCGGCTCCAGGCCCTGTCGGTAAGTTCAATAACTTCATAACTCTCTTGTGTTTTCCTTTGTTCTGCTGAAAAGCATTCACATCTGTTGTAGAGTTAGACATACCACTGGCTAGGGGTTTATTCTGGAGTTTCTTCGCTCCATTAGAAGCGGTGAGCTTTGATCAAACTGTTGCTTTCACACAGATTCTGGTGCAAATCGATCATCTATCACTTAAAAAAACCAGATGGAGCATGATTATAAACTGAAGGACAGGGGTTGCAGCTCAGCGTGGCCGTGTGTGGCTAATTTTGGCGGCAGACGCAGGACTTCACTGCATACTGGAGTGGCGAGCAACAGATGGAGAACTATTTTGGCTGCGTCGCTAGCATCTTTACGATTCCGAGGTGTACATGTCTCAAACAGAGGTGGTACTAATGTAGACACGGGCAGGGAGAGGAGGACTGCATGTACAAATGTGTTCGCTGTTTAGTGTAGTACGATGATAATAATATAGAAAGGTAACCGTTGAATCTTTGTTGAAGATTAGCGCGCAAACAGACTAATGACTTTAGGATGTTGACTGCTGTGCTAAAGGTTAAGTATGGTGAGGCAGAGGAAGTGTGAATAATTGAAGTGAAAAGAGGTCTGCCAAACAGCTCAAGAGCCAACAGTGGAGAAGAGGCTCTTTTCCACAAAGGTTTTCAGACTTTTTTTTTTTTTTCACTTAAGTAGAACAGTAACTATAGCAAACAGACATCTTTCAAAACTCCGAGCTTGAACGAAAGACATCCGGGAAAAGACATCGACATTCAAATGATTCAGATCATTACAATGGTATGCT
Organism: Neoarius graeffei; assembly: GCF_027579695.1. NCBI lineage: Eukaryota > Metazoa > Chordata > Actinopteri > Siluriformes > Ariidae > Neoarius > Neoarius graeffei. The sequence goes on along the minus strand of NC_083593.1, from coordinate 42,311,674 downwards.
TGACAGTACCCAGGAAAATGAAATGTTTTCAACAAGAATGTGTACAGATGGAAGGAATTACCACATGCAATACCGTGTTCATTTTGTGAAAACAAAGAAAAATTACTTGTTACTGCATCATTGCCGGGAATCATATAACAGTGATTGCAGCTCATCCATTGTGCGTCACATCTAAGAACTTTTTAGGTCGTCCATTCCAACACACTCAGAAAAACAAAGCTGTAGACGTATCAAAAGCCGCACAAGTGCCATTATCCACTCAGTCTGAAATTCATTTTTTGCCGTATGGTCAGCCACAACAGCAAGGGATTGAAGTTGCCAGATTTTATTGCATTGCCTGTTCTGATGCCAACTTGCTGGAAAAAAAAAAGACCCAAACACTTCTTTTAATAGTGCATGGAAACAAGGCTGAGTGATGTTAAATTATACTATACTAATCTCAAACCAAACACATAATGCCAGCCAATTAATTCCACTCAGTTTCCTGCACTCTGCTAGCTAATCTTTCTGCTTAATTACTGATATTGTCATGGAGGTATGAAATTACGAGCATTTAGAGCTGACCGCATAGCATGCTGCCTTTTTTCATATCTCACTCAACCGTCTGTTGTGTTGAATGGTGATAAATAATTAAGAACTTTCCATGTGCTCGTAGAATGAGTGAGGGGCTCGTATTAGGTTTCTCAACAACAGCCAACAAGGTTGGCATGGCCGAGTAGCCAAGACGGTTTTACTACATACCGTAAGCTTGAGAGGAGCTTGAGTTTGAAAAGAAGCTTCGAACCCGACCACATCTATACGTATACACTTAACAAAACAATGCTTTATTTGTTGTGTTTGATTCGTTTGAGTTTTCCAGGAAGACAGTAAAGGATTACTCTGTTCAGTGTCTTTTATCCCAACCATATAGTTAATCCGAGCCTCCTTCTTTTCCCATGCTCTCAAGAACACCAAGGACTGTGGGCTGCTTGAAGTTCACTAAGCAGTCCAAAAGCGGTTGTGCTTCTGAAGCCAGCCGGCTCTGAAGCTATATTTTAGCAGGATTTAATTAGGCAATGATTATAATTTGCAGGATTTTTAGGACATGCAATGGATTCGTGTATTTTTAAGGTTTTTCATATTGCGAGTGAGCATTACATCACACTACTACTTAACACTGTATACCACACCAAATGAGATGACTAACTGAATGTTGTGCACTTTTCAACCTGTGATTATCATGTCTCAGGTTTCTCAAGCTATTGTGCTTCACTGGTGTCTGTATATAGAGCTGTCTCACGGGCTCTAGCGTACATTTCTATTCACAGTTAACCCTTAGCATGACTTCTGACACAATCCAGGCAAACCACAGCCAAAAACTTTGGCACAGTTAAGCCACAAAATGACATGATGTCGCTAGCCTAGCTAGCAATCTAGTGGCTTACTGGTTGCAAACTACTGGGTGGAGGAGGGTGTGTGGGCTGGAAAGTTAAACCTGGTCTTGTCTACGTACCTGCAGCAAGCTATGCAGACATACTGCATGTAGATGTTTATGAGCAAACTGAAGTCCGACACTGTGCAGAGGTTTTGCTAGAAAGGGCAAGGCTACTATCATGAACAAGCTAAATTTAGCAGCAGCTGTGTTGGCCAGCTTGACTAGGCTTCAGCATATTTGAAAAGGGTGGAGGCATGGGAGCGCCATTCAGGTGGGCTCAGCTTTCTATAGCTGCTGGGGTTTGAGGCCCAGCTGCCTGTCTTCCATTAGCACATTATGTGGGAGTCGGAGAATACACATCAACACGATGTAAGACCTCAAGTCTGAAGGACGTACTACAAAGGAAAGGATGGTGTTTTGATGCATTTGTGCTGTAGTCAGAGTCATTTGTTACATTTTTTTCCCATTAATTCAGTTATACATGCAAGAGAAATGTGCAAATTTTATTCTAATTGTCAGTAAATCCTGACAATGCAACAGCTATGACTGGGAGTCCTGCAGAACAAAACAGGCTGTGATGTCTGGATAGACGTGATGGCATTACTTGGCATTTTTTCCCTATCAATCACAGTGACACTAGCCAATCATGGGTGTCTGTGAGCTCAGATATGTGGAAGAACATAGATAGCATTTTCCTCCAAGTGTGTTGCCCGTGTTGAAACACAAACAGCAGTTTGAAAAGACGCGGTAGTTAGCTTCACATGGCTCAGAGGAAGCATGTGTTAGTCTTCATTGTCCCCAGTTGGAAGCTGTGGTTTGATAGGAAAGAGTTGGCTGGTGGGTGGGATAACCAAATTAGGGAGAAAATGGGGGAAGTACCTTTTTTCATGGGAAACATACCAATTATGTTGATCTTGAAAGACTTATTGGTCAAGATGGAGTAATATGAGAAGCATTGGTTTAGAACTCCTACCTTCATTATTCCCCAATGATAGCTTAGTAATTCTATCTATGTAGTCCTGAGGCTGTCAGAGAACCACTGCTAAGTCCTTGAGAAAAACCCTTAACCCTCAACCACTCAGGTCAATCATATATCACTTTGGATAAAAGTGTCTGCCAGCTGCCAGATTTGCGATAAGCCTTTTCACTTCCATTTCCTCAACAATCTGACCTTAACTCTCATTTGAGAGGTCTGTTACTTTGAGAGTTCTGTTTCTTGAGAGTTCTGCTAGTTCTAAGCAACTCATTTAGACTTATCCTATCTAGCTCATATTAACTGAAATCATCATTGTCGTGTTGTAGGCATTTTGATGGAATTCCTTAAGTATTAAGAACTACCGTGTAGCGCAACTATGGAGCAAATATGGTAATGTCATCATGTGAACATTCATTTTGCACCAAGGGCCATATCAGATGCCTTGCAAATGTAGTTGTATCCTAGATGTAACATGGTAGTTGAAGTGCTGAGTGTGCTCTTAGCCACTCGATAGCTAAAATGGCTCGAGTGTCTGCCATATAAAAAATGCAAATATTCTATTAACCAGTGATTATGCCAGAGCATAGTATATTCAGCACAAATGTCAGCAAACTCATTATTCCCACACTGACAAACAAGAGTTTTCTCTTTATACTCATTCTTAAAGCTCAATGTTGCTGTTATTATTATTATTATTAGTAGTAGTAGTAGTAGTAGTAGTATGCAAACATTATTTTGCAATGTTTTACATGTAGTTAATATAACGAGACAGTCAACGACGGCGGCGCTCACTCCGGCCCCGTCTAGTCCAGAAGGAACGATCTAAAGTGGGCCACCTTGCACAATAAATGTTGCAAGCTATATACTCTATATACAAGCTATATATAGAAGTTGTATACACCCTAGGAATACCGACCTATTTTCCAGAAAGAATCCAAAACGGCGAGGAATTGACTGAGAAGGAGCAATTTTTGTTGAACTGCTCATTAAGGCTTAATTAGTCCATAACTTCCTTAATAATCGTAATTAAGCAAATCTGGGTAGAAGTTATATGCATCCTAGGTACCCCTACCTTCATGCCAGAAAGAATCAATATTGGTGAAGAACTGACGGAGACGAAGCGATTTGTGTGGAAATTGCTCGTTAGGGCTTAATTACTCCATATCTTCATTATTAATTGCAATTATGCAAATTTGGGTAGAAGCTATATGCACCCCAGGCAGACCTACCTTCCTGCCAAAAAGAATAAAAAATCGGTGAAGAATTGAGAGAGAAGAAGCGATTTTCATGAAATGTGGACGACGCTGGACAGACAACACATGATGGTACCGTATAAGCTGTCAGCCGGATGAGCTAATAATTAGACACATACTTTGGTAAAAAAAAAAAAAAGCTACAACACAATACATATTTCACATCCTAATGCAGAGTGTAGCTTTACTGACAAGTCTACCACAGTTCACGTACTACACTCCATGGTCAAGAAAAACTCATCGCTATGTTCTTGCATCATTCTGCTTTCATATTTTAATCGAAATGTCTTCACAATATGACTCAAGTAATTTGATTTGCAGATGACAATATGAATGTGTAAGTAAGTGATCGCTTTAATCAGATCAAAGGCTACTTCTGTTCAGGACATTTTTCGTCACCTGGGCAGAAATATTATTTTAGGTTTTGATATTTGATACATTTAAGTCAATAACTGTTATTATATCAGTGCTGGTGCATATTCCACACACTAATAACTGTTATTAATAACTGTTGCCACAAATCTGGAAGCACAAAAATCTGGAAGTAAAGGATGTCTCTGTATTCTACAGTATTACAAAATCTCTTCACTGGAATTAAGAAGCTCAAACGTGTTCCAGCATGACAATGGCCCTGTGCACAATGCAAGATCCGTAAACACCTTGTTTGCCAAGATTGGAGGAGAAGAACTCAAGCGCCCTGCAGGGAACCCTGACCTACAACCCCACTGAACACCTTTGGGATGAAATGGAATGTTGTCTGTACCCCAGGCATCCTCGCCTAACATCAGTGCCTGACCTCAACTAATGCTCTTACAGCTGAATGAGCACAAATCCCCATAGCCATGCTCCAAAATCTAGTGGAAATCTAGTCTTCCCAGAAAAGTGGAGGCTGTTGTAATAGCAAAGGGGGAATAAATCTGTAAAGGGATGTTCAACAAGCACATATGGGTGTGATGGTCAGGTGTCTGCAAACTTTTGATAGAAAATGCTCCAAAAGGTATCTAGATCAGGTGTGCCAAACATATGGCTTGTGGGTGTTCTACATAATGTATGAATTAAAATTATCTTGCAGGCTGTGAATTCCAAAAAAATTGAAAAAGTTAGGCTCTCTTATTCCACTAGCAGCAAAATCAAGCAAGAAATGGAGCGCCATAAACTCAGCGACTGGTAAAATGTGCTATCCATCCATTATCTGTAGCCGCTTATCCTGTACAGGTTCGCAGGCAAGCTGGAGCCTGTCCCAGTTGACTATGGGCAAGAGGCAGGGTACATTCTGGACAAGTCACACACACAGAGACAAACAACCATTCACACTCACAGTCAATTTAGAGTCACCAGTTAACCTAACCTGCATGTCTTTGGACTGTGGGGGGAACCGAAGCACCCGGAGGAAACCCACGCAGACACGGGGAGAACATGCAAACTCCACACAGAAAGGTCCCCATCGGCCACTGGGCTCGAACCCAGGACCTTCTTGCTGTGAGGCAACAGTGCTAACCACTATACCACCGTGCCACCGTAAAATATACTACTGTTACAAAATTCTTCATTAGCAAGCTAAACATTTGACACTATAACCATGTCTCATTACAAAATATATATATATATATTCATGGTTTCACAGCAAAGGGTTGAATACTTAAGCAATTAAAACATTACATTTGTATAATCCCAATCATGGCCATTTCAATTCCATGTTGTAACACAACAGATTGTGAAATGAACGTATTTAAAACAAGTTGATGTGTTATTGGTTGACTGAATTGGTTACTTCTTTTACTGTACAACATTGCTTTAACATCATCTCATCTCATCTCATTATCTCTAGCCGCTTTATCCTGTTCTACAGGGTCGCAGGCAAGCTGGAGCCTATCCCAGCTGACTACGGGCGAAAGGCGGGGTACACCCTGGACAAGTCGCCAGGTCATCACAGGGCTGACACATAGACACAGACAACCATTCACACTCACATTCACACCTACGGTCAATTTAGAGTCACCAGTTAACCTAACCTGCATGTCTTTGGACTGTGGGGGAAACCGGAGCACCCGGAGGAAACCCACGTGGACACGGGGAGAACATGCAAACTCCGCACAGAAAGGCCCTCGCCGGCCACGGGGCTCGAACCCAGGACCTTCTTGCTGTGAGGCGACAGCGCTAACCACTACACCACCGTGCTACCGCTTTAACATCATAGTAAACAAAAAGATTTCTTTATATAGTTAAAACAGATATATTAGTTAGTAGCTATTTCCAAACACTTTTCACCATTACTTTTAAAAAAAGCTCTTTGTTTGAATGCTAAACTCATGCTGGACAGATTTGTAATTCTCTTCTAGATTTAGTACAAATGCATGCCACATGGAGCTAATCAACCACATACCTTCATTTGGTGGTCAAAGTATGGAATCACTCAAGAATGAACCACTGAAGCTGCATTTCGCAGCAGTTCTAATTAGTGTGTGTGTGCGTCTCTGTTTGAAATGGTTTGCGTTGAAGCCATTTTCTTGCTCACTGTAAGGATTTTTTTGTATAGGCCTCAAGCTCGGATTTATTTCGCTGCTAAGGATCATGGAAATGTTGTTAACCTCCACATAAAAAAATGTTACTGACCAATAAATGGTAATAAGTTGCACTCACAACTAACATCTGGTCTCTTAGCTCAGACAAATCATTTATGATTTGCTGTATATTGGAAAAGTTAACTCGGATCACGCAATTCGATTCTAATCCTATTTGAGCTGCTGCGTCTTTCCGAAATCACTCACAGTGATCAGATTTGACTTTGGTACTTAGTGTGAAGTGTTAGTGAAGAAAGTGTGACGTCTTACTTATCCAGTCTGAACGGTTATTTTCTCAGATTGTATGACATTTTAAGCGCGTGTACCGTAGCCTACTGTAGCCTGAGGACACACTAAACACAATCACTACAGACAGCTAACATCTCATTCATTCTCATCTCATTATCTCTAGCCGCTTTATCCTGTTCTACAGGGTCGCAGGCAAGCTGGAGCCTATCCCAGCTGACTACGGGCGAAAGGCAGGGTACACCCTGGACAAGTCGCCAGGTCATCACAGGGCTGACACATAGACACAGACAACCATTCACACTCACATTCACACCTACGGTCAATTTAGAGTCAACAGTTAACCTAACCTGCATGTCTTTGGACTGTGGGGGAAACCGGAGCACCCGGAGGAAACCCACGCAGACACGGGGAGAACATGCAAACTCCGCACAGAAAGGCCCTCGCCGGCCACGGGGCTCGAACCCGGACCTTCTTGCTGTGAGGCGACAGTGCTAACCACTACACCACCGTGCCGCTCGACATCTAACATAGCTTAGGCAAATATCTAAAGTACTTGTAAATATATTTCATGTGCTCCGTGAATTGTATGGGTCTATGTTTTGTTTGGAGAAACAAAATGAACTGATGAATCATAAGGGCGGAACGGTGGTGTAATGGTTAGCACTGTCGCCTCACAGCAAGAAGGTTCTGGGTTTGAGCTCAGTGGCTGACGGAGGCCTTGCTGTGTGTTCTCCCCGTGTCTGTATGGGTTTTCTCCGGGTGCTCCGGTTTCCCCTTCAGTCCAAAGACATGCAGTTAGGTTAACTGGCTACTCTAAATTGTCCATAGGTGTGTGAGTGCACAGAAAGGAACTGGCCACCCTACTGTTGCAATGCTGGCCAAGTCAACCAAACATGGTTCGCCTCAAGCCTGGATCGGGTTCAGCAGTGATGATGATGAATCATATATCCACAACACAGGGGCAGGCACGGTGGTGTAGTGGTTAGCACTGTTGTCTCACAGCAAGAAGGTTCTGGGTTCGAGTCCAGTGGCTGACTGGGGTCTTTCTGTGTGGAGTCTGCGTGGGTTTCCTCCAGGTGCTCCGGTTTCCCCCACAGTCCAAAGACACGCAGGTTAGGTTAATTGGTGGTTCTAAATTGACCGTGGGTGTGAATGTGAGTGTGAATGATTGTTTGTCTCTGTGTCAGCCCTGCGATAACCTGGCGACTTGTCCAGGGTGTACCCCGCCTCTCACCCATAGTCAGCTGGGATAGGCTCCAGCTTGCCTGCGACCCTGTACAGGATGAGCGGTTACAAATAATGGTTGGATGGATTCATGCAACATACTGTGTTTTTTTTTTGTTTGTTTGTTTTTTGGGGGGGATCTCTTATTATGACTATTGGGCAATTCCATGTAAATGTCAACCTCACCATGCAAAAATAAAGCAACATGTAATACATCAAAACCACTCCCAGAGATATCACCTAGGCCTGTATTTTACAGATGTGAATAAGTTGAACCAATTTGTAACCAACCTAATATGTCACTGTCAGTCTTTCTTTCTTATAATGTAAAACCCAAGCTAAAATCAACTTTGATCATGTACAATTCTATATTATTGCCACAAGCCACAGAAATGTATGCTAAAATCCACAAAACAGCAAAACAATAGCCATCCTAAATATTATTTAAGAACTTTGATAGTTTTAGCTGATATTTAGAAAGTTTTTCAAAGGGTTATGGCGGTTAAATTGCTGATTTTCTAAACATATGCCATGTCTATTTCAGACGCGTCACATCCATAACGGAATTTCGTCACATCCATAACGCTGACTTTTCCTTCCGAAACTCTGCATGAAATACAAAATATTTTAAACAAAGATTTTTTAATATTCACCTTGGACCCCTCTATCAAATGGATATCTCCATTTCGACATTAGATTTACAATTTCACAGAGTTTGATAAAAATGTACAGTCACCCAAGAAAAGTGATACTTTTTCTGTCACATCCATAACGCATCTTTTATTGGCATTTTCTGGCATGCCCTAGATGTACTATGGGAATTGTTCTTGTTCTATCACTTCTCCAGTATGGTACAGCCTTAAAATATGCAACACCTGTTTAAATACTGGGAGACAATAAAACATGCACTGGGTCATTTGTTGCCATTTTGAGTTCAAGTGTCACGTCCATAACGCTGGAATTGCTCTATTGTGGCTTTGTAATGTGGTTATGTACTGAATTCATATTCAGAACATTACAGAAACTTAAAATACATCCAATATTTAGCAGCTAACATATTTCATCTCAGTAAATCTAAAAATAAAAGCATATCTGCGGTTTCCATTCTCAAAGTTCTTTTCGAGGGAAATGTTTGTCTGCTCTATTTCAGTCCACAGAGATGAGTGCTTGTGTCTGTTTTGAAAACCAGACACCTTCACCCTGGCTGATCTTATCTTCTACCCTGATAATACCCTGGACAGGTAGATGTGCTACTAACTCCTTGGTTCAAATTACAATCTTGTTACAAACATATTGCGCTTGAAACAGCTAAGTAAATACCGTATAACCTGTGAACGGCAAATTTTCATAAAGCATAACGACTACATTGTTGATTGGGGGGGCTAAAAAGACAGCTACTTACCAGTAAATCAGCTTTACTATTCTGAAACCTTTTTGGTTGAGCTTTATAGTGTAGCACAGGGTCTCATCCTAGGCATAAAACTACTTGGAAAACATTCATTACAAGACAGATATGTAACAAGATTTGTTTTGACACTGCTATTTTTTAAGTCATTTCTGGTAGTCAGCATGTTTATTCAAATCATACAGTTCTGTTTCTTGTCCCATTGTGTAACTCGTAATATGATTGGATTATATTTGTCTAATCTATTTACTTAGATTGTCTTCCAAAGGCACTTTGAAAAATCAGGGTTCAAGACAGTAATTCATCTCAACAGTAATTCCTGTTTATTACACTGCTGTTGTATTACATGCATGCTGATGATGATGTTACGGTGAAGTGGATTTAAGCAGGTTAGTCCCAATGCGCGTCACATCTAATGAGTGTTTCGGCAAATGTAACACACCAAATGTTTCGACGATAAGTTGTGTGAATCTACAGTACAGGCTGGGCTAGTAAGAAATCAACCCCAGCCTTTACTTCATGCTATTCTGTATGTGTTTACTTTGAACTATTAGTGGTGCTCCTCTTTAAGCCCTTTGTTAAAATGGTTTTTCCTTCAAACCCTTTCAGTTCATTTATACCATCCAGACGTGATCATCGTCATATGCTAATTCCAAAGTATTGCATTCCTGCAGTAATAATATCAAAGCATTCAGGCCAGTTATGGTATTGCTTGCCTTTTTCAGTTGATGAGGGAGGGACAGTCATTAGAAAGGTCAGCATAGTTGCCAGTGGAGGCGTAGAAGTTAACAATGACACATCGCAAATCTCAACTCCTACTTAGAGTGTCTCATTGCAGAATGTGTCAACTTTAGTGTGACATACTGGCTAAATGCTCAGTTTTCCCGCATGCTAACTCCTAATCAAACTCAATCCAATTAGACGAGCCTTCCACGAAGAACCGATGTACTCCATTTGTGGCATTTGTCAGATTATTACTGCCACTGAACTGGCCTTAGTAAATCTCGATATATTCTTAGGTGTGTTAACCTGTGGATTAGACTAATGAATCTTCAACACAATATTATCTTTTACACTCACAACATGAAAGGTTAGAGTTCAGCCCTCAAGGGGAGCATCCTTTACAGGAATCGCTGCCAAGAACATTGTTGAAATGCTATCGGAAGCTACGGTGGCAGGATGAGATTTACATCAGCAATGGGGATTCATCCGGGTTGTTACAGTGGTGCTTGAAAGTTTGTGAACCCTTTAGAATTTTCTATATTTCTGCATAAATATGACCTAAAACATCGTCAGAGTTTCACACAAGTCCTAAAAGTAGATAAAGAGAACCCAGTTAAACAAATGAGACAAAAATATTATACTTGCTCATTTATTTATTGAGGAAAATGATCCAATATTACATATATGTGAGTGGCAAAAGTATGTGAACCTTTGCTTTCAGTATCTGGTGTGACCCCCTTGTGCAGCAATAACTGCAACTAAACGTTTCCGGTAACTGTTGATCAGTCCTGCACACCGGCTTGGAAGAATTTTAGTCCATTCCTCCGTACAGAACAGCTTCAACTCTGGGATGTTGGTGGGTTTCCTCACATGAACTGCTCACTTCAGGTCCTTCCACAACATTCCGATTGGATTAAGGTTAGGACTTTGACTTGGCCATTCCAAAACATTAACTTTATTCTTCTTTAACCATTCTTTGGTAGAATGACTTACGTGCTTAGGGTCGTTGTCTTGCTGCATGACCCACCTTATCTTGACATTCAGTTCATGGACAGATGCCCTGACATTTTCCTTCAGAATTCGCTGGTATAATTCAGAATTCATTGTTCCATCAATGATGGCAAGCCATCCTGGCCCGGATGCAGCAAAACAGGCCCAAACCATGATACTACCACCACCATGTTTCACAGATGGGATAAGGTTCTTATGCTGGAATGCAGTGTTTTCCTTTCTCCAAACATAATGCTTCTCATTTAAACCAAAAAGTTCTATTTTGGTCTCATCCGTCCACAAAACATTTTTCCAATAGCCTTCTGGCTTGTCCAGGTGATCTTTAGCAAACTGCAGACGAGCAGTAATGTTCATTTTGGAGAGCAGTGGCTTTCTCCTTGCAACCCTGCCATGCACACCATTGTTGTTCAGTGTTCTCCTGATGGTGGACTCATGAACATTAACATTAGCCAATGTGAGAGAGGCCTTCAGTTGCTTAGAAGTTACCCTGGGGTCCTTTGTGACCTCGCCGACTCTTACATGCCTTGCTCTTGGAGTGATCTTTGTTGGTTGACCACTCCTGGGGAGGGTAACAATGGTCTTGATTTTCCTCCATTTGTACACAATCTGTCTGACTGTGGATTGGTGGAGTCCAAACTCTTTAGAGATGGTTTATATGTAACCTTTTCCAGCCTGATGAGCATCAACAACGCTTTTTCTGAGGTCCTCAGAAATCTCCTTTGTTTTTGCCATGATACACTTCCACAAACATGTGTTGTGAAGATCAGACTTTGATAGATCCCTGTTCTTTATATAAAACAGGGTGCCCACTCACACCTGATTGTCATCCCATTGATTGAAAACACCTGACTCTAATTTCACCTTCAAATGAACTGCTAATCCTAGAGGTTCACATACTTTTGCCACTCATAGATATTGGATCATTTTCCTCAATAAATAAATGAGCAAGTATAATATTTTTGTCTCATTTGTTTAACTGGGTTCTCTTTATCTACTTTTAGGACTTGTGTGAAAATCTGATGAAGTTTTAGGTCATATTTATGCAGAAATATAGAAAAATTCTAAAGGGTTCACAAACTTTCAAGCACCACTGTATCCTTGGTAGGTTTGACTAGTCAGGATTTCAAACCACAGATCTTAAGCAATCTTCCTCGGACATTCTTGTATTTCTGAAAAATGACTCCGGTGTTGCCAGCACAAAAAGAAGTGTTGCTGAATTTTTGCAAAGCAGATGTTTTCAGTCTGATCCCTGAACTGCCAGAAACAAGATGCTCTTTGTTTAATCATTATCCACTCACCAGGCCCTGCTAATATGATTTTATTGTGAATATTACCTGCCATCTTGCAACAGCCTATTTTACCTAATTCATTGCAGATGCAGAATTCAGTCTGGAAATGAGGCATGGCTAAATCTCCAGTGACCTCATGTTCTCGGGCTGTATTTCATGACATGCTGGACATACCACCAAAATCCATAATGAGGAATGCATCTTGCATGCTGGTGTACAGTGTTGCTCTGGGCTCGGTCTGTATTTTAAGCCTATCTTCAGTATGCGTCAGTGTGCTTGGTGAGAAATAGATCCTCCAGTGGTGTTAGGTTGGGCGTGGAGGCCGCTGCCATTCCACAGTGAAATTTCTCCAGCCACGTGATGAAGAATGAACTGTTAAGCTAATTATAGCCTCTTGGTCAGAGGAAAACCATGAAAGGCAGGTCATGAATACTAATGGGTGTTTGTTGTTGTGCTGTGCTGTCAAGACTTGGGGTCTGTGATCCATTATACTGGGTTTGAACAAATATATATGTTATTTAGCTAGGCTTAGTCAGAGAACAGTGTTAATGAGTATATGAATGTGTGTGCATGTGTTTCTGCAATGGACTGGCATCCCACGTAGAGTATATTCCCACCTCAGGGCAAGTGTTCCCAGAATAGGCACTGGATCCACCATGACCCTGACCAGGATAAACTGGTTAATGTAGAAAAATGAGTGAATGAAACAACAATGAACCATCAGGTTTTACCGGTACCCTCGTAATCAATGACCTTGAGGAGCTTTTCACAACGTAACAAGTAAAATAAATAAACATTCGTCAAATCTGTCGAAGTGTGTGTTTAACGTCCTGGCAGTCTTGGAGGAAATGCTGAAACACTTCCATGCGTTTTTCCAACTCTGAAAAGGTTTAACATCAAGGAGCCAGAGTTTATACTGTTGCTGCCAAACTGGTAATCATCAGATGGCGTGTATAACCTGAGGATTAAACAGAGCTCAGATGCGTCTGCTAGGACAGGGGCAGACTTTACACTGAGCCAAGAACGTGTGAGCAATTAATCAATCTAGAGACAGATCTAGTTCCCCGTTAATGCTGCAGCCACTCTGTATAATCAACAAGGCATGTTTAGAGATGAGTGTATGGATATGTGACCAGTCTATGATGTTTGTTCAGGGGTGAATAATTACCAAGAGTAGTCGATCTAAAATAATGAAGGTCCTTCCATGTCCTTTCTCATGTGACATCATCCACTGAACAATAGCCCATATAAAAAAGCAATTTTTTTTAGACCCCATTTGCTTTTCACTCACATCTGGATTCCATATTAGTTCACATTCATGAGAATACCCAAGGGAGCACAAACTCCAGCACTGTAGTTCAGGTCTGGAATGCAGCCGTGAATCGGTGTCAGCACAGACGGTGCCAGCCATTTGTTCAGATGGTCGAGAATGAGAATAGCCTATATATGGGGCAGCATGCTCCTTTGCTGGACCTTTTTTGGAATTTGAGGACAGGAAGTGAATCATGTGCGTGTGGTGTTTACTGAGGGGGAAAAAAAAGCTACATCTGTTGGGCATTTGAAGCAGTCAACATCACAGCCCCCACAACTTCCTTTGTACACTCCATGCATCTTGTATTTATAAAAGATTATTAGTGCTGCTGAATTGGTATGACACAAAACGCCATACTGTGTTGGGGTGTGGAATTTTAGGAGCTATTTTGTTTTTGCGTAATTTAAAAGTGCAGTTGGCTACTGTGAGCAAAAAATGATGCTGTGCTTCCAAGAAATTTCACAAGAAAAGTAATAAAACTTGATGAAACATTGGTCGTGCTTTTCCAAGATCAAGAAATTTCTTACTGGTGAAGGGGATGAGCATAGTGTTATTTTCCCTATAACGCAGTACAATTAACAGTTATTCCACAAGATCGAGTCGTACATGAGCTGATAGCCGATGAGGCGCGTAGCACCGAGTTGGCTATAAGCCATGTACGATGAGATTGAGTGGAATAACTGTTTTATTCTATCCACATTCACTGGAGCATTTGTATTTTTATTTTTTGCAAATTCGATAAATAAAAACTTCACACAAAACGTCCGACAAAATCATCTCCGCTTAGAATGTAAACAAACTGGTGAAATCACAGTAGCAATGTGTGAAAAATGCTATAATAATAATTCTTGAAGGCGGCATGGTGGTGTAGTGGTTAGTGCTGTCGCCTCACAGCAAGAAGGTCCGGGTTCGAGCCCCATGGCCGGCGAGGGGCCTTTCTGTGCGGAGTTTGCATGTTCTCCCCGTGTCCACGTGGGTTTCCTCCGGGTGCTCCGGTTTCCCCCACAGTCCAAAGACATGCAGGTTAGGTTAACTGGTGACTCTAAATTGACCGTAGGTGTGAATGGTTGTCTGTGTCTATGTGTCAGCCCTGTGATGACCTGGCGACTTGTCCAGGGTGTACCCCGCCTTTCGCCCGTAGTCAGCTGGGATAGGCTCCAGCTTGCCTGCGACCCTGTAGAACAGGATAAAGCGGCTAGAGATAATGAGATGAGATAATTCTTGAAAAAATTTTTTAAAAGATACATTCTTACCATCAAATACTTTTTTCCATATTTTGTTGCTTTTTTTCTATTTTGGGGGGTTGGTTTTCAAGAAGAGTTTTTATTTCATCCTCAGTTGGTTCAGCAACACGCTCCACCATTTTGTTTTTCTCTACTCACGGTATATGAGCTGATATCCTAGTAGTAGAGTAGCCAATCAGAGCATGCGACTGCTCATATCCATTGAATGTGGATAAAATAATCAATGTTACATACATTTTCTATCGATATCTAAACAGCAAAGTCAAGCAATATCCTTCATATACAGTCTACTCTCTTTGCTTGAAAGTGATGTCATGACAATCCTTTGGAATGCGCAATATTATTGAACTGACAATCTCTGACCACTGTAGACTCTGGGGATGTGGCTTTGTGTACATTAGCAGGAATATAAAGCGCATTGAAAGATGGCTCCAATTTTGTTGAGCTTCACCTACTTAATGCTTAGAGACCTGACAAATCTTCTCATCTCATCTCATTATCTGTAGCCGCTTTATCCTGTTCTACAGGGTCGCAGGTAAGCTGGAGCCTATCCCAGCTGACTACGGGCGAAAGGCGGGGTACACCCTGGACAAGTCGCCAGGTCATCACAGGGCTGACACATAGACACAGACAACCATTCACACCTACGGTCAATTTAGAGTCACCAGTTAACCTAACCTGCATGTCTTTGGACTGTGGGGGAAACCGGAGCACCCGGAGGAAACCCATGCGGACACGGGGAGAACATGCAAACTCCGCACAGAAAGGCCCTCGCCGGCCACGGGGCTCGAATCCGGACCTTCTTGCTGTGAGGCGACAGCGCTAACCACTACACCACCGTGTCGCCCCTGACAAATCTTGAATAAGCTAAAAACGTTTTTCTTTCAATTATACATTAATTATAAAATATTTCTGAATGGTCATTAAAAAAGTGATTTATGGTGTGACACAACCCTGACTTCCTGTTCATTTTGTTCCTGCCCATTTTGCTTAGTTTGTTGACATTAATTCAGGCACATTCCCATAAGAACATTAACTTTTCACATCTTAGCCTATGAAATGAAAAAAAAATGAGTTGAAAAGGGAAATATTTGGTTTCTGAGGCCAAAAGTTCCGATCTAAATCTGCCCTCTTTCTGCTCAGTGGAGGGTAATATTCAAAGCAACTGTGGGAAAAACTGCTCATATGCAAACAGTGAGTCTGAGAAGGCAGGATACAGTGAGTGTATAGAGCCTTTCCAAGGGGTTATTAGACCCTTGAGGATCCTTGTAGGATTATCAATCTGTCAGATATGGCTGTGTGTACAATGGGCTGTTTGCTCGATCCCGGTAAATATACGGCATTATTATCATCATTTATATTTGGCTATCATAAATAATGGAAGTAACGGAATATGAATATATTGTTCAGAATGATCAGATATTGTGTTCTGAACGTATACAAATACAGATATGAATAGGCGGTGCACGACCACACATTATGCACAGGGTAGTTTCTCTCCATAATGATTACAACATTACTGAATGACAATATTTTTAAAATCATACAGGTATTATAATGAAATTCTGCTTAATGGAGGAGTTTTATAGTACAGTCTGATGTGCATCAGTAAATATTTCACATTTTTCTGGAATGTAACAGGAGGCACGGTGGTGTAGTGGTTAGCACTGTTGCCTCAGAGCAAGAAGGTCCTGGGTTCGAGCCCAGTGGCTGATGAGGGGCCTTTCTGTGCGGAGTTTGCATGTTCTCCCCGTGTCTGTGTGGGTTTCCTCTGGGTGCTCCGGTTTCCCCCACAGTCCAAAGACATGCAGGCTAATTGGTGGCTCTAAATTGACAGTGAGTGTGAATGGTTGTTTGTCTCCATGTGTCAGCCCTGTGATGATCTGGCGATTTGTCCAGGGTGTACCCCACCTCTCACCCATAGTCAGCTGGGATAGACTCCAGCTTGCCCGCCACCCTGCACAGGATAAGCGTCTACAGATAATGGATGGATGGATGGATGAATGGACGGACTGTAACAAATCCAAACACTAAAGTAAATCTGACAAAATATTATTAGGTGGCTTTTGTTGTCAACTATAATCAATAGTGTCTTTTATTGGTAAAGACATCGTTTTAAAAGACACTGGTTTTAGCTTATTTGTTTGAGGAACAGTCGAGAAAAAGTTCAGTAGTTGAAAATAGTTCTGCAAATTGCAATTTGTTGTTTGATTTTGTAAAAGAAAAATGACTTATTTTTCAAGTTCACATTTGATAAATAAATAGGGCAGCACAGGGGTGCAGTGGTTAGCACTGTCACCTCACAGCAAGAAGTTTCTGGGTTTGAACCTCACGGCCGATGGGGGCCTTTCTGTGTGGAGTTTGCATGTTCTCTGCATGGGTTTCCTTTGGGTGCTCCAGTTTCCTCCACAGTCCAAAGACATACAGATTAAGTAAAATACCCAGCCACTGAGGTTGTACAAGCCAGTGCATACTTAGTGCCAGTCCCAAGCCTGGATAGACTGGGGAGGGTTGCATCAGGAAGGGCATCTGGTGTAAAACCTATGCCAATTCAAATATGTGGAACAGATCCGCTGTGGTGGCCCCTAATGGGAGCAGCCGAAAGAAGAAGAAGAATTAGATAATTAATTGAAGAACCTTCCAGTACTGAGTGGACAAGTGGTGCAGTGGTTAGCACTGCCACCTCAGAGCAAGAAGGTTCTGTGTTCAAACCTCACAACTGACTAGGGCCTTTCTATGTGGAGTCTGCATGTGTGGGTTTCCTCTGGATGCTCTACCGTAGTTTCCTCCCACGGTTCAAAGACATGCAGATTAGGTCAAATGGCTACTCGAAATTGCTCATAAGTGTGAATGAATATACAGTAAGTGCTGCTGTCTGTCTCGCTGTGGTAGCCCCAAGATAGATGGGTGACCCATCCAGGGTGCATCCTGCCTCTCACCCACAACTTGCAATGGATAAGCAGCAAAGAAAATGAATGAATGAAATTTTCCCATCCAGAATGCACCCACTTTTAGTTCAGATCCACATCCAGTTACAGATATAAACATTTGGAGCACTAAACAGATACATGTTCTGATCTGCTCTTCAGACAGGACAAGTGAGTCCATATCGTAGTATATGAAATTAGATAGAAAAAAAAACTAAATATCTGCTCTTGATCACTGAAACTCAGAGCATCTTTCTTTTTTTTCAGGAAAAACGAAAAAGGCAAACAGAAATTGAGGATAAAAGAAGACAGTTAGATGATCTTGTCCTGCAACTTCAACATCTTAAGGTAAGAAAGACTAAAGAACGTCTTCTAAAATAGTTACACTCGGTTTTCATGAGCACTTGGCCAGACTTGGCTAAGAAATTAACGGATAAGCGTGTGTAATATGTTACAAGTGTAAGGAAAAGTATGAAGTTGTTGGAAAACTAATAATGGGCAATTCCATGTAAATGTCAACCTCACCATGCAAAAATAAAGCAACATGTAATACATCAAAACCACTCCCAGAGATATCACCTAGGCCTGTATTTTACAGATGTGAATAAGTTGAACCAATTTGTAACCAACCTAATATGTCACTGTCAGTCTTTCTTTCTTATAATGTAAAACCCAAGCTAAAATCAACTTTGATCATGTACAATTCTATATTATTGCCACAAGCCACAGAAATGTATGCTAAAATCCACAAAACAGCAAAACAATAGCCATCCTAAATATTATTTAAGAACTTTGATAGTTTTAGCTGATATTTAGAGAGTTTTTCAAAGGGTTGTGGCGGTTAAATTGCTGATTTTCTAAACATATGCCATGTCTATTCGCGTCACATCCATAACGGAATTTCGTCACATCCATAACGCTGACTTTTCCTTCCAAAACTCTGCATGAAATACAAAATATTTTAAACAAAGATTTTTTTAATATTCACCTTGGACCCCTCTATCAAACGGATATCTCCATTTTGACATTAGGTTTACAATTTCACAGAGTTTGATACAAACGTACAGTCACCCAAGAAAAGTGATACTTTTTCTGTCACATCCATAACGCATCTTTTATTGGCATTTTCTGGCATGCCCTAGATGTACTATGGGAATTGTTCTTGTTCTATCACTTCTCCAGTATGGTACAGCCTTAAAATATGCAACACCTGTTTAAATACTGGGAGACAATAAAACATGCACTGGGTCATTTGTTGCCATTTTGAGTTCAAGTGTCACGTCCATAACGCTGGAATTGCTCTAGAAATCTCAAAAGGTGATTGTTAAAGTGACTCATTTCCTTAAAAATTATATTTAAATTTGGTAACCCTGCCATTGTGTTAAAACCTGATCCTTGTGGATTACTTTAGTTCTCTGAGATTTCTTTTTATGCCTTGGTGGTTTGTTTATAAAATAAGATGGTGGTGATATGGCAGATTTCCCACTCTATAAGAAGCACAGCTAAGTATGGTCGGCAAACATCTCCTTTAGGAATGCTTAATGTATTATCAGATAGCCAGCGGTTTGCCTCAATTACAAAGGAAAACTCCGTGGCGTAATTGCCTGTATTTTATGCTAGTTTGAATTCACAAAAAAAGCAAATGGGCCAAGTTTAGTTTGACTCTCTAAAGAGTTTTTGTTCTTGAGCTCTCTTGAGAAAAGACAACTTTAGGGCAATGAGGCACTTGTTTTGAGAGACTGGGAAACATCTGATAAAAAGAATTGCCCGGAGGACATTTCTGAGGGACTGGGCTGAGACAGAGAATAAACAGTTAAGGATTTCGAAGACTGTTTTCACACTATGTGTTTTTCTCAACTGCCAGTGCAGACTTTATATTGTAATTCAAAAGGAAGGACTGCAGAGTGGCAAGACTGCAGCTATTGTTTGAACATCAGCAAAGATTCCAGAGTTGAAAATAGTTACACTTTTCAAAAAGCACTGTGTCGCATCAAGCACTTTTTTTTTTAACTCCCTAACCAATCATGTCGCAAGTTTGGGGGCCAGTAGGAAAAACAAACATGGAGGGAAAAGCGCTGGCTAAAAGATTTGTCTCATTTCTGAGCCAGCATGCGGAGATTTACGACATGTTGAACTGAAAATATTTTGTTGCAACGTAACTAAAAATATCAAGCGGGCTATTTTTACCGCACTGCTACGTAATTTGACGTACACTACCGTTCAAAAGTTTGGGGTCACTTTGAAATGTCCTTATTTTTGAAAGAAAAGCACTGTTCTTTTCAATGAAGATCACTTTAAACTAATCAGAAATACACTCTATAGACCCCTTTCACATGACGTCACCGCGCCGCGAGATTTTGTTAGGCGCCATATTGGAAGACCAAGTACATGCACTCACAATATAAAACAAAGTACGAGCGAGAGTAAAGTGACACGATGGATGATAATTCTGGTTATGTGAGTACATTACCAGCTGCAGAAAGGGCACGGTATGTGGAGAAACTGGCTGTGATTGATGGGTTTGACCCATATGATAAGACTCGCGGCAAGGGAGAATGGAAACATAAGGAGGACCGGACACCAATTCTGCCATCTGTTTGCTACCCAGACATTGTAAACTATTTGTTGTTTACACCCAGTGCCTACACTCAGTGTTCGAACTATGCCGATATTTTCGGGGGGTCCCTTTTTTTCCCTGGGGGGGTGCTTGCGCTTGTCTCGGAGCGCGGATCTCCAAACACATGAGAAGCCTATCTTACGCACATATCACGCGGACTCCACAACTCCACACATGCATCGCGTCTGAAGTCATAACTCATCAGGGGAAATCGTGTCCGCATTGGCATGTTCAAAAAACAACCTCGCGTCAACAATGATACCACATGCAAGAAAAAAAAAAAAGACAGGCTACTCAACAACCAACCTGGCAGCAGCGAGCAAGCCCCAAACCATCCTAAATTATTATTATTATTAAATTGTAGAAGTCTGGGAGGCTTGCTCCTATTCCAGTTATCAACTTGGGGCCAATTTAGCATGTTTTAAATCTGAATTTATTGCATTTGCTTACCTCAAAGTGTCCACATATCATGCACAGACTTATCTATTATATCCACAGTTTTTTGCCAAGTCTCACACAGGTTTCTTTCAAGTCTACTGTTGGGCCAATAAATCATAAATAAAACAGCTCAGATTTGTTTGTTTAAGTCATTTGCCACTCCACTTTATTCTCGTGGGTTCACATACCGCTGCCGTTATTTCCCCCTAATCACGAGTTTGTTGGTCTTCCAAAATGGCGTAGGGTCTGTTTACTTCCGGTTTCGGGTGACGTCAGTGAAACGGGTCTATACATTGCTAATGTGGTAAATGACTATTCTAGCTGCAAATGTCTGGTTTTTGGTGCAATATCTCCATAGGTGTATAGAGGCCCATTTCCAGCAACTCTCACTCCAGTGTTCTAATGGTACAATGTGTTTGCTCATTGCCTCAGAAGGCTAATGGATGATTAGAAAACCCTTGTACAATCATGTTAGCACAGCTGAAAACAGTTGAGCTCTTTAGAGAAGCTATAAAACTGACCTTCCTTTGAGCAGATTGAGTTTCTGGAGCATCACATTTGTGGAGTCGATTAAATGCTCAAAATGGCCAGAAAAATGTCTTGACTATATTTTCTATTCATTTTACAACTTATGGTGGTAAATAAAAGTGTGACTTTTCATGGAAAACACAAAATTGTCTGGGTGACTCCAAACTTTTGAACGGTAGTGTAGCAGTTGGAATGCCTAGTTTTAAAGCACCCAAACAATCCATTAGTGACCAGGAGCTAGCATGCAACTGCTAGCAGCTTTTTAACAACTAGCCTGATCCTCACACCAATTACCCCATTATGAAAACTACAAACAACACGAACATGTAAAAGTAATTGAATTCACTTTGAGTGTTTATACATTCAGATGGTGTGTGAAGGCTGGGTAAAGTCAATGAAGGACTAGTTTGGGCTGGAAACGAAGGACAGATCCAGGAAGTGGAATTTTTTTTTTTAAAGCAGTGGGTGTTTACGGAGTCTGAACTAAGTTCTCACTGGAAAGTTTCAAAAAAGGAAATTTGCCCCAGTAACACATTTGACAGCGCAGGGTTGTTTTTAGATGTTTCCATTTGAAAATGTGCCAGTTGATTCCCTTTTTTACTTTTTCACTGAATATATTCAATTTTTAAACAAGAGTATAATGAACTTCAAGCTGTGCTTCCTAACAAGTTGCTTTCCCTCAGCAGTAAAATATATGAATATAAGGGTACAGTTAAAATATTTTACTTGATGCTTCCTGTGTCTAGAACTTTGACATCACAAACTTCAGACGTTTGTACACTTTATAGAAAATTCTCTGTGATATTGTATTTCAGATCTGAAAATCAACCTGGGGGTGATCTAGCACAAAGATTGTAAATCAGAGGTGGAGCTTTCTGATAGAATACAAGTACTGAAATTCAATAGTACTCTTAACCATGGCATAGTCTCGGTGAAATGGGTTACTTTTATTCAGAGCTATGATGCAGTTCTGTTTTGAAATAATGCGGCTCTCGTGTTTCTGGTAGTATTGTTCACATTAGTCAGTACTGTGAGACAGTAACTTGCCCTCCATAGCACACATCGAAATGAGTGTCCACTGTAAAGTGTTTAAGACCGAACATTTTCAGAAAGAAAGAAAGAAATAGTCTGAAATAGTCACAGAATTTAAGAACTAGTTCAAGTGAGACGGCCTTTCGATTTCATAAAATCGGTGAAATTTAATTCCCTCTGAAATTTAGTCATTGTGATATATGTTTATTTCTGTAATATCTCACAAAATATCAGGCCATTCTGCAGCTGGAAAGTTATTTCATTTGAGGGGATTCCTGAGCAAATAATGTGCATGAAATCGCCCGCTTCGCGCAGTCAAGCAGACAGAGGAAATCCGTGTGCGCATGCGCAGGTTTACCTTTGACCGTGCACTGACAGTTCCATCATTCTGTCGCTAAACGAACAGCTGATCACACCGAGGTGCTCGCTGACCGCCGATATTTATTAGTTTGGTCCTGCGTTTCCTTTCCTTCGCAACATAACGTCTTTTCTTCTCGCTTTCCGTTACTGTAGTCAGTCTTTCACGTTTCATTCGCACACTCACGTCCTCCATTTTTCCCTCCTGTTTCAAATTTATACCCCACAATGCCTTGTGCGAACAGGGAAAGCCCACCATGTAATGCATTACGTAGTATTTGAATTGGGTCATGGTGAAGCAGGAAAAACAAGAAGACAGAGTCATCTATATCCCCTGCCCTATGTACCAACTATATACCAAGTTTCAAGATATTATTTGTGACATTTTTCAAGTTCTGCTGCAGGAAACCAACCCTACCTCTTTACACTGACCTCAGCAGCCCATGGCATAACCCACCGGACCTTTGGTCCAGGTGAGCTAAAAATTAAAATTTCTTACATTTCTTAGTATCAAAAGGCACATATACATTACTTAATCAAGACATATACCAACTTTCAAGACCATACCACTCATAGTTTTCAAGTTCTGCTCTGGAAATAAAACCTACCCCTAAGACTCACCTGAGAGACCAAGTCTGAAATTGTTTCCATGGAAACATCTCATCTCATCTCATCTCATTATCTGTAGCCGCTTTATCCTGTTCTACAGGGTCGCAGGCAAGCTGGAGCCTGTCCCAGCTGACTACGGGCGAAAGGCGGGGTACACCCTGGACAAGTCGCCAGGTCGTCACAGGGCTGACACATAGACAACCATTCACACCTACGGTCAATTTAGAGCCACCAGTTAACCTAACCTGCATGTCTTTGGGGGAAACCGGAGCACTCGGGGGAAACCCACGCGGACACGGGGAGAACATGCAAACTCCACACAGAAAGGCCCTCGCCGGCCACGGGGCTCGAACCCGGACCTTCTTGCTGTGAGGCAACAGCGCTAACCACTACACCACCGTGCCGCCCTCCATGGAAACATGAAAAATTAAAATTTCTCAAATTTCTTAGTATGAAAAGGCACATCTAGATCACCTCGTTAATATGTGTACCAAGTTTCAAATCCGTATCATGAATAGTTTTGGATATATGCTCCGGAAACGAACATTGCTCTTAGAAACTACATCAAAATCTATTTATGTAAAAATTTGAAAAATACTTTTTTTCAAAAATCCAAAACAGCAAAAGGCACCAGTTCACATGTTGCTTGATATGTATACAAAATTTCATGAAGACATCTTCAGTAGTTTTAAAGACATGGCCCAGAAACAAAAATGTGACCGGACAGACAGACAGAACCCATTGGTACAGTATATCCCCCACCAAACTTCGTTTGGACGGGGGATAAATAGCAGAAAATTTAGGGCCACATGGTCCTAAATTCATTCATTGTCCTATTAGGAAAAAAAATAATTCAATTGGAAGTCTGTGATTCGAATTTGGTAGCTTTCGGTCCACTAAACAAAAATAATTGGGTGTCAGAGAAAATTATTTTTATGACCTACACTTGAAAAATCTGAAAGGCAGTCTAGCTTTAAGCTGCCACAGCTTCCCAGCTCAGAGTAATCTCAGGAGACAATGGTTACCAAACAGCCTTTGCTTTGATGAAGCATACAGCCTTTCTCTAGCTTGCTACAAGGGAATTTGAAAGTGTTCTTACACATCCTAGCATTACTGATCTTTATCTTCAGTAGCCCTTCAGACCCAGACTATAAAATACCTCAATTAGGAGTGTAGTGAAAGAACCGGAAACACAGGAACTGTGGTCAATATATTGCAGACGTGTTTGTGCAATTAATCTGTTCTAAAAATAAACATGCATTTCTGTAAGAAATAATGGTTCTCATGCAAAAGGAAGAAGAAAAATTACTGACAGAAACAGAACTGGCCTGAGTTTCCCAAAAGCATCGCAGCACAAAGATCATCGTTAAATGGTAGAGCGAGCGCCACAATGAACGTTCTCTCTCCTAGTTAAGATGCTCTTAGCGTTAAGAAGCTTTTGGGAAACCCACCCCTGCAAATTTTCCAATATCTGCTCTATAAAAATCTGATGGTCAGTACATATACTCGCACCTTATAACAAATTGTAAACAACAATAAATCACCTCATAAAAATGCAAATCGTATATGATTATTTAATGGGACATTGTAGACTTGGGTGGTCAGCACGTTGGTGGTGCGCCCAAGTATAACCTTTGTGTTGGAAACTATGTGTATGACTCTGTGCAATACATGGTGCTCTAAAATACTGGCACACCCTTAGCCCAAAGTGTTAAGATGTTGGCTTTCACGTCTATGCTGATGATACATAGTTACATTTGTCAGTTCACTGTAAATCAGTAGAACAGCTATGCAAAATTGAAGACTGTGTAAAAGACATTAAATTATACTGTTATATTAGTATATACACTACCGTTCAAAAGTTTGGGGTCACCCAGACAATTTTGTGTTTTCCATGAAAAGTCACACTTTTATTTACCACCATAAGTTGTAAAATGAATAGAAAATATAGTCAAGACATTTTTCTGGCCATTTTGAGCATTTAATCGACCCCACAAATGTGATGCTCCAGAAACTCAATCTGCTCAAAGGAAGGTCAGTTTTATAGCTTCTCTAAAGAGCTCAACTGTTTTCAGCTGTGCTAACATGATTGTACAAGGGTTTTCTAATCATCCATTAGCCTTCTGAGGCAATGAGCAAACACATTGTACCATTAGAACACTGGAGTGAGAGTTGCTGGAAATGGGCCTCTATACACCTATGGAGATATTGCACCAAAAACCAGACATTTGCAGCTAGAATAGTCATTTACCACATTAGCAATGTATAGAGTGGATTTCTGATTAGTTTAAAGTGATCTTCATTGAAAAGAACAGTGCTTTTCTTTCAAAAATAAGGACATTTCAAAGTGACCCCAAACTTTTGAACGGTAGTGTAGTAATTAAATAATATTGGCTGACGTTGAGTGGTATATCAGATATATTTCCTTCAGTTTGATACTGAACAAGTCAAAGACGAGTTCAGTATCATGCTAGCTGAATAAAATATATCTGATATACCATGAAAACAGCCAGCCAATAATAATAATAATAATAATAATAATAATAATATTATTATTATTATTATACATACACTTTCCTTTCAGGTGTTCAACATGTCTTTCTCTTTCAAACGTCTCTCAAAATCTTCCGGATTTAATGAAGCAAACCTGGCGGCCATGTTTGCTTACAAGCTGTCACAGTCGCTCGCTAGCGTGGGCATTTTACATCTCTGACATGTGACGTCTGCCAGTAACAGCGTTGAGAGCATAAGCTGGAAACAGCCTCCAAACATGGCCACCATGAACTATACTTCCCATGAACCACTCTATCTCCAGCCTATTAAGTACACCTGTCACTCATTTCCATTTTAATCAGCTGAAACTCCACTCTCACTCATGTTCAACACGAAGTATTGTTCAATATTTATCCCCTGTCGTACTGAGCTGTATACTTTTTGCCTGCCAGTTCGCTATTCAACCTTTGTTTACGGTTTCCCCGACCTCGTCTCTTATGGCCCTTTTCCACTACCCTTTTTCAGCTCACTTCAGCTCGCTTCAGCTCACTTCAGCCCGACACGACTCGCGTTTCGACTACCAAAAACCAGCACGACTCAGCTCGTTTCAGCCCTGCTTAGCCCCTAAAACTCGCACCGTTTTGGAGTGGGGCTGAAGCGAGCCAAGCCGTGCCGAGTGAGGCTGGGGGCGTGAGCAGACACTCCCCTGTGCACTGATTGGTGAGGAGGAGTGTCCTCACATGCCCACACACGCCCCGCGAGCACGCTGGGATCTGTAAACACCGCAAACCCGGAAGGAGAAGAATTACGAATTACGAGAATTTCTGAAGCCTTATGCGCCTCGCCTCATCTATACGCTCTTGCCAGTATCTGTTAGCGTTGTCGGTGACAACAAGCCACAGCACCAAGACCAGCAACACTAACGACTCCATGTCCTCCATGTTTATTGTTTACTATTCGGGTCGTGAGACTACTGCTTAAAAGATCACTGATGTCACTGTTTGCGCTGCTTAACGACATCACCTGACGTCCACCCACTTTCGCTAACTCCACCCAATGTGTCCACCCACTTCCAGCCAGCATGGTTCAACGCGGTTGTAGTCGAAATGCAACTCCAACAGCCCCGCTCAGCCCGACTCAGCACGGCACGGCTCAGCCCGACTTAGCCGCGTTTGTAGTGGAAAAGCGGCATTAGTCTCGCCTCCCACGTTCCGTTTGTTGATCAACCAACCTCCGCCCATCTCTTTGACCACGATTCTAGTCTACTGTTTTGGCTTCGTCTGCAGTTTGCTTCTCCCGCTCTCCCCTGCGCCTGCACCCTGACATCATCATGTTGTCTTGACAACCAAGCAATATATCAAACCATATTCAACACTCATCCTCCATTGGGTAGAGTGACATAATACACTTAGGATAAGCAATATGCTAACAATATTGCATGCTATCAAGCCAAATGAATGAAACCTGCTAGAAGAGAAAAGAATCCATGTTTTTATTCCATTGAAAAAGTGTCCTGTATGTATAATAATATACAATAATTTTAGCATGTATGTACATTTACATTATCTAGAGAAATGGCACCACAATCCAAACCAAACATGCTTTGTTGAACTTTTCGCAGCATGTATTCATTTTTGCAAACTTTTCAAGTTGCTTCATGGGTCAAACCAGGGTCTTATTACACAGCAAGCAGACAGGCCGGAAATCTCAGAAGTTGTGCTCTGGTTGCTGCTGCATACCTTCAACAGGTTGTGAAATGGTCAGGAGCATTCTTGTGTTCTTAGAGCTGATCATCAACATGAGGCCTACTGACAAGAAATGAGGAGCCTTATGGGGCTTCACAACTCCAACAAAAACTGACCACCAAAACCCTGCCAGTGTACTCTCACCAGAAGAACCGGCTCACTATAACATCTGTTATCTGTAGGCTGGTTTGCATAGTGTTTCCAAAAGAGTCTATGCATTAAATATCCATTGCTGAAAGGAGGGGTTTCTCTGATAGGTCACCGACCACCAGAATGATTATGTACAAACAATCTGATCTGATACCAATCTGAACAAATGATGATGTGTGTTTTCAAGTCTAAAGCCATGAGGGAGAGGTGGCTTCTACAGGGTACTCCAACGGGGCCTGATGAGGAAGACGAGGGACGCAGGAAACAGGTTGAGCAGGATGAGCTTCATGCCAAGAAACTAGAAGACTTCATTCAGAGGTATGCATGCAGTATGTTTACATGTACTCATACAGCATGTCTTTTCCACTCTTTATACTTAGACCATTTTTGCAGACGCCTCATAATTTTGGACTCCCATCAACGCTGCTGTAATTGTAGCTCTTTTTAACTACATACCTATGTTTATAACAAGATTTTCTCGAGCTCTTTGCCAAAGTAGGGACATTTCGGGCCTGCATTGTTAGGGTTTTGCTGGGATTCGAACCTGGTTCGTTGGTGTGATAATCCAGCAAACCCCCACTAGGCCACCAGGGGGATGACTCAAATGCAGAGGCGTGAGGCGGAAGTAGAAAAAGAATCAAAAGGTTTATTTAAACTATATACACTATATACAGGGCAAAACAAAAGACAAAAAAAAACCAAAGAGTATAATCCAAAAGAAAAGCAAAGTGCAAAAATACAAAAGCTAAGAAGATCAAAAAACACAGTACAAAGGAAACTGGAGATAAACATAACAGCACAAAGACTCCGTGACAAGAGGACTGAACTCAGGGGTATAAATACACAAACTAATTAAGGACACAGGTGAAGATAATTAGGACTAACACAAACACAAAACACAGGAACAGTGGCGGCCTCTAGAGGCCAAAATAAACACGACATGAAAAGGAAATAACAGCGGCCTCTAGAGGCCAAAACAGTCCTAGTCCTAACAGGACCCCCCCCTCTAGGAGCGTCTCCTGACGTTCCCAGGGCGATCCGGATGGGCCGAATGGAAGTCCCGACATAGTTCTTTATCAAGGACATCCCGAGCAGGAACCCAGCAGCGCTCCTCAGGACCATAGCCCTCCCAGTCCACCAGATATTGCAACCCGCCGCGGGCCCGGCGGGAGTCAAGCAGGCGATTCACAGTGAACACAGTCTGCCCCTGGAAGATGCGGGGGGGTGGGGGGTTCCTAGGGGCAGGGGCATACGTAGACGTCAGTACGGGCCGTAACAGGGAAACATGGAAAGTGGGGTTGATCCTCAGAGTCCGGGGCAACTGGAGCCGGTAGGAGACAGGGTTCACCCTGCGCACCACCTTGAAGGGGCCAATGTAGCGAGGAGCAAGCTTGCGGTTCTCCACCCGCAGTGGAAGGTCCTTAGTGGACAGCCAAACACGCTGCCCAGGGCGGAAAGCGTGTGCAGGTCTTCTATGGCGGTTGGCCTGAGTCTGGTTGGTTCTGGAGGTCTGTATGAGGGTCTTCCTGACCTTGCTCCAGGTCTTGCGACACCGTCTCACATATTGGTTGACCGAGGGCACCCCCGCGTCCTCCTCCTGGTCCGGGAACAGAGGTGGCTGGAACCCGAATTGGCACTGGAATGGCGACAGCTTGGTGGCCGATGACTGCAGGGTGTTGTGGGCGTACTCCGCCCATGGCAGCCAGGTGCTCCACGATGTCGGGTTATCCATAGCCAGGCCTCGCAGGGTGGTTTCCAGGTCCTGGTTGAGCCTCTCCGTCTGACCATTGGACTGTGGGTGAAACCCAGAGGAGAGGCTGGCAGTGGCTCCGATGACCTTGCAGAACCCGTGCCACACTCGGGAGGAGAACTGGGGCCCTCGGTCTGAGACGATGTCCTGTGGAAGACCAAAGACTCGGAAGACATGATTAAACAAAAGTTTCGCAGTTTCAAGAGCAGAGGGGAGTTTGCACAGTGGTATGAAGCGGCAGGCCTTGGAGAATCTGTCAACTAAGACCAAAATGACCGTGTTACCTTGTGACTCAGGGAGACCCGTGATAAAGTCGACTGCCACGTGGGACCAGGGACGCCGGGGAATGGTCAGAGGATGCAGGAGACCCTGGGGACGCTGTCGTGGGTTCTTGGTTCTGGTGCAAACCTCACAGGACAGGACAAATGACCTTACTTCCTTCTCCATGTTAGGCCACCAGAAGCGTCTTTTCAGGAAGTCCAGGGTCCTCCGAGCTCCCGGGTGGGCGGTGAGAGGGGAAGAGTGACCCCACTGGAGAACCTTGGCCCGGGCTTGATGTGGGACGTACAAGAGGCCTGGTGGCCCCGTCCCAGGACCGGGGTCCTGGCGTTGGGCTCGTCGGACAGCCTCCTCAATACCCCAGCGGACAGGGGCCACAATCCGGGACACAGGGATAATAGGCCCGACTTCATTCTCCCTGTTAGTGGCAGAGAACAGTCTGGACAGTGCGTCAGGTTTGGTGTTCTTGGAGCCGGGGCGGTATGAGAGGGTGAAGTCAAACCGACTGAAAAACAGGGCCCACCTAGCCTGTCGAGGGTTCAGTCTCTTGGCTTGCTGGAGGTACTCCAGGTTCTTGTGGTCAGTCCAAACCAGGAATGGATGTTGTGCTCCCTCCAGCCAGTGCCTCCACTCCTCAAGGGCCAGTTTGACCGCTAGCAGTTCTCGATCCCCCACATCGTACCGGGACTCAGCAGGACTCAGGCGGTGGGAGAAGTAAGCGCAGGGGTGCAGCTTTCCTTCCGAACGTTGAGAGAGCACCGCGCCGACACCACTGTCCGAGGCGTCCACCTCCACGATGAATGGTTGGGAGGTGTCCGGGAGAACCAGAATGGGTGCCGTGCAGAAGCGGTCCTTGAGGTCTTTGAACGCCTTTTCTGCCTGAGGAGACCAGCCATAAGATCCACCTGTCCCTTTGGTGAGGTCTGACATGGGTGCTGCCACAGAACTGAAGTTCCTGATGAACTTGCGGTAGAAGTTAGCGAATCCTAAGAACCGCTGAACCTCCTTAACGGACTTGGGAGTAGGCCAATCCCGGACGGCCAGGGTCTTGGCAGGGTCCATTTGGAGTTGGCCTGTCCGTACAATAAATCCCAGAAAGGAGACCTCGGGAACATGAAATTCGTATTTCTGGGCCTTGGCGAACAGCTTGTTCTGTAGCAGCCTCTGGAGAACCTGGCGGACATGGTGGCGGTGCTCCTGCACGGTCTTGGAAAAGATAAGGATGTCGTCGAGGTAGACAAAAACGTATAGGTTAATCATGTCCCTTAAGACGTCGTTGATTAGGGCCTGAAAAACAGCTGGTGCGTTGGTGAGTCCGAAGGGCATCACCTGGTATTCGTAGTGCCCAGATGGGGTGTTAAAGGCAGTCTTCCACTCGTCTCCCTGTCGGATACGGATGAGGTGGTATGCGTTCCGTAGGTCCAACTTGGTGAAGACGGTGGCGCCTTGGAGCAGGTCGAAAGCTGTGGACATCAGCGGAAGGGGATATCGGTTGCGCACAGTGATCTTATTCAGGCCCCTGTAATCAATACATGGTCGGAGCCCCCCATCCTTCTTGCCGACAAAGAAGAAGCCGGCTCCAGCAGGTGAAGTGGAGGGTCGAATAAACCCAGAGACCAGGGCATCTTTGAGGTATTCCTCCATGGCCTTGCGTTCTGGCTGAGAGAGTGAAAACAGTCTGCCACGAGGAGGGGTAGTCCCAGGGAGCAAGTTGATGGCACAGTCATAGGCCCGGTGCGGAGGAAGAACGGCGGCCCTGCTCTTGCTGAACACCTCCTTGAGATCCCAGTACTCTGTGGGAACTTGAGATAACTCGGTGAGATCAGGGGGCTCGGCAGGAGACACAGGAGAGCTAGAGAGCAGACAAGAGGCATGGCATGCAGGGCCCCATTCCACAACCTGGCTTGTTACCCAGTCTATGCGAGGGTTGTGGCGAGTAAGCCAAGGAAGGCCTAGAATAACTGGGAACTCAGGTGAAGGAATCAGGTGCAGGGATATTTCTTCCTTGTGACCTTGAGACTGGAGGAAGACTGGAGAAGTAACTTGAGTGACTCTTCCATCACCTAACGCTTGGCCATCGAGGGCAGACACAGACAGTGGGACTTCAAGAGGTGCAGTCGGAATATTGATGCTTTGGGCGAAGTGAATATCCATAAAGTTCCCAGCCGCCCCTGAGTCTATCAAAGCTTGACAAGAGTGGACAGACTCACCCCAGGAGATGGAGACCGGGATGTAGATTCCTTGGCCAGGGAGTCCGGGAGAGAGGGTAGGCCCCGTCACAACCCTCCCTCGGCTGGACGGGGCGGTCCTTTTCCCAAGAGTTCGGGACATGATGCTCGGAAGTGACCAGGCTTGCCACAGTAGATGCAGCACTTGTCCCTCCTTCTGCGCTCCCTCTCAGATGCGGAGAGGCGAGTACGACCCACTTGCATGGGTTCTGGACAGTCATTGAAGGAGGTAGACGGTCTCCAGGTAGAGGTAGGGAGGCTGGGGGGGCTCAAGGCTTGGTGGCGTTCTCTCATCCTGTTGTCCAGACGAATAGCATGTGAGATGAGGGTTTCGAGGTCACTTGGGCATCCAATAGAGGCCAGACCGTCCTTGATGGGGTCAGACAGACCATGGTGGAAGGCTGACACCAGGGCAGTCTCGTTCCATCCACTTACTGCTGCGAGTGTTCGGAACGAGATGGCGTAATCTGCGACGCTTCCTCCTTGCCGGATGGACATGAGCTTTCGGGCTGCGTCGGTACTGATGTCTGCCTGATCGAAGACCCGAAGCATCTCTTCAGAAAACAGCTGGAAATCAAAGCACTCAGGTCCCTGTCTTTGCCAGATAGCAGTAGCCCAGGCTCGCGCCTTACCAGCTAATAAGGTGATCACAAAGGCAATCTTGCGGCGATCCGTAGTGTAGGTGGTAGGCTGAAGCTCAAAGGTGAGTTGACACTGGGTAAGGAACTCTCGGCACTCACTGTGCTTGCCGTCATACCTCTGTGGTACAGGAAGGCTGGGTTCGCGAGGTGAAGAAGGCAGCATTGCAGGAGGCACTGGAGCAGGAGTGGGAGCTGGATCAGGAGCAGGAACTGGATCAGGAGCAGGAGATGCAGGCAGAGATGTCAGCTGTGCCAGGGTTTTCCCAATTTGCTGAAGCAGTTCCTCGTGGCGAGCGAGGGCCTCACGTTGGCTGGTGAGCGTACGTCCATGAGCGTCCATGGTCGCTCCGAAGCGTGTCAAAGCTGCCATAATTCCCTGAAGGTTGGCCGGGTAGACAGTTGAAGCAGCCTCTGCTGAGTCGGTCATGACGGAGTCTTTCTGTTAGGGTTTTGCTGGGATTCGAACCTGGTTCGTTGGTGTGATAATCCAGCAAACCCCCACTAGGCCACCAGGGGGATGACTCAAATGCAGAGGCGTGAGGCGGAAGTAGAAAAAGAATCAAAAGGTTTATTTAAACTATATACACTATATACAGGGCAAAACAAAAGACAAAAAAAAACCAAAGAGTATAATCCAAAAGAAAAGCAAAGTGCAAAAATACAAAAGCTAAGAAGATCAAAAAACACAGTACAAAGGAAACTGGAGATAAACATAACAGCACAAAGACTCCGTGACAAGAGGACTGAACTCAGGGGTATAAATACACAAACTAATTAAGGACACAGGTGAAGATAATTAGGACTAACACAAACACAAAACACAGGAACAGTGGCGGCCTCTAGAGGCCAAAATAAACACGACATGAAAAGGAAATAACAGCGGCCTCTAGAGGCCAAAACAGTCCTAGTCCTAACATGCATAGCTCATTTCCTGTAATACCATCCATTTAGTGAGCGCTTGCTAAAACATAGAAGTCACTACATGCATCCATTGGTCAGAGCTGGGATCTGTTTTTCTGGTTAACTTGGCTTCTAATTAAGAAAACCTCAAAGGGGTGTAGGATTCCACGTCATATGGTAAATAATAACGTCATTCCATTCTGGGTTGCCCAACATGTGATTGCCGGGTTCCTTCCAATTGATTCTCTGGAGTCTAAACAGATTGTGTTTTCCTTGTTTGTCCGTATGAATAATAAAAACAGGGTTTATATGTGTAGCTGTTGACTTCCAGATCTATAAGTATTGCTATGTCTTTAATGTCAGCGAAAGTTTCATGGTTTCAAAGGCACCAACAATGACTTTTAAAAGCTCTTTCCAATGCTAGTGCTGAGTTGAGTCCAAGAACCAAAATAAATGCAGAGACATGACTTCATACAGTAGCAAGAGCGTCACTAAATAAATCTCAATGAAGTGGTAGTAAGATAAGTATAACTCACATGTCATCATAACTTGCTTTAGTAGCAAGATAATTCAGGAGCATTTTCCACGAAAGCCTTGTTATACATCCATAAGGCATTAGACACATTGTTATAATTATTCGTGAAAATGCATTACAGTTTATAGCAATGTTTATAATGCATTTAGAAATTGTTAACAGAATGCATTCTAGGTGGTGTTGGTAGCACGTGTTTACATCACCAGTAACAAAGAAATCCAGCCCCAGTTTGCTTCGTGCATTATGTTTAGTTGTATAAACACAGACACCTGCTCAGATTTTTTTTTTCTAAAACAATTAAATTGATATATTTTTCATTACTGAATATAGATTACTGAGTGGCATATGGGTTTATAGTCCAAATACAATAACATATAAAAAAATTAAATGAACAACATTTCTAATGTTTTATCAAGCCCAAAACTACACTGTAGCTATATATAAATTTCAAGGACTAAATCTACCACACAAAAAAACTTTTCAGTAGTTATAACATTTTATAGCCTAATAATCTGGCTGGTGTAATTTATATAAAGGAAGAAAAAAAACTTTAGACACTATGCAAAGTGGCACTGGGTTTCTTGCTTGTTACCGGTGATATTTAATAGTTATTCCATGAAATCGAATCATCAATTGAGTTTTAGTAAAAACAGTTTTTATTATACTGGTGCTAAGTTATGGAATGATTTACTGGTTTCTATTAGATCGTTAGGGACGAAAGATTCTTAAAGTTGTTAAAGAATTCTTTATGTCACAAATTCTAGTTAATGATCAAAACATTTTTATGTATTATTAGCCTTATTTTGTTAATTCATATCTTGTTAGTCTCTTGCTATGCCCGTTTGCTGGTTGTTATATTTTTTTTCTTTATCCTGAGGATCACAATGGAATACATTTTATGCATTATTGTGCTATCCTCAGCAATGTCTGTTTTATGTATTTTATGTACATGTACTTTTATTGCCAAAATCAAATCAAAATCATTCATGAGCTGATAGCTATATTGTTGGCTATAAGCCATGTATGACAAGACTGAGTGGAATAATTGTTTTATTCTATCCACATTCACTGGATTTTGAGAAATGGAGCATTTTTATTTTTGTGCAAATTCAATAAATAAAAACTTCACACAAAACATCCAACAAAATCATTTCCGCTTAGAATGTAAACAAACTGGCAGAGTGACGGGAGCAATTTGTGAAAAATGCCATAATAATAATTCTAGAAAAAAAATGTTCTTACAATCAAATACTTTTATTCTATGTTTTGTTGCTTTTTTTATTTTGGGGGGTTTTCTTCTTTAGGGTTTTTTTTTGCTTGTTTGTTTTTTTTTGGTGGTTGGCAAACCAACTTAAAGGTACATTACCGCCACCAACTGGGCTGGAGTGTGGAACAGGAGATACTGGGAGAAAAAACAAACAAACAAACAAAAAACTATAACTTGTATATTCTTTTACCTATTTCTGTTTATTTTCAATACATGATGATAATTTCGGCGGCACGGTGGTGTAGTGGTTAGCGCTGTCGCCTCGCAGCAAGAAGGTCCGGGTTCGAGCCCCGTGGCCGGCGAGGGCCTTTCTGTGTGGAGTTTGCATGTTCTCCCCGTGTCCGCGTGGGTTTCCTCCGGGTGCTCCAGTTTCCCCCACAGTCCAAAAACATGCAGGTTAGGTTAACTGGTGACTCTAAATTGACCGTAGGTGTGAATGGTTGTCTGTGTCTATGTGTCAGCCCTGTGATGACCTGGCGACTTGTCCAGGGTGTACCCCGCCTTTCGCCCGTAGTCAGCTGGGATAGGCTCCAGCTTGCCTGCGACCCTGTAGAATAGGATAAAGCGGCTAGAGATAATGAGATGAGATGATAATTTCTGGGGGTTTGTTTTCAAGTAGAGTTTTTATCCCCTGCTGGCTGAAAGGCCCGAAGGAGGATTATGTCGTGGTGATTTCCATCCATCCATCCGTCCCAGGAAGGGTGCTCACCTTCTGAAATCAACTCCTCTCACAATTTTTGGAGGAATTTCAAGAAACTTGGCAGAATTATTTGTTACATGTCGGTAATATGCATTTTGTAATTCCGTTAAATGGGGTCACATTTTACCAGAGTTGCAGCCCTTGATTAACAAAATTATACTTTGACAATTTCATGAGAGTGTGTTTTCCTTCTAAAATCAACTCCTCTCACAATTTTTGGAGGAATTTCACGAAACTTGGCAGGATTCTTTGTTAAATGTCGATAATACGCATATTGCAATTTCGTTCAATTCAGTCGCATTTTACCAGAGTTATGGCATAGTTGCCAGCAGGGGATATTGCGCTCTCAGAGCCCTCTTGTTATTTCATCCTCGGTTGGTCCAGCAACACGCTGTGCCATTTTGTTTTCTCTACCCATGGTATATGAGCTGATAGCCTAGTAGTAGAGTAGCCAATCAGAGCATGCGAGTGCTCATATCCAGTGAATGTGGATAGAATAAAATGTGTTATAAACACCACTTGTAATACATTATGTTAAGAATTCATAATGAAGAATAAAGACAGCTGGAAAGGGTAATGAATTCTGGGATGACTTGTTTACTTTTTCCTTCTTTTTTTTTCATTGGCACACGCACATGTGCCAGTGAAATACCTTCCTACGTCTGCTTATTAAAAGCACATTCTTCTTGTCTGTTCAGTGGTGATGGAGTACACTTAGAATCCAAAAAAAAACAGAAGGACTGTGAACACTCAAACAACACAGAAGCTGTTTGGTTGTCAAAGGCACCTAAAATGCCCTAATTGGGGCTCATTATGTTTGCATGTGTTTTCATTTATGTGTGTTTGATTTGGGGAGACCTCAAGGCTCCGTGGCCTCACAAGCAGTGATTAAACATGGCTTAGCAGTGTATAAGGATGATGTGTTATTAGCCACAGAAGCCAGTTCAGCCATGGGAAAAGGGTTTCGGTTGTACATTTTTGGTTTCTCTGCTTTGTATTAATTAATGATTGGTGTATTAGTATCGTGTGATATGTGTTCCAGTATTGGGTGAGGAAATCCGAGAAACACTTTCTATTCCTGGTTTTGTGGAATGCATTAAAAACAGGCATTGGGTTATTGTTTTCCATTTTGGCACCCTCTCCTGATTATGTAAGTGATTTTTATAATGAGGATATGTCTGAAGGCGAGTCTTAATAATTACAGCAGATGTGAAATCCATTGGTATTGGGTGGTAATGATAAATGTTATGAGGTTAAAAGGGTTATGACACAGCACGACCTCTTGGGTGGATGACTGGTCATTTAGGGATATGTGTGGGAAGTGATGAATTTGTTTCAAAGTTAAGATTATTTTCATTTCTGGGTGGGATTTCCTTTCAACTTTTCACGGACAATACAATTTTATACACACCTTACTATAACAGTTTAAGATACCTGGTCCAGGAACTGGTAGTTTGATGAACACAATATTTTAGACACATCGTCTGTGAATTCTGGGTGGCACGGTGATGTAGTGATTATCACTGTCGCCTCACAGCAAGAAGGTTCTGGGTTCGAGCCCAGTGGCCAACAGGGGCCTTTCTGTGTGGAGTTTGCATGTTCTCCCCGTGTCTGTGTGGGTTTCCTCCAGGTGCTCCGGTTTCCCCCACAGTCCAAAGACATGCAGGTTAGGCTAATTGGTGGCTCTAAATTGACCGTGAGTGTGAATGGGTGTTTGTCTCTGTGTGTCAGCCCTAAAATGACCTGGCGACTTGTCAGGGTGTACCCCGCCTCTCGCTCATAGTCAGCTGGGATAGGATCTAGCTTGCCCATGACCCTGCACAGGATAAGTGGTTACAGTTAATGGATGGATGGATCTTCTCTGAATCCGATAACACACTCTGTGTAATCAGACAATAAAATAAAAGAACTGGTCTTAATATTATTACCAAATAGACCTTAATCTTTCAGTAAAGTTTTATTGAAGTGTTGTGTTCACAGAGCTACATAAGCCCTGAACGATAACTGACAAACAAGTGTTGCCAGGCAAAACAAACCTCGCCCGGCAGCACTCATTTTATACCTACATGTTGATAATGGTAATATTTCTCAATCATTAGCTGTCAGGTTATAGTCCTATGAAAATCCATGACCTTGAGTTTGACATTTCAGAGTCATTCAAGGTCAAAGGTCATGGTGCCAAATGAAAGCCCATATGGCACTTCCTATAAGTTGATAATGGTAAATATCTGCCCACCATCAACCGTTTTCAAGTTACAGCCCTCTGAAAATCTGTGACCTTGAGTTTGACCTTTCAGGGTCACTCAAGGACAAAGATCATGGTGCCAAATGAAAGGCCATATGGGACTTTCTATATACTCATAATAGTAAACATCTGTCTATCGGCAACTGTTTTTGAGTTATCATGGAAAATGTTATTTTGACCAAAAGGTTGACCTTTCCGGTGACCTTAACCTTCACCCGATTACTACCTAAATTTAATCAGGTAATCTACGGACCATTGCCCACCTGCCCTGAAAATTTGAAGTCAATCGGTGCAACCGTCTAGACTCTAGATTGTTAACAGATAGACACACACAAACAAACAAACAAATGAAAGTTTGAAAGAAAACTATGAGAGATACCCCATCATGTAGCATATCAATGGAAGCAGAATTGAAAGATGAACATTTTGGAATTGTTTGAAGTAAATATGATGAATATGAAGGAAGATATCACCAAAACAAAAAATCAATTTAAACCTTTTTGGTGATCTTGACCAGATGACCCTCAAAATGTTGGAGGTTCTATTTGAGACCAATGCCCATCTATCTTGAAAGTTTCATGAAGATTGATCCAGCCGTTTTCCCGTAATGCTGCTAACAAAAAAAAAAACATCGAAAACAATACCTTGCCCCCGATGGACTCCGCCCTGGGTGAGGTACGGTAACCAGTTGTAATGGCTTTTTCCAACAAGAGTCAACGATTTTTTGTGGCACATGGTTGTGTTTGGACACTTAATGAACACATTACAAACTCATGAACGTTTACAGTATGTAGCTGTCACGTAGCTCTGTGAACAAGCTCCTAGTTAAAGGGTTTATCAGAATGCCATGTAAACAGCATTTAAATCTATTATCTGAAAAATAACTCCATAGTACGAAACAATTTCATCTTCTTTTCAAAACTTCCAGCCTTGTAATTCATCCTACTACTGTCTATGTTGGAAAAAGAAACCATGAAAGCACGCTCACTTGGTTTTCACTTGAAAAAAAAAAGCAAACGTCCTTGCGCTCTCAGCTTTTATGTCTCTATAAAAGCAGAATATGCAGAATGCTGTCTCGTTGAGGGTCTTTGGATGTGACCTAACAGGTCCTGAGCTGAGCTGAAAGGACAAAGTTTATGCTCAGTTCATGAGCACTGAAAGAACAGAAAAGCTCAAGCATGAGACAGATGAAATGACTGCTCGAGTTTGTCCCTAAAATAAAAGAGAGTTCAATAAGACCTTGCGGCTTTATCTAGGAAAGCACTTCTACAGAGATCTGGAGATTAAAGGAAGTGTTTGTGTTGCAGTAGTTTTTTGCAAATGTTTTCATCCACAGTATAAGTGGACAAAATGAGTCTCATTTCGGCTTCATTTCCCTTGTTCGTTCAAAATAAGTAAGGGAAATATTAAGAATAAGGAGGTTTTATGGTTAAAGTGCCACTCCAGTTGTTTTGTTTTAATTATGGACTTCATTGGTTACAAGTGGGAGAAAAAAATGAAGTGAGAATGCACCTCATAGTAGGATTCATATCCAAGGCCGGACAAATCATAAATCCGAACCCATTAGCTAGACCGCAGGGTAAGTAACAGCTCTAATGTGTTGCTCAGTCCAATGATTTAGTTTTAGTGGCTCGGATACTTTACTGACTAGAGTAGCTAAAGTAATGTAATAATGTTTGGTGAGCTACATAAGTGTTTTGTTACAGACTGGGAGAAGCAAACAAGTACCGTATATGTAACGTTTCACCACAAAATGAGTCCAGTGGAGCAAAAGCTTTTTTTTACTTGAAATGAACAGCGTGTCAGCGGTTTTATAATTTTACCATAAATACATAACTTAATTCATAATTACAGAACCAGTCAAAAGTTTGGACACACCTTCTAATTCAATAGTATTTTTTTTATTCATTAAAAGTCACTTTGTGTCTTAAAGTAATGATGGATGTCGTTTCTCTTTACTTAGTTGAGCGGTTCTTGACATATGGATTACTACAGTTGTAAAATAGGGCTATTTACTGTGTTGTTATTATTTACTATTTACTGTTTGATCTGGGGGGGCGACACGGTGGTGTAGTGGTTAGCACTGTCGCCTCACAGCAAGAAGGCCCGGGTTCGAGCCCTGTGGCCGGCGAGGGCCTTTCTGTGCGGAGTTTGCATGTTCTCCCCGTGTCCGCGTGGGTTTCCTCCGGGTGCTCCGGTTTCCCCCACAGTCCAAAGACATGCAGGTTAGGTTAACTGGTGACTCTAAATTGACCGTAGGTGTGAATGTGAGTGTGAATGGTTGTCTGTGTCTATGTGTCAGCTCTGTGATGACCTGGCGACTTGTCCAGGGTGTACCCCGCCTTTCGCCCGTAGTCAGCTGGGATAGGCTCCAGCTTGCCTGCGACCCTGTAGAAGGATAAAGCGGCTAGAGATAATGAGATGAGAATGAGACTGTTTGATCTCAAATGCATTAAGAAGGCAAGAACTTGCACTAATTAACTTTTGACGAGGCACCTGTTAATTGAAAAGCGTTCCAGGTGACTACCTCATGAAACTGGTTAAGATAATGCCAATAGTGTGCAAAGTGTCAACTAGGTAAACGCTGGCTACTTTGAAGAATCTAAAATATGAAACATATTTTGTTGTTTTTAACACTTTTTTGTTTACTACATAATTCCATACATGTTCCATAGTTTTGAGGTCTTCAGTATTGTTCTACAATGTAGAAAATACAGAACAAACCTATGAAGAAGAAGAAGAGGAAGAGGACGAATGCATACTCAAGCACAGTGAACTTTCTCCTCTGCATTTAACCCATCTGAAGCAGTGAACACATGCATGAGCACACACACATACCCAGAGCAGTGGGCAGCTATGCTACAGCACCCTTGGAACAGTTGGGGGTTAGGTGCCTTGCTCAAGGGTACTTCAGCCCAAGGCCACCCCATGTTAACCTAACCACATGTCTTTGAGCTGTGGAGGAAATCGGAGGAGACACGGGGAGAGCATGCAAACTCCACACAGAAAGGCCCCCATTAGCCACTGGGCTCAAACTCAGAACCTTCTTGCTATGAGGCGAGTGCTAACCACTACACTACCGTGCCGCCCACAGAATGAGTAGAGTAGGGGTGTCCAAAATTTGACTAGTACTGTACCTGTCCCCAAGATATTATACTGTAAAACAACCTATAAATATGACTTTGTAAGCCAAATAAATTTGTGTTATGCATTAATATTCAGTTTACACATCTCAAGGTTTACAGTTGATTTCCCCCAGCCTTGATTTCTGTTACGATGATACTTTAAACATTCTTGCTAATGTCCCTGGCTTGGTTGTACCAAATTTAACAACCCCTAATTACCTCGCCCAGGACGGAGTCCACCAGGGGACAAGGTATTGATTTCAATGGGGTTTCTTTATTTGCTACTTCGCCCGGGACGGAGTCCATCAGGGGGTGGGGTATTGTTTTCGATGGGGTTTCTTTGCTTGTTACCTCACCCGGGACAGAGTCCACCAGGGGGTGAGGTATTGTTTTCGGTGGGGTTTCTTTGCTTGTTATCTCGCCCGGGACAGAGTCCACCAGGGGGTGAGGTATTGTTTTTGGTGGGGTTTCTTTGCTTGTTATCTCACCCGGGACAGAGTCCACCAGGGGGTGAGGTATTGTTTTTGGTGGGGTTTCTTTGCTTGTTATCTCACCCGGGACAGAGTCCACCAGGGGGTGAGGTATTGTTTTCGGTGGGGTTTCTTTGTTTGTTACTTTGCCCAGGACGGAGTCCACCAGAGGGTGAGGTATTGTTTTCAGTGGGGTTGGTTTGTTTTGTTTGTTTCTTTGTTTTTTTGTTAATGATGTTACGGGAAAACGGCTGGACCAATCATCATGAAACTTTCAGGATAGATGGGCACTGGTCTCAAATAGAACCACCAATATTTTGAGGGCCATCCAGTCAAGGTTAGGGTTTTTGTGACTACTGCCTCATATAGCAGCAGTAGCCACTATGTCATCATGCTGTAAGAATGTAAGAGTGTACCAGTCATGCGGTATGGTGTGTTCTGATTGGCTGAAAGCAGTACGGTGTGTTCTGATTGGCTGAGAGCAGAAAGCAGTACAGTGTGTTCTGACTGGCTGAGAGCAGCAAAGAATCAGAACCATGTTTATTGGCCAAGTATGTTCACACACAAGGTCAAAGTCACCAAAAAGGTCAAAATCGTTTTTTCGCGATATCTTCCTTCATATTCATCATAAGTGTTACCGGGCAAAGTTTGTTTTGCCTGGGAACACTTGTTTTAAATGTAATGACATTTTATTTTAAAGCCAATTAACTATAGATTTAGAATCTATAGTTTCTATAGTTCTATAGTTTCAGTGCCCCATATGATTATCATTACTTTTAACAAATAACAAGGTGTAGGTGTGTGGGGGGCGGCACGGTGGTGTAGTGGTTAGCGCTGTCGCCTCACAGCAAGAAGGTCCGGGTTTGAGCCCCGTGGCCGGCGAGGGCCTTTCTGTGCGGAGTTTGCATGTTCTCCCTGTGTCCGCGTGGGTTTCCTCCGGGTGCTCCGGTTTCCCGCACAGTCCAAAGACATGCAGGTTAGGTTAACTGGTGACTCTAAATTGACCGTAGGTGTGAATGTGAGTGTGAATGGTTGTCTGTGTCTATGTGTCAGCCCTGTGATGACCTGGCGACTTGTCCAGGGTGTACCCCGCCTTTTGCCCGTAGTCAGCTGGGATAGGCTCCAGCTTGCCTGCGACCCTGTAGAACAGGATAAAGCGGCTAGAGATAATGAGATGAGATGAGGTGTGTGTGTTTTTTTTGTCTAGCTGTTAAACTCTGTTTAGCATTCTAGCTCTCTAAAAGAACCCTTTTCAGATAGGCATACCACTTTATGAGATTCGACATAGTCGCTATATGGAACCTTTTCCTCTAAGAGCGTATTATAGCGCTAATAAAAACCAGAAGCAATAAGCAGGAGATCAAGTTAGTATTTTTAAGCCTTGCGTTTTACCACAGTGGTCATAAAATAGGGAATCCATTCACTGTGTGCAAAAAAATGTAAAAAAAAAAAATATATATCGCATTTATATTTAAGACACACTGTATGCGCACACCACTGTAAGACACGATTCCCTAATATGGTGAAGTGGTGTGTTTCATGTCACCTGTTTCGCTGAAGTGAGCGTCACTGACGGTCTGTTTAAAAACATATTATATAATTATAGATATAGTGAAGACAAACAGTGTCAGCTATTTGTGGATGGATTGTTGTGTTATGCAGCTTCTGGATTATATCGAAAAATCACTGTAGTTTAATGTATTAAAATAAATGTTTTGTTTATAATTCATCTTCTCTAATTGTTTCTTTCAGGTAGCCCCAGCTCATGTGCGTACAGGTTGTGTGTGCTTTCTCTAGCACTGACAATTACTTTCGTCTTTCTGTAATGTGTGCTTCTGGTTGTTGTTGTTGTTAATGAAATCGCTGAATATTATCCCTAGAGCCGTTTAGATCTAGGTTTTGGATCATTGAATAGGAAACACGCTGACCCTTGGTATGTCATGGGAAGAGAGGCTGACTCTGCTACTTGTGTCCCTGCGGTTAATGCTCTATGGGTGAAGCGGATAGTAGTCACACAATCTGCTGATCCAAAACCAGTTTCGCTCAATTTCGGCCTGGAGTTGTCGTGAACCACAGTGATCTTGATGAAGCGACTTGTCTAGCCAAGAGACTTTCGCTCCAT
The DNA here is from genome assembly GCF_027579695.1 of Neoarius graeffei. Classification (NCBI taxonomy): domain Eukaryota; kingdom Metazoa; phylum Chordata; class Actinopteri; order Siluriformes; family Ariidae; genus Neoarius; species Neoarius graeffei. The sequence goes on along the minus strand of NC_083593.1, from coordinate 42,267,855 downwards.
AAAGCCCAGATGATGACATAATATGTGGAGGAGGCCATTCCCAGTGACTGCTCCCACTAATCAGAGACAGCTGGAATTAATGGTGCTGGCAGACAGGAAGTGGGAACAAAAGAGCAGGAAGCCAGGAGTGGTCATGCCACACTCTTGAGCCAGATGAGCTTGGCAAAAGATGGCCTCATGCCCTTTATATGCACCATGGAAAATGGGAGAGCTGTTCGCATCAAAGACTCAGAAACACCCACTCTAGGATGTGAGCTCACTGGCACATGAAGGATACGGGGTCTCTCACTAGCAGCTCAGAGGAGCCTTTCTTTCAGAGCGTAGGCATAGCGTGCTTTTCAGAACGAGCCCTTGCCGGATGAAAAAGAACATTGAAACCAGGAAGCGGTTATTAAAGAAAATATCTGAGCCCGAAACAATCCCAACGTTTTTCAGTATACACAGGCCACTCTTAAAGAGGCACTGTATGCCATATACATCCAGGCAGGCAGAGACACAGACTTTCACGTTTATTAGTTTTAGGTTATGAATCAACAACTCCGACGTTCTCTTTCTAATAACTGTTTGTGGCCTATAGAGCATCCAATCACATGAAACAGGCCAATATACTGTATTAATTAAAGACGCCCGTTTTGTACCAGACCTAGGCATCGGCCATGTCAGAAAAAATGGCGCCAAGGCATTCACATTTTTCAACAGGACTTATATTGGGATTTTCTCCAGGGTGTGTTTCCTCCTCACACTCAGTGTTCCTGGGATAGGCTCGGGATCCACCATGACCCTGACCTGAATAAAACAGTTCCTGAAGACTGAGTGAATGTTTATACTGGGATTTAGGAGGTGGATAAGATCTACATGGGTGGGAACATCCATCCATCCATCCATCCAGCCAGCCATCATCTGTAGCCACTTATCCTGTCCTACAGGGTCTCAGGCAAGCTGGAGCCTATCCCAGCTGACTATGGGCGAGAGGCGGGGTACACCCTGGACAAGTCGCCAGGTCATCGCAGGGACAATGTGGGAACAGTACCATTCAATTTGTATAATGTATAGAGCTTTTAACATTAATCATTGTATATCAAGTTTTATTCTATCCACATTCATTAGATATGAGCAATCGTGTGCTCTGATTGGCTACTCTACTACTAGGCTATCAGCTCATATACCGTACCGTGAGTAGAGAAAAACAAAAAGTGTTGCTGAACCAACCGAGGAAGAAATTAAAACTCGACTCGAAAACAAAACCCCAAAAAATACAAAAAAAAAACAACAAAATATGGAATGAAAGTATTTGATGGTAAGAACGTATCTTTTTTATTTCTCAAGAATTATTATTATAGCATTTTTCACAAATTGCTACTGTCATTTCGCCAGTTTGTTTACATTCTAAGCAGAAATGATTTTATCGGATGTTTTGTATGAAGTTTTTATTTATTGAATTTGCAAAAAATAAAAATACTCTGTTTCTCAAAATCCTGTGAATTTGGATAGAATAAAACAGTTATTCCACTCAATCTCATCAGACATGGCTTATAATCTATACATACATGGCGCCTCGTCGGCTATCAGCTCACGTACAACTCGATTTCATGGAATAACTGTTAAATATTACATGGACAAGTGTTTTACTGGGAAATACGCCACTTGTATTTTTCATGCGAGCTACAGCCAGGGCATTGAGAACTACAACCGTGACATAAATCTCTATGTGTCACTCATGAGGAAATTGATTAATTGTTTTGATAAATTTGGGTACATTTTGTTTGTGAATGTGTCCATATCTGAGTGACGTCTTCCACCTTGTCTAGCACTATTGCCAGGACCGTATTGATCCACATGTCATATTAATTGGAGCATAGTTTTATGCCAGATGCCCTTCCTGCCACAACCCTCCCATTTTTGGGCTTGGGAAACAACCATTCACACCTATGGGCAATTTAGGGTAGCCAATTAATTAGCCTGCATGTCTTTGGACTGTAGGGGAAACCGGAGCATCCGGAGGAAACCGACGCAGATATGGGGAGAACACACAGACTCCACACAGAAAGGCCCCTGCTAGCCACTGGGCTCAAACCCAGAACCTTCTTGCTATGAGGAGACAGTGCTAACCACTACACCACTACCATGCCACCCCCCAGACCTGAGTGGCATATTTCCCGATATTTCACTCTGATGATGTCACTTGCAGTGTTCTCCTGCTGACCAGACACATGTTGTCAAAATGGCGAATTGGTTGAAAATTAAAATTCTTTTGATTTACTTGTGTATTTTTTAGTGGATGTGTCAATATAATATAAAGCACATTACACTGTGACAGGGCGGCACGGTGGTGTAGTGGTTAGCGCTGTCGCCTCACAGCAAGGAGGTTCTGGGTTTGAGTCCAGTGGCCAGTAGGGGCCTTTCTGTGCGGAGTTTGCATGTTCTCCCCGTGTCCGCGTGGGTTTCCTCCGGGTGCTCCGGTTTCCCCCACAGTCCAAAGACATGCAGGTTAGGCTAATTGGTGGCTCTAAATTGACCGTAGGTGTGAATGTGAGTGTGAATGGTTGTCTGTGTCTATGTGTCAGCCCTGTGATGACCTGGCGACTTGTCCAGGGTGTACCCCGCCTTTCACCCGTAGTCAGCTGGGATAGGCTCCAGCTTGCCTGCGACCCTGTAGGACAGGATAAGCGGCTACAGATAATGGATGGATGGATGGATGGATAGTTGTTTCTCTGTTGCTGTCCCAAAAGCTACTGTCAGTGTTGATGTATTATCACGAGTTCACCACGTGGGGGCAGAAGAGAGTTATTGCTCTTTTAGTGTTGCCTTCAACCCAGCTCAGCTCTACATTTATAAATCTCCTCTCCTCCTGCTTCATACTACCCAAGACATCATATTGTTTAATAATGCAATGAGCAAGTAGCATTTATTTCATGCAGTTTCAATGAAAATGTCTGCAGCAAAGGTTAAAAAAAGGTCTCACTTTCTACAGAGAGAAAAAAAATAATATTTATCAGGGTGAGTCGCTTCCTTCTGGGCCTTCTGACCAAACCCACTATTGAATTAGCCAAACTATTCATTCACAAACAAAACGCCTTGTGTATGATGTCATTCCAAAATGAAACAAATATATGAACGACGAAGTTACAAAAGAACGGCCCTTAGGACAATGTGTGTGGGTTTCCCCCCCAAAAAATATATTAAACAGCTGAAAATATATATATATATATCCCAGTTTGTCCATTGTGTGTTCAACAACCAATGACTGAAAGACATCATCAGGTCCATAAAAATCTGGCGTTGGACCTTTATTGTTTGTAAAATAACTCATCAATACAGTCATTTGTATTTTAGGATGTTTAGTAGCTGGATGATGTTGCTGTATTTCTTCAGGATTTAATGAGCATGTGACTACAGGTGTGATGCAAATACACATCGGGGCACATTAGGAGTCCATTTCTGTCCCCCAAGGTACAGTCTACACTAATGCATCCCCTAGGGCTCATTATCGGACCTCAATGTACCTTTTTAGAGCCAAAAAGGTACATATATGGTCCCAAGCAGTATATGAAGAGTACAGATAAGTACCTTAAAGGGAATTACCCCAGTGACAAGCCAGTGTACCCCTAAAGGTACAAAAATGGACTTTATTAATAATGGACTTAATCTCGTGTGTGTGTGTGTGTGTGTCCACTTTTGGAATCTAAATCTAATTGCAACATCAGGTAGCTCAGACAATGTAGTATTTTGAACCACAATCATTTATCTATATTCTTAGAGAGTGAGTGCCTTTTTTTGGAGAATGATTGTTAGGAATCGTGGGAAGGCTCCTTCACTTTTGTTATTGTAAAGCATGTAAGCTGAGTGATGCTAACAATAGCAGGAAATTCACTAGGGTGGAGGCAGTATGGGTTCCTCAGCTGCTGCCTTCCTCATTGGCTGCCAGCATTCAGAATGAGGGAGTCGCTGGTCCACTGGGAAAAAGGAAGAATGTGTGTGTGTGTGTGTGTGTGTGTGTGTGTGTGTGTGTGTGTGTGTGTGTGTGTATTTCATTCTTGTTTGCACTCGATGACTATCTATATGACCCGTCAGGCAACGTAGCCACCCATTGTAGCATGTTTTTCATTGAGAAAAACTTCAGCCTTCAGGCATGATGCACTGGAATATCAGTGATTAAGCCTAACTGTGTTGACTGTAGTTTGCTAGCTCTACAAACTTCATATAAGCTGCTAATTGTATATGACTGCCTGGTCTGATTAATACGTCTGTGTTTGTTCTATCCACATTCACTGGATATGAGCAATCGCGTGCTCTGATTGGCTACCCTACGACTAGGATATCCGCTCATATACCATGTGTAGAGAAAACCAAAATGGCGGAACGTGTTGCTGAACCAACCAAGGATGAAATAAACAAAACCTCAAAAAATGTTAAGTATTTAAAAGAAACAGAAATAGCTAAAAGAATATAGTTTCCCCTAATATCTCTTGTTCCACACTCCAGCCCAGTTGGTGGCGGTAATGCACTTTTAAAGGAGAACTGAAGTCATTTTTAAACTTGCTTTATTTCTAACATGTTATTCAATTACGTTTTCGGTTTTAGTAACCTTATATCGTGACTCATATTGGCAACTAATTGCAATTAAATATTATACTTATCGGCCTGTTCGGTTTTTAGCCATGTTGAATTTAGTTCGTTTGGTCCACGGCAGGCGTCGCTTATCCGCACGATCTTCACGAGACTTGTGCGAGACTTCGAAATGTGAAGTGTCAGCCAGGTGTCAGTGCCGCCATTTTGAAAACCGTTTTCCAAACGAAATATTGCACAAAAACGAGTTTAAATGACGATTACTGCCTACTTTTTTCAAACTTTCCTGATTGCTATCAAAACAAACAAAACTTCAGGCTTGATCACATCAGCATTCGAAAGCGGGCGCGCGTGTCTTTTGACAACGTTGGCAGATGTTGGTCACTTTGATTTCCGCTGTACATTTTACTTCCGTCCTACAATGTCTCGCACAGGTCTCAACGAATCTCGTTTACAGCTATTGCTTTGACATATGGACTGATATATTACATAGCATATTTCAAACACTCATAACTGGCTATAGCAGTGACAAAATAGCGATCAAACATCTCATCTCATTATCTCTAGCCGCTTTATCCTGTTCTACAGGGTCGCAGGCAAGCTGGAGCCTATCCCAGCTGACTACGGGCGAAAGGCGGGGTACACCCTGGACAAGTCGCCAGGTCATCACAGGGCTGACACATAGACACAGACAACCATTCACACTCACATTCACACCTACGGTCAATTTAGAGTCACCAGTTAACCTAACCTGCATGTCTTTGGACTGTGGGGGAAACCGGCGCACCCGGAGGAAACCCATGCGGACACGGGGAGAACATGCAAACTCCGCACAGAAAGGCCCTCGCCGGCCACGGGGCTCGAACCCGGACCTTCTTGCTGTGAGGCGACAGCGCTAACCACTACACCACTGTGCCGCCCCACAATCAAACATGCATTCCGATATTTAATAAAATGAGAAATCGAATTTTGATTAAAAAAAAATATTTACCTTTGGTTCTCCTTTAAGTTGGTTTGCCAACCGCCAAAAAAAAACCTAAAGAAGAAGAAACCCCAAAAATTTTTTAAAAAAGCTTCAAAATATTGAATAAAAGTATTTGATGGTAAGAATGTATCTTTTTTTATTTTTCTTCAAGAATTATCATTTTCGCATCTTTCACAAATCGCTACTGTCATGTCGCCGGTTTGTTTACATTCTAAGCGGAAATTATTTTGTCGGACGTTTTGTACTGTATAAAGCTTTTATTTATCGAATTTACAAAAAATAAAAATGCTCTGTTTCTCAAAATCCAGTGACTGTGGATAGAATAAAACAGTTATTTCACTCAATCTCGTCGTACATGGCTTATAGCCTACTTGGCACTCCGTGCCTTGTCAGCTCATGTTTGACTCGATTTCGGTGAATAACTTTTAAATAGAAACTGTTAAAGCTCACACGTGAATTATACACGTTTAACTACTGAGCTGCCCATAACATTTATACAATTTACAGCATACAGAAGCATATCTGCAATTTCTCCAAACCAATACGCTGTCATTCTCTATTCTTCCAGTTCTCTACAGTGCGTAATGCTAATATCAGGACATACAACTCTGAAAACTCAGTCCCGGCTCCAGCTGTGAGATTACTGCAAGGAGTCTAGAGTTCATATTTATCAAACGGCTCAGACTGAGAATGTTGGTGTGGCGTCCAACACCGCAACTATCCACATAGTTGTCTTTATCATCATCCTGAAGAAATAATCCTAGTTTGGTACTCGTGTGTGACTAATTTACATGCACATTTCCAGCTATGAACCTCGATAAATATTTGACTTGGTACAAAACTTGTAGCATCAGCTTTGCAGCATTATGGTTGATTCATAATTGGGCCCTTTCTCACACCTCACGCTGCTAGAACTGAAATCGCCCGAGGGTGTTTGGGGTTTTTTTGTTTTGTTTTTTTCTAAAAGGTGAGGACATGCTGCTCTAGCATACTAAACATTTAGCTCAGGAATGCAGCAGCATATATTCCAGTCCCTCTTCCTTAGATTTGTTTGCGGCACATTCAATGAACATAGCTAATGGAAAGGAATACACACAGTCCTTGTCAAAAGTTTGGACGCCCCTACTCTACTCATTCATAGGCTTTGCTGTATTTGGACTATTTTCTACATTGTAAAACAATACTGAAGACATCAAAACGATGAAATAACATCTGGAACATAGATGGAATTATGTGGTCAACAAAAAAGTGTTTAAAAAAAACAAAATATGTCTGATATTTTAGATTATTCAAAGTAGCCAGCGTTTACCTCGATGACGTTTTGCATGCTATTGGCATTATCTTAACCAGCTTCATGAGGTACTCACCTTGAACACTTTTCAATGAACAGGTGCCTCGTCAAAAGTTAATTAGTGCAAGTTCTTGCCTTCTGAATGCATTTGAGATCAAACAGTAAACAGTAAATAATAAAAATACAGTAAGCAGCCCTATTCTACAACTGTAGTGATCCATATCGTGTCAAAAGCCGCTCAACTAAGTAAAGAGAAACGACATCCATCATTACTTTAAGACATGACGTGACTTTTAATGAATAAAAATAACTGTTGACTGATGCTGTATAACAGTTATTTCATGGAATCGAGTCGTACATGAGCTTTATACAAAACATCCGACAAAATCATTTCCACTTTGAATGTAAACAAACCGGCAAAATGACAGTAGCAATTTGTGAAAAATGCTGTAATAATAATTATTGGGGGGAAAAAAGATATGTTCTGACCATCAAATACTTTTATTCCATATTTTGTTGCTTTTTTATTTTGGGGGGGTTGTTTTCGAGTCAAGTTTTTATTTTGTCCTCGGTTGGTTCAGCAACATGCTCTGCCATTTTTTTCCTCTACTCACGGTATATGAGCTGATAGCCTAGTAGTACAACCCCGATTCCAAAAAAGTTGGGACAAAGTACAAATTGTAAATAAAAACAGAATGCAATGATGTGGAAGTTTCAAAATTCCATATTTTATTCAGAATAGAACATAGATGACATATCAAATGTATAAACTGAGAAAATGTATCATTTAAAGAGAAAAATTAGGTGATTTTAAATTTCATGACAACAACACATCTCAAAAAAGTTGGGACAAGGCCATGTTTATCACTGTGAGACATCCCCTTTTCTCTTTACAACAGTCTGTAAACGTCTGGGGACTGAGGAGACAAGTTGCTCAAGTTTAGGGATAGGAATGTTAACCCATTCTTGTCTAATGTAGGATTCTAGTTGCTCAACTGTCTTAGGTCTTTTTTGTCGTATCTTCCATTTTATGATGCGCCAAATGTTTTCTGTGGGTGAAAGATCTGGACTGCAAGCTGGCCAGTTCAGTACCCGGACCCTTCTTCTACTCAGCCATGATGCTGTAATTGATGCAGTATGTGGTTTGGCATTGTCATGTTGGAAAATGCAAGGTCTTCCCTGAAAGAGACGGGAGCATATGTTGCTCTAGAACCTGGATATACCTTTCAGCATTGATGGTGTCTTTCCAGATGTGTAAGCTGCCCATGCCACACGCACTAATGCAACCCCATACCATCAGAGATGCAGGCTTCTGAACTGAGCGCTGATAACAACTCGGGTCGTCCTTCTCCTCTTTAGTCCGAATGACACGGCGTCCCTGATTTCCATAAAGAACTTCAAATTTTGATTCGTCTGACCACAGAACAGTTTTCCACTTTGCCACAGTCCATTTTAAATGAGCCTTGGCCCAGAGAAGATGTCTGTGCTTCTGGATCATGTTTAGATACGGCTTATTCTTTGAACTATAGAGTTTTAGCTGGCAACGGTGGATGGCACGGTGAATTGTGTTCACAGATAATGTTCTCTGGAAATATTCCTGACCCCATTTTGTGATTTCCAATACAGAAGCATGCCTGTATATGATGCAGTGCTGTCTAAGGGCCCGAAGATCACGGGCACCCAGTATGGTTTTCCAGCCTTGACCCTTACGCACAGAGATTCTTCCAGATTCTCTGAATCTTTTGATGATATTATGCACTGTAGATGATGATATGTTCAAACTCTTTGCAATTTTACACTGTCGAACTCCTTTCTGATATTGCTCCACTATTTGTCGGCGCAGAATTAGGGGGGTTAGTGATCCTCTTCCCATCTTTACTTCTGAGAGCCGCTGCCACTCCAAGATGTTCTTTTTATACCCAGTCATGTTAATGACCTATTGCCAATTGACCTAATGAGTTGCAATTTGGTCCTCCAGCTGTTCCTTTTTTTGTACCTTTAACTTTTCCAGCCTCTTATTGCCCCTGTCCCAACTTTTTTGAGATGTGTTGCTGTCATGAAATTTCAAATGAGCCAATATTTGGCATGAAATTTCAAAATGTCTCACTTTCAACATTTGATATGTTGTCTATGTTCTATTGTGAATACAATATCAGTTTTTGAGATTTGTAAATTATTGCATTCCATTTTTATTTACAATTTGTACTTTGTCCCAACATTTTTGGAATTGGGGTTGTAGATTAGCCAATAAGAGCACACGATTGCTCATATCCAGTGAACGTGGATAGAATAATTGCATACGTTATAGCCATGTCACATTGCTATTTGGTGTAAATTATTCTTGTTTCAGCCATGATCATTGTTGCAAGTTCACTTCTTACATGAGGAAAATATGTTCCAATATGAATCTGATATTAATCAGTTTTCAGTATAATAAGCAACTAATTTCTATGCTATTAGTTCCTGATTATTTATTCATTTATGTATTCATTTATTTATTTGATAGTTTGTACTGGTTAGTGTGATTAGTGTGAGTTTTTGTTTTTTCATATACAACCCCAATTCCAAAAAAAATTGGGACACTGTGTAAAACATAAATAAATACAGAATATGACGATTTACAAATCATGGAAACCCTATATTTCATTGAAAATAGTACAAAGACAACATATCAAATGTTGAAACTGAGAAATTTCATTGTTTTTTGAAAAATATATGCTCATTTTGACATTGATGTCAGCAACACATTTCAAAAAAGTTGGGACAGGAGCAACAAAGACTGAAAAAGTTGTGTAATGATAAAAAATAATAATAATTTGGTTAATTGGCAACAGATCAGTAACATGATTGGGGAAGAACATCCCAGAGAGGCTGAATCTCTCAGAAATAAAGATGGGGATGGCTTCACCACTCAGTGAAAAACGGCATGGGCAAACAGTGCAACAATTTAAGAATAACGTTCCTCAATGTAAAATTGCAAAGAATTTGGGGATCACATCATCTATGGTACATAATATCATGAAAAAATTCAGAGAATCTGGAGAAATCTCTGTAGACAAGAGACAAGGCTGAAAACTGACGTTGGATGCCTGTGATCTTCAGGCCCTCAGGAGACACTGCATTAAAAGCAGACAGATGTCTGCATTGGAAATCACTGCATGGGATCAGGAATGCTTGAGGAACCATCGTCTGTGAAAACAGTTTATTACTGCATCCACAAATGCAAGTTAAAACCAGATATAAACAATATCCAGAAATACCGCCACCTTCTCTTGACCCGAGCTCTTTTATGATCGACTGAGGCGAAGTGGAAAATTGTCCCGAGGTCTGATGAATCAAAAGTAGAAATTCTATTTAGAAATCATGGACACGACATCCTCCAGGCTAAAGAGGAGAGGGACCATCCGGCTTGTTATCAGTGTACAGTTCAAAAGCCAGCATCTGTGATGGTACCGTATGAGGGTGCATTAGTGCACATGCCATGGGTAGCTTGTACATCTGGGAAGGCATCATTAATGCTGAATGATATATACACGTTTCGGAATAATATGCTGCCATCCAGACAAAATGTTTTTCAGGGAAGGCCTTCCTTCTTTCAGCAAGACAACGCCAAACTGCTTTGTGCACATATTAAAACCGCATGGCTCCATAGTAAAAGAGTCAGGGTGCTAAAATGGCCTGCCTGCAATCCAGACCTGTCTCCCATTTAAAACATTTGGCACATTACGAAGTGCAAAATACAACAAAGGAGACCCCGAACTGTTGAGCAACTGAAATTGTATATCAGGCAAGAATGAGACAACATTTCTCTTTCAAAACTACAGCAATTGGTCTCCTCAGTTCCCAAACGTTTACAGAGTGTTGTTAAAAGTAGAGGTGATGAAGCACAATGGTAAATATGCCCCTGTCCAACTTTTTTAAAGCGTATTGCTGACATCAAATTCAAAATGAGCATATATTTTTCAAAAAACAAAATTTCTCAGCTTCAACATTTGCTATGTTATATTTTTACTATTTTCAATTGACTATAGGGTTTTCATGCTTTGCAAATTATTGCATTCTGTTTTTCTTTACAGTTTACACAGCATGCCAGCTTTTTTGGAATTGGGGTTGTACAGACAGGTGACAAATTAAAGGGGGAAGAACAGTGGCTCTGTTACAGCTTATAAAGCATTTTACTGTCATGGCTTGAGTCCACTTGAGCCCTCAAATCAGTACAAAGGGTTATGATTTGGGGTTTTGTGGATTTTTTTTTTCCTGATCACCTTTATCCTGTGATGAAACCTTTCTATCCTGATGGGAGTGGTCTCTTCCAGGATGACCTCACCCATCCACAGGACAGAAGGTCTCACTGACTGTTGACTACTTAAGACTCTTTCCAAAAAATTATTATACGTGTGTGTGTGTGTGTGTGTGTATATATATATATATAGAGAGAGAGAGAGAGAGTACAGTGGTAATGCTCACTGACTACGACACGGGAGATCAGGGTTCGAATCCCGGTCGGGGCAAAACATCATCCAGTAAGGGTCCTTAGGCAAGACCCCTCATGATATATCAGCCTACCTCAGGAATGAGTGAAGACATAACTGATAGAGTCATACCGGCTCAGACGTCGCCCGGGTCAACAAGGTCTGCGTCAGTTGCTAGGGAACCAGGGCAAACTGATGAGAAATGGGCTACAGGAACAAGACATCGATGGACGAGGACAGAAAATACGGAATTGCTGGAATGCTACTATACAAGCAATCCCAGAGAGAGGGGATACATGCAGCAAATGTGGGACCATTAGATACTTTGAAACCCACAATCAAGGCTAACAAAGAAACAGCTATTAGCCCAGTGTTCCAATATCCGTAATCGAAATCTACTATCACAACTAGAGATTAATGAAATACAACAACAATGCTACGGCAAGGGGGAGCATACGTCATCTGGATGGGAGCATATGTTGCTCTAGAACCTGGATATACCTTTCAGCATTGATGGTGTCTTTCCAGACGTGTAAGCTGCCCATGCCACACGCACTAATGCAACCCCATACCATCAGAGATGCAGGCTTCTGAACTGAGCGCTGATAACAACTTGGGTCGTCCTTCTCCTCTTTAGTCCGAATGACACGGCGTCCCTGATTTCCATAAAGAACTTCAAATTTTGATTCGTCTGCGCCTTGCCCAGAGAAGACGTCTGCACTTCTGGATCATGTTTAGATACAGCTTCTTCTTTGAGCTATAGAGTTTTACCTGGCAACAGCAGATGGCACGGTGAATTGTGTTCACAGATGATGTTCTCTGGAAATATTCCTGAGCCCATTTTGTGATTTTCAATACAGAAGCATGCCTGTATGTGATGCAGTGCCGTCTAAGGGCCCGAAGATCATGGGCACCCAGTATGGTTTTCCGGCCTTGACCCTTACGCACAGAGATTCTTCCAGATTCTCTGAATCTTTTGATGATATTATGCACTGTAGATGATGATATGTTCAAACTCTTTGCAATTCTACACTGTGGAACTCCTTTATGATATTGCTCCACTATTTGTCGGCGCAGAATTAGGGGGATTGGTGATTCTCTTCCCATCTTTACTTCTGAGAGACGCTGCCACTCCAAGATGCTCTTTTTATACCCAGTCATGTTAATGACCTATTGCCAATTGACCGAATGAGTTGCAATTTGGTCCTCCAGCTGTTCCTTTTTTATACCTTTAACTTTTCCAGCCTCTTTTTGCCCCTGTCCCAACTTTTTTGAGATGTGTTGCTGTCATGAAATTTCAAATGAGCCAATATTTGGCATGAAATTTCAAAATGTCTCACTTTCGACATTTGATATGTTGTCTATGTTCTATTGTGAATACAATATCAGTTTTTGAGATTTGTAAATTATTGCATTCCATTTTTATTTACAATTTGTACTTTGTCTGAACTTTTTTGGAATCAGGGTTGTGTATATATATATATATATATAAACTATAGAAATGATGACATTTTAGAGTGAGTGCTTTAATACAGTATAAAACCTGTGAATTGCATGTTAGAGCTGCTGTACACCTCCTGACCAATCAGATTCAAGAATTCAACAGCGCTGTGGTATAATTAAATGTACATTACAGGCATTTAGCAGAGTCTCTTATCCAGAGCGACATACAACATACCCAGAGCAGCCTGGGGAGCAGTTAGGGGTTAGGTGCCCTGCTCAAGGGCACTTCAGCCATTCCTGTTGATCCAGGGAATCAAATCGGCAACCTTTTGGTCCCAAAGCTATTCTCTAACCAGTAGGTCATGGCTCCCACATGTAGAAATATAGAAGTTGTACAACTGAATAAGTTATTCGCATATCTTCAGCTGAATCAAGAATCACTTTTGGAAACTCCAATAGAAACTCAGATATTAGTTCTCAGATCGAAAAATGCTTCATGCAAACCATTTCACCAATTCCCATTAGAACCTGACAATATGCGTGTTCTTTTTATCTCGCCCATGACGAAGTAAGCGGGGCGAGGTATTGTAATCAGTGTGGTTTGTTTGTGTGTCTGTCTGTTAACAATCTAGCGTCTAGACGGTTGCACCGATTGACTTCAAATTTTCAGGGTAGGTGGGCAATGGTCCGTAGATTACCTGACTAAATTTTGGGGGTAACCAGGTCAGAGTGAAGGTCAAGGTCACTGGAAAGGTCAACCTTTCGGTCAAAATAACATTTTCCATGATAACTCAAAAACGGCTGCCAATAAACTAACATTTACTATTATGAGCATATAAGAACTCCCATATGGCTTTTCATTTGGGACCATGATCTTTGACCTTGAAATGTCAAACTCAAGGTCACAGATTTTCAGAGGGCTGTAAATGAAAACGGTTGATGGTAGACAGATATTTACCATTATCAACTTATAGGAAGTGCCATATGGACTTTCATTTGGCACCATGGCCTTGAATGACTTGAAATGACAAACTCAAGGTCATTGATTTTTATAGGACTATAACCTGACAGCTGATGATTGAGAAATATTACCATTATCAACATCTCATCTCATTATCTCTAGCCGCTTTATCCTGTTCTACAGGGTCGCAGGCAAGCTGGAGCCTATCCCAGCTGACTACGGGCGAAAGGCGGGGTACACCCTGGACAAGTCGCCAGGTCATCACAGGGCTGACACATAGACACAGACAACCATTCACGCTCACATTCACACCTACGGTCAATTTAGAGTCACCAGTTAACCTAACCTGCATGTCTTTGGACTGTGGGGGAAACCGGAGCACCCGGAGGAAACCCACGCGGACACGGGGAGAACATGCAAACTCCACACAGAAAGGCCCTCGCCGGCCACGGGGCTCGAACCCAGACCTTCTTGCTGTGAGGCGACAGCACTAACCACTACACCACCGTGCCGCCCTCCATTATCAACATATAGGTATAAAATAAGTGCTGCCGGGCGAGGTTTGTTTTGCCTGCCAACACTTGTGGTGTTTGTTTTTTGTTTTCCCCCAGCAAGGCTACACTGTCTAGCTGTTGACATATCTCGTGGCCTGATGTATCTGTTGTGTGCGTTGAGGTTTTTACAGATGAGATGATGTTCTTGTGTTTTGTTTTCCCAGACTGGAATCTGAAATCATTCTGCTGGAGAACGAAGAATCACAAATATCAGCCAAAGAGCAAGTGCTCAGAGAGAGACTTCGTGAAACAGAGAGCTCTATTGAAGACCTACAGAAAGTAAGACATTCCCAAACACACACACACACACAAATCTTAATAAAATTAATATATTCCTTTCACTGACATAACTAATGTACTGTATCTAATTAGTTCTGTGCCTACCCCTAAACCAAAATCAACCTTAACATGAATGACCAAAAGGAAACCTTTTGTGTCTCGAGTTTTAAACTAAAAGTCAGTTTTTGCAGCCAGGCATTTCGTCCTCACCAAGACATAAGAACAGGACGATGCAGCCAAATGTCGCAAGAAACTATGCAACCATCTTTATTTAGCTTGGGATGGAACAGACATATTTTTAATTTTCATCAAGGCCATAATCAAAGTTCCAAGCCACATAGTTTGCTATGTATGAACATACCATCCATCTGCTTTTGTACCTTAAAAAAAAAAAAAACTTAGTCTTTCTATTCTTTTTTTTTTTATTTGCAGAGTCTGCAGAACCAAGATGGAGGTACGGGTCCAAAGGTCCATTGTATTCTTCTAGCTACACTGAGAAAAAAGGATCAATCTAGCAAACCTAAAGGGCTCTTCAGTTTGTCTCTCTGGGAGAAGGGTTTGGGTTAAAGACAGATTAAGAAAAAGATCTAAGCAGAACAAAATTAGAAAGCTTGAACCGTTCCTCATACCAAGAACTCTTGAGGAACCCTTTTCTCGAAGGCTGTCGGCATGCCAAATGATTTAGAACATATAATGGGTATTAATGAGTTCTGATTTATTATGAAAAAAGTGCTTTCTTGCAAATCCTCATCATATCCTAGAAACGTTGTTGTGATTATATGATACTGTCGAAGAATCTATTGGCAGAGGTACCAAAGTACACACACACAGTTGCCCATGCCCCCCTTGGCTCATTTCCCTCTTGCCTCAGCTAGACTATTGAACTCCACACACAAGTCATTGACTCTGAACTTTGTTTACAATAAGCCATCTATTGACAGAAAATCCCTCCAATGCAGCAGCAACATTGTTTCACTCTAATACACTCATTCAGCTTTTGCTGTCGAAGCACCGAGCTGCTGCAGAGAAATAACGAGAGACCGGAGGAAGAGAAAGGAAAAGATACCTACTCAATACAGCAAGAAGGGAAGGGGCAGAACCTGAGGGGACGGGGCAGAACCTGAGGGGACGGGGCAGAACCTGAGGGGAAGGAGAAAGGGAGCCAGAAGGACTTGAACTTATACTCAGATAGCACAGATCCACTTTTATCACTTTTTTTTCCTCTTTGCGCAACAGATGCAGTGAATCCCACCTGTTCCCAGATCCCCAAGCTCTCAGGGTCGAACCCCCAAACTCTGTCCTCTGCTTTAGGGGATCGCCAACACTCAAGAAAAGCCGGTAAGTGTTTGGTGGAGGGTGTGAGAGGGGTAGTGGTGGTGGATTTGCAAGTGAACATGGTGTGAAGTCTATGGAAATTATTATTAGTAGGAGTAGTAATAGAAGAATTGTTGGTGGTGGTGGTTGTGGTGGTTGTTTGTAGTTTTATTTTTCATTTTTTTTAATATGGCTACTTTACTGTTAATTTTATTCTTTTCCATTAAATTTTCCCTAAAGCTATTAATTCAGTTTTAACATTATTGTTAAAAAAAAAAAAATCAGGCGAGCTAGTATCAGTAATATGTAAAATGTTATATCAGGTTATATCACTGCGAAGTAATCACATCATAATTTAATCACAACATATATTTTTTTTATCATCATAAATTTATATTTAAGGTCGCTAGATTCATTTTTTAAGGTGTGCACATTGATATAAAAATGTATATTTTGTATTGATTCCTGATCCTAACCCCACTGGTGAATATTAATAACTTATCAGCTTGCTCCACTGCTGTAATGCATGACCTGTCACTCAAAAGAGAACATTAACCCACCCACCCCTCTGCACTCTCCCCCATGTCTGAAGCATTATACGCCATGGAGATCAGCGTCGAAAAGGACCACAAGACAGGTGACACTAAGATCTTGTCCACTTCACGTATCAGCCCTGAAGATGCCTACCAACGGGGCGTCAAGGTCTACGACGATGGACGTAAGGTGATCTACGAGGTGCATTCTGGGAGTTCCACCACAGTGGAGAACGGTGTGCACCCCTGGAGCTCAGACGAGGTGGAGGAACTGATGCAGCGAGTGGGTCAAGTGCACCACAGACCTGATGGCACTCGTGTCACAGTCGCGCCAGGCGAGCCTGGGATCAGGGAGCAGATTATCATGCCTTCAGAGCTGGTGCAAGATCAGCAAAGTCATGAGGGTGAAACGAAGAAAGAACAAGAGCGCCAAGGTCACAGGGATGATCCAAAAACATGCCAAAGCTTCGAGGGTGAGGTGATGGAGGCACCTGAAGCTACAGCCGACAAGCCCGTCACTATGATTTTCATGGGTTACCACAGTGTGGATGATGACGAGGAGACGAAGAAGCTGCTGGGCTTTGATGGCACTATCAAAGCCGAGATCGTCCTGATCGACGAGGATGATGAGAAGTCTTTGCGAGAGAAGACCGTCACAGACGTCTCCACCATAGACGGCAACGCCGCCGACCTCGTCTCAGGACGGCCTGTTTCTGAGGCCACCGAACTTTCTTCTGAGGGCCAAGATGAAAGTTCCACCAAGGAGCCACTGCCCACAGGTACCGAAAAGAAAAAACGCTGCCAGTGCTGTACTGTCATGTGACCTTCCTTCTCCCACTTCTCCCAAAACTTCTCTTTTTCCAGAGCACCAACTCTCTGCCTCCCTTTCAAAAAACAAAAAAACAAAGCAAAATGCTTCACCTTGTTACTAACAGCACCTCTACTTCTCTGACATCAGAAAAGCACATTCTCCTCTCTGTCTTCTCTGACCTACTTTCCTCAGAGTGACTGGCTCTCTCTTGCCAGGTCTCAGGATGTTGAAGGAGTATTGTTTGAAGGAAGAGGGAGGGCTGGAATATAGAATAGCATGCGTCAAAAGTTTCGGGCAAAAAAAAAGAAAGAAAGAAAACAACACTATTAATTAACAAGAGTGTGTTCTATATATGAGATCCATAATTTGAAGGAGTACAGTGAACAAACGAGGAAGAACGTACCCAGAATATTAACATCAGCATTAAATCAACATGGGTTGAAAGGCAGTCTTAAGCCTGGGCAGAAACATTTGATACTTTCATATAGCTTTATGAAATGCAGTAGCATAGTTTTACTTGTTCACTTGTGGAAGTGCATCTGATTCATCACTGAGGTTTCTTCTAGTATATCTAAATGATATGGCAGTAGATCTGTATGTTTGCCATTTTGTTCAGTGGCCTTACTGTAACATTGGACCTTCACCATCATAGGCTTGGCTAGTCTTTGATTCTCTACGGTTTACACAGACAAGTTCGATTTTTTTTTTTTTTTTTAATTGAAGATGGCAGCAATGTCATCACGGCATGAACAGATCTTGCAGAAGACTGTTGTTTGGAGGAGATCTGTTTCTGACCTTGCTTTTGGATGCTTTTATTGGAAAAGAAAGGTCAGTGAAAATTGAACAAACACTCAAGGTATATGACAATCTTTGGATTTGAGCTAAAGTGCTAGGTACTGCCATTTCCTCAAATACACTGGCACAATAAAAAGCCATGGTTCTGATTTACGCAAAAGTTGGTGCTGGGTTTTAAAGGACACTTTTGGCACTTTAGTCTAATAATCAATCAGTCTAATCATAGATACGATCACCAAACGGTTTTTACAGTTACTTGAGGTTCTAAAGAGCATCATAGAGTCCTCATAGAGATTTCTGAACATCTCAGATGATCCAAAGCCTTCACCAGCAAACAGAGAGGCACAACCAGTCTACACTGCGTACATCATACGGGGCAGAAATACAAAGCTACAAAGCAACAAGTGACAGTGTCTAGCACCTTCATGGCGTTTTGTGCTGTAGCGGTTTCAGTCCAGAGAATTGATTCATGGCTAAATACCATATGACTCATTGCAAAGCATTGTGTAAGGAATCATGAATCAGTGGATAAATACAAATACATATAAATAGATGTAACCATGTAGATAGATTTTACTCTAAATGAGTGCCAATGTGTATTTCCAGAAGTGATTTTAATACAATATATACAGTATATGCATAGTTTGTATTTATAATGCACACCTCAATGCCATTCTTGGTGTGGATTTATTATTTATTTCTAATTTATTCACTCCTATCCAAGGCTTTGTTGTGTCTGTCATCAGACGCATTTATGTCTCTGTCTGTTACAAAAGAAAACAGGAACCCCGGAAATGTGTGCCATGTTTAAATAATATTGGCTGGCTTTTTTTTTTGGTGGTATATCAGATGCGTGTGATTCGAAGACGAGTTCAATATCATGCTAGCTTGATGGAATATATCTGATATACGACAAAAAAACGTCACCCAATATTATTACTATTATACAAAGACATTCGATGGAACAAGTTTTGGTCGCCTCGCAGGCATTCAATACATCGTTCTCTCTCAAAATCTTCTGGATTTAATGATGCAAACCTGGCAGCCATGTTCGTTTACAAAGTGTCACAGTCGCTCGTTAGCGCGGAACTTTTACGTCTCCGACGTGTAACGTTATGTTGTCTTGACAACCATGCAATATCGTAAACCATATTCAACGCTCATTCTCCATTGAGTAGAGTGATGTAATACACGTAGGATAAGTGATATGCTAACAATATTGCATGCTATCAAACCAAATGAATGAAACCCTGTCGAAGGGAATAGAACTCACGTTTTTATTCCATCGAAAAAGTGTCCTGTGTGTATAATAATTCTTCGTATCGCACAAAAAAAGGGGTTACAGAGAAAATAGAAAAATACTGTAATTCAGCTGTTTTAGAAAAAAAAATTTATCTATATGAACTGCATAATTTATTATACATTTCAGCGCTTTTATTATTAAACGAGATGCTGCATATATGGAAATTGGTATAGTAGTTTGTTTTCTGAGTTATACTTGACTGTACCAGTTCACACACAGAATTTTATTTTTGTTTTATAAGAAGGAGAAATTATTTTTATTCCCAATTGGGCTTTTTTTTTCCACTTTATGGCACCTATCAAGTGCTCAGTACACTATAATTTAGATACTAGAATATCCATGATTTTCACATTACTGCTATCATCATGCTGAAGATTGGCCCAAAAATCGGACGTGTTACACCAACTTTCATGAGAAAAGTAGAAGGAAGAATGGATTGTAGACAGAACAAATGCTTCTTTAGTTAAATGTGGTTTATGGAAGAAAAAAAAACAAGTATGCAAAGTAATACAATCTGTGCAAAATGAAAATGTGTGTTATATCTGATATAATACAGTGTATTATAGGCACTGGCACATGTAACAATCATTAAGCTTTTGTTTAGGTTCGAGCTTCGAAACTACCTAGTATCTCTGTGTGTGATGAATATTGCTGCTATAAATAGTGCTGTATTGTAAGATGTTCATGTATGTTTTAAAGAATCCGAGTAGCAAAGAAGTATGTGTAAGAATGGGCATGAATGAAACATTTTGTTGCAAGACTTTAAAATTGTAGAGAACATATCTGAACGAAGGATGAGTTTTCTTTAAGCGTTCTAGTTTTCAGATGATGCCCTTTTAACGATTATGGAACTGCTCCAGTGTTTTAGGGACGCTCCTTCCTGAGCATCTGACTCTTTTAAAGCTGTTAGCATTTTTAAATCCTCCAACAGACCCTTAGTAAGATTAATGAATTTTATCTAGCGTCCAGTTGCTCAGCATCATTCTGCCAAACTGAACCCATGTGAGTGTGGACCCTCAGCCTTCATGGTACAGTCATGAGACACCGCTGTGCTTTCGAACTAAGATTCTGCTGTATTTTTGTAAAACCTGAAATGTAACTTTTTTAACTGTTCCATTTCATCTTTCCTTTTTTACAAAAAAAAAAAAAAATGACGACGACAATGCCGACTATAATCACTCTGTGTATCTCACTCTCCATTAACCGCACACTCTTCACTCTGGACTGCCAGCTGCAATGCTGTAACAGTGGCTTTTTTTTCTTCTCCTTGTATCGTAAAACTAGTCAAATAAACAGCATTTTTTTTCCACCTGGCCTATCGTCTGTGCTATGGTTCTTTCTCTAACTCACTCCAACACAGGACACTACTACTATTGCACTCTATCACTTTTTCCTCATTCCTGGGCAGTCGCATCTCTCATACCTTCCTTAAACATCACTAACTTCACATAGGTCTCCTCTGCTCTCTCTCTCTCTCTCTCTTGCTCTCTCCTTGCCTCCAGACTGCATGCCCATGCCAAACTAAGTTCACCCCATCAGTTTTACCATACTGACTACCAAAGGCTGACTACACTTCAGGCCATCCACACCAGCGCAAGGTCAGTACGAGATTCCTCAACTAGGCTATTAGTTTATTTCAATTTTATTCTTCATTTGTTTTGAATGAAAAACACACATTTAAATATGTTAACACACTAACCCAAATTTATATTCAAGACTAATTCTTGTACAGACCTCAGGATCTCAAATGGTTTTGTTTCAGGAGCTGTTTATTAATAGGCTGCGGTTCGAAAGTTCACAGCAACGTCAAGTCCTCTGTCTTAGGACTGCATTAAAAGAATAGGTGATGCAATTTGAGACATGATTATCATCTCATCTCATTATCTCTAGCCGCTTTATCCTGTTCTACAGGGTCGCAGGCAAGCTGGAGCCTATCCCAGCTGACTATGGGCGAGAGGCGGGGTACACCCTGGACAAGTCGCCAGGTCATCACAGGGCTGACACATAGACACAGACAACCATTCACACTCACATTCACACCTACGGTCAGTTTAGAGCCACCAGTTAACCTAACCTGCATGTCTTTGGACTGTGGGGGAAACCGGAGCACCCGGAGGAAACCCACGCGGACACGGGGAGAACATGCAAACTCCGCACAGAAAGGCCCTCGCCGGCCACGGGGCTCGAACCCGGACCTTCTTGCTGTGAGGCGACAGCGCTAACCACTACACCACCGTGCCGCCTCATGATTATCAAGTATAATTAAAAAATAAAACACAACAAGCCTCATTTATATGTTTTAGTAAAGTTATGTAAATGTTAGTAGAAGCCAAACTGAACAAAAATCATCCACCAGATTTACAAACGTTTCAGGAATTCTGGCATTTCTTAGTCCTGACCTAGTGAACTAGAATGAGAATGTGTTCTTGAGAGATTACAAAGCACTTCTACAAGCTGATATGGAAAAGGGCATCAGTAAAATGCTGTAAACATAAAAATAAGCAGTTTAAACTTGACAGTATATTCCATATATGGTAAAAAAAAAAAAAGTGCTGTAATCCATGCAAATTATGTGATTTGAAGTCACATTAATTATTCTTATTATGCATAAATTTACACACACTCAGAAGCACAAATAGGACATGCACATTTTTTCCAAATTTCTGGTAAAATAATAATAATAATAATAATTTAAAAAATAATTCCCCACACGCCCCTCCTTCGGGCTGTATTTTTTCCCCTCATGTTTGGGTCCTCTACCAGAGGTCTGGGAGTTTGAGGGTCCTGCACAGTATCTTAGCTGTTCCTAGGACTGTGCTTTTCTGGACAGAGATCTCAGATGTTGTTTCTGGGATCTGTTGGAGCCACTCTCCCAGTTTGGGGGTCACTGCACCAAGGGATCCCATCACCACAGGGACCACTGTTGCCTTCATCTTCCACATCTTTTCTAGCTCTTCTTTCAGCCCTTGATACTTCTCAAGCTTCTCGAGTTCCTTTTTCCTGACATTATTGTCACTTGGTATTGCCACATCTTAATAGATGTTCTCCCGTTTGTCCACCACTCCCATGACCAGTTGGTTAGCCATTACCAGTTTGTACATCTGTATCTGGACAAACTGGTAATGGCTCACCAACCAGACATGGTAGTGATATATATATATCTCAGGCTTGTTGTACTCAAGTCCAGGATTCCGACTCGAGTCCAACTCATGCCCTGATTTTAAGGACTCGTGACTTGACTTGAGCACTGATGACTCAGACTTGGACTCATGTATTAACTGCATTCGGACTCGTAAATTGGAGACGAGGACTCTGATTTTTTTCTTTATTTTTTGTAACATGACATAATAATTTGGCATAATATATTTATCTCTACATTAATTTTTATACTAATTTTGTGCAAGAGAATGCACGTTCACCTGTTCATACATCATGTTCAGGAACAAACTAACCTTACTGGCGCTAAAATGCCTGGAGAGAATGTCCCTAGGATTGTCCGCTTTGCTTTTACAGACTTCTCGTGCAGTGGGAAAAAAATGCACTGCTATGTGTTCCATATGTAGAAGAACTATCGAGGAGACGACGGGGACAACCTCGAACTTCAATCGTCATTTGGCAAGACTCCACCCAGGGAAGGAAGTGACATGCTACAGTATGTTCATTGCTCTGTTGATAGCGGGGCTTGCTGACCAATGAACTAGCTAGTGTTAACCCTCTCTTGTGTTAGTGGGCGGGGCTTGCTGACCAATGAACAAGCTTTTTATATGTAGCCTATTAACTAAAATGGGGTAGTCAAGCAGTAACGTTAGTCCAACACAGTAGCAGAGACGGTTTCACATAAAGGCAGCAACAGCCACCGTCAAATGGTGCAGTTGGAGTCTTGTTCTCGGACTCAACTCAGATCAATAGTGGACTCGACTCGAACTTGACTTGAAATTTTCTTTAATGACATGGACTTGAACACTGAGGACTCGAGACTGGACTCGGACTCGAGGTTTAGTGACTCAACTACAACACTGATATGTATAAAAAAATAAACACTTCTTGCATAAACATTTGTATGAAAGATTTACAGATGAATGCATTTGTATTCCAGCTTGATAAATAAGGCACAACGTTTTCTACTTTTCTGTCTGGTGTTTCAAACCAGAATATCAATTTACAGCTACATATCATCAAAGCCATCAGAATACTGTATGTTGGTAATTTTATGCATTAAAGTATAAGAAATCAGGTGCCACCTTGGCATAGCGGGTAGCATTGCCACATCACAACTCCAAGGTCCGTGGTTTGTTCACAAGCATGGACGTGGAGTTTCACTTTCACACTTTCTCCCCATGTTTGCAGAGGTTTGAAGATGAAGGTGCCTTTATTTGACACAGTGATGTTCTTATCTTCAGACTGTCTATCCCAGCTGATTAGTCAGTTGGGGTCATGATACAGTGCCTCTGGAGCAGATAAGTTTAAGTGCCGTGTTCTAGTGCCCATCAGTGGTCGCTTGGTAGTGCTTGGACTTAAGCTCCCAACCTTCTGATGAGTAACCCAGAGCCTTAGTAATCAGTAAATCACCACTGCCTTATAGGTTCTCCATTTAGTTCCCACCTGTCTAAAACCAGTGAATTGGTGGTACTAATTAGCCTCTACCGTAGGTGTGTGTGTGAGAGAGAATATATATTATATCTGATCCAGGGTATATTCCATCTCATACCCAGTCTTCCCGGGAAAGTCTCCAGATCAGGTTAAAGCATTAACTGCAGATGAATAAATAATAATATAAGGAACCATAAATCAGTGATGCCTGTGTTTAGTGTAGTGTGGTTTATAATGCACATCTAAATGCCATATTCTTGGTGTGGACAGTATTTATTTCTAATCTCATCACTCAAATCCACTGCTTTGTTGTGTCTAATTACTCATGTTTCTGTCCACTGAAAGAAAACCACCACACAATGTTAACAATGTTCGAAAAAACACTTCGTATAGTGTGTGTGTTGTTTTTGATTTGGTGTATGTAATCCAGTTTTATTTTCTTTTGTAGGCCTACATGTCATAGTTTAACATGTAGGCATCCATTAATGAGTCTTAGAACACAAGTGAAAAGGCCAAAATAAAAGTTCTAAAATAAAAGTTGGGCCTTTTGATGGAGCACCATATCTGGAACTCACTCCATGCCATTGTTGAGCATCAGTTGCTAATCGGTGGACTACACACGGCAGCGGCAGTTTAGTGGTAAACACAATGGGTTAC
Organism: Neoarius graeffei; assembly: GCF_027579695.1. NCBI lineage: Eukaryota > Metazoa > Chordata > Actinopteri > Siluriformes > Ariidae > Neoarius > Neoarius graeffei. Next base: position 42,243,301 of record NC_083593.1, on the reverse strand, counting down.
TGAAGGTCATGATTTCAAATCCGAGCATTAATTGCTCAGTTGTATATTGTCTGAATCGTAAGCTGCTTTGGAGAACACTATCAGCCAAACAAAGTAAATATAGATGACCAATTTGTCCTAGTTATTAGCTCATCCAGCCAACAGGCAATGAGCTCATGCCATCCGTCTGGCGTCGTCCACATTTCACGAAACTAGCTTCTTCTCTCTCAGTTCTTCACCGATTTTTATTATTTTTGGCAGGAAGGTAGGTCTGCCTGGGGTGCATATAGCTTCTACTCAAATTTGCATAATTACAATTATTAATGAAGTTATGGACTAATTAAACTTAATGAGCAGTTCAAGAAAAATTGCTTCTTCTTGGTCAGTTCCTCACCATTTTGGATTCGTCTCATCTCATTATCTCTAGCCGCTTTATCCTGTTCTACAGGGTCGCAGGCAAGCTGGAGCCTATCCCAGCTGACTACGGGCGAAAGGCGGGGTACACCCTGGACAAGTCGCCAGGTCATCACAGGGCTGACACAGACACAGACAACCATTCACACTTACGGTCAATTTAGAGTCACCAGTTAACCTAACCTGCATGTCTTTGGACTGTGGGGGAAACCGGAGCACCCGGAGGAAACCCACGCGGACACGGGGAGAACATGCAAACTCCACACAGAAAGGCCCTCGCCGGCCACGGGGCTCGAACCCGGACCTTCTTGCTGTGAGGCGACAGCGCTAACCACTACACCACCGTGCCGCCCCCATTTTGGATTCTTTCTGGCAAATTGGTAGGTATTCACAGGGTGTATATAGCTTGCAACATTTATTTCGCAAGGTGGCCCACTTTAGATCATTCCTTCTGGACTAGACAGGGCCGGAGTGAGCTACACCATCATTGACCGTCTCATTATATCTTCCGACCCTTGATTTAGGGTGGCACAGTAATGTAGTGGTTTGCACTTTCGCCTCACACCAAGAAGGTTCTGGGTTCAAGCCGAGTGGCTAACGAGGGTCTTTCTGTATGGAGTTTGCATGTTCTCCCCGTGTCTGTGTGGGTTTTCTCTGGATGATCCCGTTTCCCCCACAGTCCAAAGACGTGCAGTTTGGTTAACTGGCTACTCTAAATTGCCCATATGTGTGAGTGTGCAGAAAGGAACTGGCCACCCTACTGCTGCAACTCTGGCAAATTCAACCAAACATGGTTCGCCTCAAGCCCGAATCAGGTTCGGCAGTGATGACAACCCTTGATTTACTAGAATTTCACACTTCATGGCACTGTTCCTTCTTCATTATTGCTGACGCAAGTATTTTAGATAAATCTTTAGCAGCACCTGCATAGAATATAAATTAAACTAATCTTTTTCTTTTATTATGATCATCACTCACATTAAAAATGACTTTCCCCAAAGCCTAAAGAACAAACAATATCTGTAATGAACACAAATGCAGGCAATATGAGATCCAGGCTACAGTGTAATCATATTTTGCCGGCTACTTGTAATGGACTGAGCTAATATTCAGGTGAGGATTTCACCTAAGATTATCTCTTTGCTTTTCCCAGATAATTCAATCAGACCTGCAAAGATCAGTTGAGATTTTAATGGCATCATTTATTCATTGCCTCTCATCGACACTTATGTCTTGTGAAAGCAGTACAATTACAACAAGGGTGTTATTTTGCGTGAGAGAGTATGGCTACTCAGACACTTACTATAATGACAGGCATTTTGGTTTATTAGTTAGTGCTCATAAAAAGGTGCGTAAATCATCTCATCTCATCATCTCTAGCCGCTTTATCCTTCTACAGGGTCGCAGGCAAGCTGGAGCCTATCCCAGCTGACTACGGGTGAAAGGCGGGGTACACCCTGGACAAGTCGCCAGGTCATCACAGGGCTGACACATAGACACAGACAACCATTCACACTCACATTCACACCTACGGTCAATTTAGAGTCACCAGTTAACCTAACCTGCATGTCTTTGGACTGTGGGGGAAACCGGAGCACCCGGAGGAAACCCACGCGGACACGGGGAGAACATGCAAACTCCGCACAGAAAGGCCCTCGCCGGCCACGGGGCTCGAACCCGGACCTTCTTGCTGTGAGGCAACAGCGCTAACCACTACACCACCGTGCCGCCCTGCGTAAATCATATGCTACAATATTTAAAGTGCACGTAATGCCTCAAAACCCCACTTTTTTCCTTGTGCAAAGCAACAATCATTATGTTGATTGACCATGTGTTTTCGAACCAGAGCTGATCCAAAAGGCCATAAATTGATGGAAAATCAATAAGATCAGCCAATTTTCATGGAATCTGACAAGACTGATCTGGAAGATCCCGAAGGGGTGCGTGACGTCACACGTGTAACAATTCAGGTATCAGTTTCGTTCATGTGCGCAGCAGTGGTTAGACCAGTCTCGATGTGGAATAACGTTTTGGAGAGAATTCTGATAGTGATTGGGATTCTTATATGTCGGATGAAAGGGCAGATGATTATCAAGGATATTCCAGGGTAAATGATTATCTTTTCAAGCCCCCATGACGAGAAACTGCCAGTTCACTCAGTTCACGACAGTCTTCATCTGTACCACACGTGAGATGGAGAGAGAGATGTGCAGAACACGGTGGTTACCTTTCATTATGTGTTCCTGAACAAAACTAAAAACAAATCAAGTCTTGTAATATTGCAGTCTGAGAGCATTTAACATCTCATCTCATTATCTCTAGCCGCTTTATCCTTCTACAGGGTCGCAGGCAAGCTGGAGCCTATCCCAGCTGACTACGGGCGAAAGGCGGGGTACACCCTGGACAAGTCGCCAGGTCATCACAGGGCTGACACATAGACACAGACAACCATTCACACTCACATTCACACCTACGGTCAATTTAGAGTCACCAGTTAACCTAACCTGCATGTCTTTGGACTGTGGGGGAAACCGGAGCACCCGGAGGAAACCCACGCGGACACGGGGAGAACATGCAAACTCCGCACAGAAAGGCCCTCGCCGGCCCCGGGGCTCGAACCCAGGACCTTCTTGCTGTGAGGCAACAGCACTAACCACTACACCACCGTGCCGCCAGCATTTAACATGTTTCAGTTAATAATTAATGATGATTGCGCACGCATTTTTCTTCTTGTTAAAGTGCATCAGATATGATAAGATGGGATGTCATGGGCATGTAATTGTTGCTCATAATCCTGCATCTGGTGCACTGTGTGTGTGAGAGAGCAGAGGTGGGCAGTAACAAAGTACATTTACTTGAGTACTGTACTTAAGTACACTTTTTGAGTATCTGTACTTTACTTGAGCATTTTTTTTTTTTTGGAAACTTATGACTTTAACTTCACTACATTTGAAAGGCAAATATCGTACTTTTCACTCCACTACATTTCTATCAAGGTCCTCGTTACGCGTTATTATGAAGCAGCTTTGAAAATGGATGTTTTTTTATTTTCTTTTCTAAAATGTGATTGGTTTTTTCGCAGGTGACACTGAGACAGCCGATCAGTAATCACTAGGGTCACGTCACGTCCATAGACTGGATAAAATCAAGTTCATTGATTTCTCAGTAGCATTATTTAACACGATCAGTTGATGGCAGAATGGAAGCAGGCAGTTCTTCTAGAGAATGCACGCACTCATGGCCATACCTAGACTCCATGTTTCAGTTTTCAGAAAGGAATAAATATTCGTTTCGTTTTAAATATTTGCTTTGTTTGCCAAAAACAAACCACATCACGGCCTACAGAAACTCGCCATCCAACCTGTAGAAGCATATTGAGGGATATAAACATTTTATTCCAAGAGAAAGCTTGCAACGAAGTTGTCTGTGCTTTTAGAGCTAGCGATAATGTTGCAATAGCTATACAGTCTGGTTAGTCAAATGACTTTCTAAGGATTTGCTCACCGAGTTGCCACAGCCTTGTTCACGGCTAACGTTTACACATAGCTAGTTAACTTGGACACTGTTAGTTAGCATGTAAAACAGAGTTATGCTAACATGAACAACGTTAACTTATCTGAAGTCTCATCTCATCTCATTATCTCTAGCCGCTTTATCCTGTTCTACAGGGTCGCAGGCAAGCTGGAGCCTATCCCAGCTGACTACGGGCGAAAGGCAGGGTACACCCTGGACAAGACAGGGCTGACACATAGACACAGACAACCATTCACACTCACATTCACACCTACGGTCAATTTAGAGTCACCAGTTAACCTAACCTGCATGTCTTTGGACTGTGGGGGAAACCGGAGCACCCGGAGGAAACCCACGCGGACACGGGGAGAACATGCAAACTCCGCACAGAAAGGCCCTCGCCGGCCACGGGGCTCAAACCCGGACCTTCTTGCTGTGAGGCGACAGTGCTAACCACTACACCACCGTGCCGCCCACTTATCTGAAGTCCTTTCAGAAATATGTTTTAGCATAATCTTGCCAAATAAACAGAATGTAGAAATCTTTCTTTTCTAGTAGCGTTAGCTACCCAATATGATTTTGAGTTTGAAAAGAGTTTGCTAGCATGTCAGGTGGAGCTTCACTGACTAGCTAGCTTAATGTTAAACCACCATGATGGCACAGCATGCGTTCATTTTGTGAATTCACATTTCTGTCTTTGGTAACGGCATTAGGTTTTGTAAGCGTTGTGGCAATAATACAACAATGCGTTGACAGAAAATGTACTTTTAATACTTAAGTATTTTTAAAAGCAAGTACTTCAGTACTTAAGTAAAAATTTGACTGGACAACTTTTACTTGTATCGGAGTAACATTTGACCAGCGGGATCTGTACTTTGACTTAAGTAATGAAGTTGGGTACTTTGTCCACCTCTGTGTGTGAGTGAGAGAGAGAGAGATAATCGGGGAATCGACAAACTGCCCTAATGTCAGATCAAATGTCATTTATTAAATAAATGGGTTTCTTTTTTGCTCCAATAATTCCGAGGTGGTCGTTCTGGTGGTGGTGAACACTTGACGAATCAGATTTATTATTAGTAGGCGACACGAAATCAGCCCGCTTCATTTGCACAAACTTCACCCACTGTCGCTTTAGATTAGTGTCGTTTCTTGGAAATTCGTGAACTGAATGTCCTGTTGGATATGGATTTGAACATCCAAACACAACTCAGCACTTTCCCATCGTTATTTTTGTAAGATTCCTACAACAATATCCAATTTCAGCAAGTAAACAAGCATGGAGTCAGACAAACGGAAATGACCCAGATAACCGGGGTTCCATGCGTGACGTCATGCGAGATTAGCCCTGGGGCAAGGCTGCCTTTTTCCAGGATCCAGAAGATGCGATTTATCAATAGTTTTGTGCTTCATAATAAAATAAATAATTAATATTATTTCCCCCCCTGCTTTATTAATTCATTTTGGTCGTTACTAATGATATTCATTTTAAAGCATTACAATGAGGCATTACATCCACTTTAATACAGTATGTCTGTATTATCAAGGCCAATAAAACCTTGCATTCAGCTCATATCATAATGTAAAAGGTTGCAGTTTGATTGTTATTGAGGTTCGATGATACGAGAAACTCCTGCTTTGAGCTACGATAATTACAAATAAGCACAGTGAGAATGCCCTGGAAAGCAGAAGCGGTGAGAGTGCTGACTAAACAGATTCAGCCTATTGAAGGCTGTGTATCAGTGCGTGCAGACGTGCTCACTCACAATCACCATGTGTGACTCTAGAAATGCTTTGCCTGAAATTAGAGAGGCGCTTCACTTGAAATTACGTATTTTTCAGGATTTTACTTCATTTAAAGCACTATTTTACATTGCATTTAAATTCATGCACATTTTAAACTGCACACTTGTTCAACATAGAAAATGGTATTTTACAATCATGTGCATAAAGTGAGGTTTAAATGCATGAAGATGCACACATGCAAGCACAAGCCGACAAATCGAGTGGAAGAAACTATTCTAAACTACTAAAACATTCTCTTCACCTCTGCCCAGTGTGTGTGTGGGCTGCTCTGCTATCAGCATAAGGACCTGGAGTACTTACTAAACTCACCCACAACTATTCCTTCCTTCCTGGCCCTTTGCTTATCATTTGATTTTTTTTTCTTCCAAACAGCCTCCATTTCCTGATCTATGGACATACAATAATATTTTCTAACACATGTATCCCCACATGCTAGTCATTACTAAGGCCATATGAGAGTGTTACCATGGATTTTGCATCAAAAAGCCTGATTGGTTTTGCAGATGTAAGGAACATTGATGGATTATTTGGTTTCCTATTCGTAGGTCCTACGTGCACTGATCTTGAGTTGCTACTGATATGTGGTTTCTAACCTAACGATAATTGATACTGATGAAGCAAGTAGCTCAGCCATAGCCAAAGAGCATCGATGATGGGGATATAACTGAACATGAATACATTATTCAAATTGAAGAGAGAATGTGTTCTAAACTGATTAAAATACAGATATGAAAAGGAGGTACACCATTTGTCTTGGGGGGTTTGGGGTTTTTAAGAAAGTATTTTTAGAAAGGTTGAAGGTTGGATCTTTTAAGAAAATGCATGTGGGGGAGACTAGAGGTGTGCATCAGAGGGACACAAAAATAATTTGATGCAAGCCAGAATTTTTAACATTAACGCAGACACGAGAGCTGTCAGATATGAAGCATGCGAGGGAAATAAAGACCATGTTCAACATGAACACGTGCATTGCACATGCATTGTCCAGTCAGGGTCATGGTGGTGTAAATTCAGCTACCAGTGTGTTTATATTTTGGGAAATACATCCAAATAATTTAGTTAGAAATCATTGTGGACAGATACAAACTTTTAAAAAAAAAACTTCGACCTACATCTCTAGTTGAGACCAATTATGAAATCGAATGATGTAACAGGTTGAGGAACTATCAGATCCAAAATTCACAGACTATCCTGATAATCCTGGCAGTTGTACAACCCCAATTCCAAAAAAGTTGGGACAGTGTGTAAAACATAAATAAAAACCAAACATGATGATTTGCAAATCATGGAAACCCTATATTTCATTGGAAATGGTACAAAGACAACATATCAAAATGTTGAAACTGAGAAAAAAAAAATTTTCAAATTCATTTTGAATTTGAGGTCAGCAACACATTTCAGAAAAGTTGGAACATGGGCAACAACAGACTGAACAAGTTGTGGAATGCTTAAAAAAAACTAATTTGGTTAAGTGGCAACAAGTCAGTAACATGATTGGGTACAAAAAGAGCATCCCAGAGAGGTGGAGTCTCTCAGAAGTAAGGATGGGGATGGGTTCACCGCTCTGTGAAAGACTGCGTTGGCAAACAGTGCAACAATTTAAGAATAACGTTCCTCAATATACAACCCCGATTCCAAAAAAGTTGGGACAAAGTACAAATTGTAAATAAAAACGGAATGCAATGATGTGGAAGTTTCAAAATTCCATATTTTATTCAGAATAGAACATAGATGACATATCAAATGTTTAAACTGAGAAAATGTATCATTTAAAGAGAAAAATTAGGTGATTTTAAATTTCATGACAACAACACATCTCAAAAAAGTTGGGACAAGGCCATGTTTACCACTGTGAGACATCCCCTTTTCTCTTTACAACAGTCTGTAAACGTCTGGGGACTGAGGAGACAAGTTGCTCAAGTTTAGGGATAGGAATGTTAACCCATTCTTGTCTAATGTAGGATTCTAGTTGCTCAACTGTCTTAGGTCTTTTTTGTCATATCTTCCGTTTTATGATGCGCCAAATGTTTTCTATGGGTGAAAGATCTGGACTGCAGACTGGCCAGTTCAGTACCCGGACCCTTCTTCTACGCAGCCATGATGCTGTAATTGATGCAGTATGTGGTTTGGCATTGTCATGTTGGAAAATGCAAGGTCTTCCCTGAAAGAGACGTCGTCTGGATGGGAGCATATGTTGCTCTAGAACCTGGATATACCTTTCAGCATTGATGGTGTCTTTCCAGATGTGTAAGCTGCCCATGCCACACGCACTAATGCAACCCCATACCATCAGAGATGCAGGCTTCTGAACTGAGCGCTGATAACAACTTGGGTCGTCCTTCTCCTCTTTAGTCCGAATGACACGGCGTCCCTGATTTCCATAAAGAACTTCAAATTTTGATTCGTCTGACCACAGAACAGTTTTGCACTTTGCCACAGTTCATTTTAAATGAGCCTTGGCCCAGAGAAGACGTCTGTGCTTCTGGATCATGTTTAGATACGGCTTCTTCTTTGAACTATAGAGTTTTAGCTGGCAACGGCGGATGGCACGGTGAATTATGTTCACAGATAATGTTCTCTGGAAATATTCCTGAGCCCATTTTGTGATTTCCAATACAGAAGCATGCCTGTATGTGATGCAGTGCCGTCTAAGGGCCCGAAGATCACGGGCACCCAGTATGGTTTTCCGGCCTTGACCCTTGCGCACAGAGATTCTTCCAGGTTCTCTGAATCTTTTGATGATATTATGCACTGTAGATGATGATATGTTCAGACTCTTTGCAATTTTACACTGTCGAACTCCTTTCTGATATTGCTCCACTATTTGTCGGCGCAGAATTAGGGGGATTGGTGATCCTCTTCCCATCTTTACTTCTGAGAGCCGCTGCCACTCCAAGATGCTCTTTTTATACCCAGTCATATTAATGACCTATTGCCAATTGTCCTAATGAGTTGCAATTTGGTCCTCCAGCTGTTCCTTTTTTGTACCTTTAACTTTTCCAGCCTCTTATTGCCCCTGTCCCAACTTTTTTGAGATGTGTTGCTGTCATTAAATTTCAAATGAGCCAATATTTGGCATGAAATTTCAAAATCTCACTTTCGACATTTGATATGTTGTCTATGTTCTATTGTGAATACAATATCAGTTTTTGAGATTTGTAAATTATTGCATTCCGTTTTTATTTACAATTTGTACTTTGTCCCAACTTTTTTGGAATCGGGGTTGTAAAGTTGCAAAGAATTTGGGGATCACATCATCTATGGTACATATCATTAAAAGATTCAGAGAATCTGGAGAAATCTCTGTATGCAAGAAACAAGGCTGAAAACTGACATTGGATGCCTGTGATCTTCGGGCCCTCAGGCGACATTACATTAAAACCAGACATGTATCTGTAATGGAAATCGCTGTATGGGCTCAGGAACACTTCAGAAAACCATCATCTGTGAAAACAGTTCATTACTGTATCCACAAATGCAAGTCAAAACCACATATAAACAATATCCAGAAACACCGCCATCTTCTCTGGGCCCAAACTCTTTTACGATGGACTGAGGTGAAGTGGAAAATTGTCCAGAGGTCTGACGAATTAAAAATAGAAATTCTTTTTAGAAATCATGGACACCACATCCTCTAGGCTAAAGAGGAGAGGGACCATCCGGCTTGTTATCAGTGCACAGTTCAAAAGCCAGCATCTGTGATGGTCTGAGGGTGCATTAGTGCACATGACATTGGTCACTTGTACATCTGGGAAGGCATCATTAATGCTGAATGACAAAGACACAATTCAGAGCAATATGCTGGCATCCAGACAAAATTTTTTTCAGGAAAGGCCTTGTTTATTTCACTAAGGCAATGCCAAACCGCTTTCTGCACATATTAAAACTGCATGACTGTAGTAAAAGAGTAAAAGAGTCTGGGTGCTAAACTGGCCTGCCTGCAGTCCAGACCTGTCTCCCATTTAAAACATTTGGTGTGTTATGAAGTGCAAAATACGACAAAGGAGACCCTGAACTGTTGAGCAACTGAAACTGTACATCAGGCAAGAACAAGACAACATATCTGTTTCAAAACTACAGCAATTGGTCTCCTCAGTTCCCAAACATTTACAGAGTGTTGTTAAAAGTAGAGGTGATGCAACACAGTGGTAAACATGCCCCTGTCCCAACTTTTTTGAAATGTGTTACTGATATCAAATTTAAAATGAGCATATATTTTTCAAAAAAACAATAAAAATGTATCAGTTTCAACATTTGATATGTTGCCTTTGTACTAGTTTCAATGAAATATAGGGTTTCCAAGATTTGCAAATTATCACATTTTTATTTACATGTTTACACAGCATCCCAACTTTTTTGGAATTGTGGTTGTACATAGCGGTAGGGTTTATTTAAAAAATAAACAAAAGTGGTCCACTTTAGGCCATAACCAAATCAGGTTTAAATTCTGATACAGATATACAGTGGTGCTTGAAAGTTTGCGAACCCTTTAGAATTTTCTATATTTCTGCATAAATATGACCTAAAACATCATCAGATTTTCACACAAGTCCTAAAATTAGATAAAGAGAACCCAGTTAAACAAATGAGACAAAAATATTAAACTTGGTAATTTATTTATTGACGAAAACGATCCAATATTACATATCTGTGAGTGGCAAAAGTATGTGAACCTCTAGGATTAGCAGTTAATTTGAAAGTGAAATTAGAGTCAGGTGTTTTCAATCAATGGGATGACAATCAGGTGTGAGTGGGCACCCTGTTTTATTTAAAGAACAGGGATCTATCAAAGTCTGATCTTCACAACACGTGTTTGTGGAAGTGTATCAAGGCACGAACAAAGGAGATTTCTGAGGACCTCGGAAAAAGCGTTGTTGATGCTCATCAGGCTGGAAAAGGTTACAAAACCATCTCTAAAGAGTTTGGACTCCACCAATCCACAGTCAGACAGATTGTGTACAAATGGAGGAAATTCAAGACCATTGTTGCCCTCCCCAGGAGTGGTCGACCAACAAAGATCACTCCAAGAGCAAGGCGTGTAATAGTCAGTGAGGTCACAAAGGACCCCAGGGTAACTTCTAAGCAACTGAAGGCCTCTCTCACATTGGCTAATGTTAATGTTCATGAGTCCACCATCAGGAGAACAACAATGGTGTGCATGGCAGGGTTGCAAGGAGAAAGCCACTGCTCTCCAAAAAGAACATTGCTGCTCATCTGCATTTTGCTAAAGATCACGTGGACAAGCCAGAAGGCTATTGGAAAAATGTTTTGTGGACGGATGAGACCAAAATAGAACTTTTTGGTTTCAATGAGAAGTGTTATGTTTGGAGAAAGGAAAACACTGCATTCCAGCATAAGAACCTTATCCCATCTGTGAAACATGGTGGTGGTAGTATCATGATTTGGGCCTGTTTTGCTGCATCTGGGCCAGGACAGCTTGCCATCATTGATGGAACAATGAATTCTGAATTATACCAGCGAATTCTAAAGGAAAATGTCAGGACATCTGTCCATGAACTGAATCTCAAGAGAAGGTGGATGCAGCACGACATAGTCATGCAGCACGACAACGACCCTAAGCACACAAGTCGTTCTACCAAAGAATGGTTAAAGAAGAATAAAGTTAATGTTTTGGAATGGCCAAGTCAAAGTCCTGACCTTAATCCAATGGAAATGTTGTGGAAGGACCTGAAGCGAGCAGTTCATGTGAGGAAACCCACCAACATCCCAGAGTTGAAGCTGTTCTGTGCAGAGGAATGGGCCAAAATTCCTCCAAGCCAGCGTGCAGGACTGATCAACAGTTACCGGAAACGTTTAGTTGCAGTTATTGCTGCACAAGGGGGTCACACCAGATACTGAAAGCAAAGGTTCACATACTTTTGCCACTCACAAATATGTAATATTGGATCATTTTCCTCAATAAATAAATGACCAAGTATAATATTTTTGTCTCATTTTTTTAACTGGGTTCTCTTTATCTACTTTAAGGACTTGTGTGAAAATCTGATGATGTTTTAGGTCCTATTTATGCAGAAATACAAAAAATTCTAAAGGGTTCACAAACTTTCAAGCACCACTGTAGATATATAGAGCATGAAACAAATACAGATAGTGTCACTGTGTTACACTAATAATAGATGAATACAGTTATAAAAAAAACTCTGACATTAGTATTGGTATTAAGCTCTGATAAGTGATGTTAATTATGACCATGAAGGGAGCATCAAGTCACTGAGTAAGTCGACATGATGTCTGATAACACTATAAAGGTCATAATTGTTGTGCCACTCTATAAATATCACATCATATTACTGATATTATATGACACAGGTTGCCAGTCCTAGTCCTGGAGGACCTTCTTCCCTTAACTAACTTAACCTGAGTTGATTATGAACTGTTTCTTTTGCAGATGCTTAGAGGGAAATCTGCTATGATCCCTGTCTCATGAATACACTATTTAAGTCCAAAAGATATCTTTGATACAGTAATGAAGATCCTGATCAGTCTGGCTTTGTGTTGCAGGTAGTGAGAAAGCTCGCTGTGTCTTGCTGACCGCAGAGAACGGCCTTTTCCCAGGAGAGGCTGCGAGATCATCGTGCACCCCACCGGTGAGTGCAATCTGTAAACTCCATCTGCAAACAGCCATCTGTCACAACTGCAGGAAGGTCTGCGCTGCAGAATTTTTTTTTTTTTTTGCAAAATGCTCATTTGCTTTTATTCCTCTCACAAAAAGGCGTTTACACCATTTCATTTAGGAGGCATAATAACTACATATCAAGATCATTATAAATTGAGTGCTTAGTAGGTGTGTGATTTTTTTTTTGCAAAGCTCGAGGTGTGTACTGTAATTTCTTAAAGAAATGACTACATCTGCATAGAAACGATGATGTTTTTATACATTCTGAGTAACGGTGAGTTGATTCACGGAAATGAGAACATGCCTGAAAAATCTAACAGGAAAGGAATCTTGTTTCATCATCACTAACAATAATAAATGTTGGTATTTCCATAAATGGGTTCAGACTAAAACATGAACTATATTTAGGATTACAAATCATACAACAATGAAAATGTTTAAATGAATTTAGAAGCATGATCTTCAGAAACATGCAATCTTTTGCCAGTGCAGCAGTGAGCTGTAGCCAATTTATATGTCTTGCCAATTTAGTTATGGGGGGTCCTTCCCAGTATAGAGCACTGGAGAATGAGACTAACTGCTGGTTTGTGTCTGGACAATGTTTCATGTGCCTGCTTCCTTCCCAATTATATCATAATTATCATAATTTCATTGCACTGTCAAAATGATTAGTGAGCTAATATATTTAGTCAGTGAATAACGCTATTGTGTGTCAGTTCAGCATCCATTACTGTAGACTTGAGTGGAGTGTAATTGTAAGGCATTATGCTGTTCAACAGGAATGCAGTTTACAAAATGGACCGAGTAAAGATTAAAAAAAAAAGAATCAGAAATGAGGCACATTTTTCACCTCTGTGACAAAAATCTGGCATAGATAAACTATCTAAGCTATTGTGAAACAGCACTTTAGGCTTCAATAGTTATAATAGCCTACTTTTGTGTGGCTACATTGATTGATTGATTGATTGATTGATTGATTGTGGCATTGATATATGTGGTATAATTATGGGCAAGTAAAAGCAATGTGGTTGGATTTCAGTCAAATTCCTATGAATTAGGTTCTAAGAAATGGTACAAATGTTATCCTCGCTCCTAACCCTAACCTTTTATCTCTCCAGCTTTTCATAAAAAGTGCATTGCACACCTTATGAACTTGGGGCCATTACATTACAGGCATTTAACAGATGATCTTATCCAGAGCAACATACCCAGAGCAGCCTGGAGAGCAATTGGGGATTAGGTGCTTTGCTCAAGAGCACTTGAGCCATTCCTGCTGGTCCAGGGAATCAAACCGGCAACCTTTTGGTTCCAAAGCTGCTTCTCTAACCATTAGGCCATGGCTTCCCACAATGTAGTACAGCTTCAGGGACCATGGTTTGATCCTGAGCTTCAGTTACTCTCTGTTGCATGTTCTCCCTGTGAATTTCCAATGGGATCTCCAGTTTCCTCCCACCTCCCAAAAACAAGCTAGTAGATGGACTGCCTACAATAAATTTCCCAAAAAGGAGTGCTCATGTTTGTGGTGCCCTGCAAATCACTGGCGTTTCATCCAAGATGCGTTCCTGCCAGGATAGGCTTCAGATCCAAACCACCAGGATATGCAGTGACTGAAGATGAATGAAGTGATCCATAAGAAAGCAGTTTAGGTTTCAGTTTTTACAATAACTTACTTTGTGTGATTATCCTGATGGATTTTGGTACTCATCCTCTCATATAGTAGTATCTTTAAAAACACACCAGTTTCATGTTATTTCAAACATCAGCTCATGAAATATGAAAGAGTCATAGAAGCAAAATCAATGTGGTTGGATTGTTATTTGATCTCGTATGAATTTGGTCATAAAGGATACAAATCATGACCTGAGTGTTCATCATCATCATCATCAGTTTCCTTTTGTGGAGTTAAAGTCTTCCTTAAGGTGCTTCTGTCTTGGCAGGGAAAATCCTACCAAGCAGTTGCATAAAGCTTGACTTGTCCATCCAGTAGTCTTTCAAACTTTGTCCACTTAGGAGATCTTGTGTCAAACAGCAGTTGTTTCAGTAGTTCATCGTTGCCCATACAGCAGTTGCTGTTCATAGCAGAATAGCTTAATGGGAAGGGTCTTGATTTTCTCATGTAGGCCAGCATTTGATATTTCAAAGCTCCAGTCTAACTCTCCCTCGACATCTCTTCCATCTTGGTTGTTCCTGTCAGGTGCATTTTTGCACTTGAAACCACAAAGAAAGTCGTGCCATACTACTTCGATTTTACTCATTTCTTGGGCATTTAACTGCCATGCTTGTATACTGTACAGCAGTCTGGATTGTACACATGCTGTGAGAAACTTTACTCTAGTTGATAGATGGATATACATGCCGTGAAATTTACAGGTCATGTTCCAGATTTTTTTAAAAAAGAAGAAAAAATGAAAACGTAAACCAGGTTTGCTGTTTAGGGTCAGAGTTTGGTCCAGATCCAATGTCTTAAAGGTAGACTGCCTTTCAGATTTTTCAAATGTAGGTCATAAAAAGAATTTTCCCCGGCACGCAATTATTTTTGTTTAGTGGACTGAAAGCTACCGAATTCGAATCACAGACTTCCAATTTTATTAGTTTTTTTAAAACAGAGCAATTAACGAATTTAGGGCCACATGGCCCTAAATTCTCTGCTATTTTTTCCTGCTTCACCATGACCCAATTCAAGATACTACATCAAGCATCACATGGTTAGCTTTCCCTGTTCACGTAAGGCATTGTAGGATACAAATTTGAAACAGGAGAGAAAAACGGAGGGCGCGAGTGTGCAAATGAAATGTAGAAGACTGACTACAGTAACAGAAAGCAAGAAGAAAAGACGTTATGTTGTGAAGGAAAAGAAACGCAGGACCAAACTAAAAAATATCGGCGGTCAGCGAGCACCTCGGTGTGATTAGCTGTTCGTTTAGCGACAGAATGATGTAACCATCAGTGCACGGTCAAGATAAACCTGTAGATGGCAGTAATGCAACACTGTGGATGCCAGCTGATGTAAAACCCAAAAGAAGATGAAGGTAAACCTGCGCATATGCACACGGACTTCCTCTGTCTGCTTGATGCAAGCCATTTCATGCACATTATTTGCTCGGGAATCTCCTCAAATTAAATACCTTCCCAGGACAGAATGGCCTGATATTTTGTGAGATATTCAAGAAATAAACATATATCACAATGACCAAATTTCAGAAAGAACTCATTTTCACTGATTTTATGAAATCGAAAGGCTGCTTGCTTTAATTCATAATCACTGATGCCAATCGCTTGGAGGTTGAAGTTCAAAGGTCAGGAGGTTTAGGAGTGAGTGTACTTTATATGTGCAGCATGTCGTAATGCAGATTTGAAGAACAACAACAACTTTATTCATCACACGCTTGTGAAATTCCTCTCTGCATTTAACCCATCTGAAGCAGTGAACACACACATGCGAGCAATGAGCACATGCCCAAAGCAGTGGGCAGCCATGCTAACAGTGCCCAGGGAGCAGTTGGGAGTTAGGTGCCTCACTCAAGGGCACCTCAGCCCAAGGCTGTCCCATATTAACCTAACCGCATGTCTTTGGACTGTGGGGGAAACCCACGCAGACATGGGGAGAACATGCAAACTCCACACGGAAAGCCTTGAACCCAGGACCTTCTTGCTGTGAGGTGACCATGCTAACCACTTACACCGCCCATCAAAGTTCATGATTGTATAAGGTTATATCTCGTGTATTTTCTTAACCCATATAAGGCCAGGAAATGCTCAACTAACACTACTGAACCTTAACACCATGCTATTTAGTTCATTGTTAAAATTAGGAGTGCATTGTGGGTTCTGGCGGTGAGAGAGAAAGAACATGTAAGGGTCCATCCATCCATTATCTGTAGCTGCTTTATCCTGTTCTACAGGGTCGCAGGCAAGCTGGAGCCTATCCCAGCTGACTATGGGCGAAAGGCGGGGTACACCCTGGACAAGTCGCCAGGTCATCGCAGGGCTGACACATAGGCACAAACAATCATTCACACTCACATTCACGGTCAATTTAGAGCCACCAATTAACCTAACCTGCATGTCTTTGGACTGTCGGGGAAACCAGAGCATCTGGAGGAAGCCCACACAGACACGGGGAGAACATGCAAACTCCGCACAGAAAGGCCCGAACCCATGAGGCGACCATGCTAACCACTTACACCGCCCATCAAAGTTCATGATTGTATATCTCATATCATCTCTAGCCGCTTTATCCTGTTCTACAGGGTCGCAGGTAAGCTGGAGCCTATCCCAGCTGACTATACAGTATGCGTGAGGTGGGGTACACCCTGGACAAGTCGCCAGGTCATCACAGGGCTGACACATAGACACAAACAACCATTCACACTCTCATTCACACCTACGGTCAATTTAGAGCCGCCAATTAACCTAACCTTTGGACTGTCGGGGAAACCAGAGCACCCGGAGAACATGCAAACTCCGCACAGAAAGGCTCGAACCCGGACCTTCTTGCTGTGAGGCGACCGTGCTAACCACTTACACTATTCATGATTGTATACCTCATCTCATCTCATTATCTCTAGCCGCTTTATCCTGTTCTACAGGGTCGCAGGCAAGCTGGAGCCTATCCCAGCTGACTACAGGCGAAAGGCGGGGTACACCCTGGACAAGTCGCCAGGTCATCACAGGGCTGACACATAGACACAGACAACCATTCACACTCACATTCACACCTACGGTCAATTTAGAGTCACCAGTTAACCTAACCTGCATGTCTTTGGACTGTGGGGGAAACCGGAGCACCCGGAGGAAACTCATGCGGACATGGGGAGAACATGTAAACTCCGCACAGAAAGGCCCGAACCCAGGACCTTCTTGCTGTGAGGCAACCATGCTAACCACTTACACCGCCCATCAAAGTTCATGACTGTATATCTCATATCCTCTCTAGCCGCTTTATCCTGTTCTACAGGGTCGCAGGTAAGCTGGAGCCTATCCCAGCTGACTATACAGTATGCATGAGGTGGGGTACACCCTGGACAAGTTGCCAGGTCATCACAGGGCTGACACATAGACACAAACAACCATTCACACTCTCATTCACACCTATGGTCAATTTAGAGCCACCAATTAACCTAACCTTTGGACTGTCGGGGAAACCAGAGCACCCGGAGAACATGCAAACTCTGCACAGAAAGGCTCGAACCTGGACCGTCTTGCTGTGAGGTGACCGTGCTAACCACTTACACCGTTCATGATTGTACACTACTGTTCAAAAGTTTGGGGTCACCCAGACAATTTTGTGTTTTCCATGAAAAGTCACACTTTTATTTCCCACCGGTAAGTTGTAAAATGAATAGAAAATATAGTCAAGACATTTTTCTGGCCATTTTGAGCGTTTAATCGACCCCACAAATGTGATGCTCCAGAAACTCAATCTGCTCAAAGGAAGGTCAGTTTTATAGCTTCTCTAAAGAGCTCAACTGTTTTCAGCTGTGCTAACATGATTGTACAAGGGTTTTCTAATCATCCATTAGCCTTCTGAGGCAATGAGCAAACACATTGTACCATTAGAACACTGGAGTGAGAGTTGCTGGAAATGGGCCTCTATACACCTATGGAGATATTGCACCAAAAACCAGACATTTGCAGCTAGAATAGTCATTTACCACATTAACAATGTCTCATCTCTCCTCTCATTATCTCTAGCCGCTTTATCCTGTTCTACAGGGTCGCAGGCAAGCTGGAGCCTATCCCAGCTGACTATACAGTATGCGTGAGGTGAGGTACACCCTGGACAAGTCGTCAGGTCATTGCAGGGCTGACACATAGACACAAACAACCATTCACACTCACATTCACACCTACGGTCAATTTAGAGCCACCAATTAACCTAACCTTTGGACTGTCGGGGAAACCAGAGCACCCGGAGAACATGCAAACTCCGCACAGAAAGGCTCGAACCCGGACCTTCTTGCTGTGAGACGACCATGCTAACCACTTACACTGTTCATGATTGTATACCTCATCTCATCTCATTATCTCTAGCCGCTTTATCCTGTTCTACAGGGTCGCAGGCAAGCTGGAGCCTATCCCAGCTGACTACAGGCGAAAGGCGGGGTACACCCTGGACAAGTCACCAGGTCATCACAGGGCTGACACATAGACACACAACCATTCACACTCACATTCACACCTACGGTCAATTTAGAGTCACCAGTTAACCTAACCTGCATGGCTTTGGACTGTCGGGGAAACCGGAGCACCCGGAGGAACCTCATGCGGACACGGGAAGAACATGCAAACTCCGCACAGAAAGGCCCTCGCCGCAACGAGGCTCGAACCCGGACCTTCTTGCTGTGAGGCGACAGCGCTGACCACTACACCACCGTGCCGCCCTTTCGTAACCTATATAAGGCCAGGAAATGCTCATTGTGGGTGCTGGAGGTGAGGGTGAGAGAGAGAGAGCACATAAGGGTCATGCAAACAATTTCTGGAAGTAATAAATTTCCTGTCCTGTTCCCTAAACAGTATGTGAAGGTTATTATGCAGACATTCTTGGGATGCCATTGACGCTCGCTTTGCAACTTTGCAGGTGCGCGTGGACTTTGCCATTTCTCAATTGTTCCACGCATTTGAGGCGACAAAACAAGCGACTTTTCAGCATCCGCTCTTCCCGCACTGCAGCCCCGCGTTCAGCTGCTCTCCGGGCGGACAGAAGCGGCTCACAGTCTCGGCTCAATAGGGACACCTGTAACCCGAGCGCGAGGCCGCCGCCGCCGCCGCCACGCGCTGCTCTAGAACAGCACAGAAGGCTCGCGCGCACCGGAGCGCATTCATTATTCATTGGGGTGGTGCGCGCGCGGGGCAGACGAAAACAGGGCGCGAGCGAGGAACGGAGTCTGTGCGCTCTGCAGTCAGGTGATGCACGCGCCCCTTCTCTTCTTCTTCATTCCGACCGCTCGCGTGCAGGAAGTCTTCTCTGCGCAGTTTCCGTAGAAGGAAGCGGAGGAGCAGCCACTCGATGCCGCGCGCTCTTCAGAGGTAACTTAACATCCCGAGCATCGAACATGACACGTTTCCTTCCTCCGGTGAAGGGCAAAGCTGGGTCTTTTAGCTTCTGTAGCCTTGTCCTGGTTACACGACGCGTCGGCTTCTTTCGGATCGGTGTGTTATCGACGATTCGATTCGATTCGATTCATTCTTCGATTAATCGTCGCGCTTTTCTAGAAACACGACAGTGCGTCGAGGTGACTGCAGAGCTTTCTTCTTCTTCTTCTTTGCAGCATTTCAATGTCACTGTCACCTCATCATACAATGCAACTTCTTATTCAGAACCTCTCAGAAGTTGTTCATGCATCACTGTATATGGACAGACTGATGCTCTGGACACAGCTGGATTTGGACATGATTAGATTAGATTAGATTAGATTAGATTAGATTAGATTAGATTAGATTAGATTAGATTAGATTAGATTCAACTTTGTCATTGCGCAGGTACAAGGCAACGAAATGCAGATTGCATCTAACCGGAAGTGCCTAGCAGTAAATAACATACATAAATATAAATGTACAGGAATTACAGGGTATGGAATGGTATAATGATGTGATTGATATTTACATTGTGCGATATGAATGAACTGTAGTGCAATGGTGTGATACATAGATACAGTTAGGTCCATATATATTTGGACACTGACACAATTTTTGGTTTTTTTTTTACCTGTTTACTGAAACATATTTCAGGTTATAGTTATATAATGGACATGGACATAAAGTCCAGACTTTCAGCTTTCATTTGAGGGTATCCACATTAAAATTGGATGAAGGGTTTAGGAGTTTCAGCTCCTTAACATGTGCCACCCTGTTTTTAAAGGGACCAAAAGTAATTGGACAATTGACTCAAAGGCTATTTCATGGGCAGGTGTGGGCAATTCCTTCGTTATGTCATTCTCAATTAAGCAGATAAAAGGCCTGGAGTTGATTTGAGGTGTGGCGGTTGCATTTGGAAGATTTTGCTGTGAAGAAAACATGCGGTCAAAGGAGCTCTCTATGCAGGTGAAACAAGCCATCCTTAAGCTGCGAAAACAGAAAAAACCCATCTGAGAAATTGCTACAATATTAGGAGTGGCAAAATCTACAGTTTGGTACATCCTGAGAAAGAAAGAAAGAAAGAAAGAACTGGTGAACTCATCAATGCAAAAAGACCTGGACGCCCACAGAAGACAACAGTGGTGGATGATCGCAGAATAATTTCCATGGTGAAGAGAAACCCCTTCACAACAGCCAACCAAGTGAACAACACTCTCCAGGAGGTAGGCCTATCAATATCCAAATCTACCATAAAGAGAAGACTGCATGAAAGTAAATACAGAGGGTTCACTGCACGGTGCGAGCCACTCATAAGCCTCAAGAATAAAAAGGCTAGATTAGACTTTGCTAAAAAACATCTAAAAAAGCCAGCACAGTTCTGGAAGAACATTCTTTGGACAGATGAAACCAAGATCAACCTCTACCAGAATGATGGAAAGAAAAAAGTATGGCAAAGGCGTGGTACAGCTCATGATCCAAAGCATACCACATCATCTGTAAAACATGGCGGAGGCAGTGTGATGGCTTGGGCATGCATGGCTGCCAGTGGCACTGGGTCACTAGTGTTTATTGATGATGTGACACAGGACAGAAGCAGCCAGATGAATTCTGAGGTATTCAGAGACATACTGTGTGCTCAAATCCAGCCAAATGCAGCCAAACTGATTGGTCAGCATTTCATAATACAGATGGACAATGACCCAAAACATAAAGCCAAAGCAACCCAGGAGTTTATGAAAGCAAAGAAGTGGAATATTCTTGAATGGCCAAGTCAGTCACCTGATCTCAACCCAAATGAGCATGCATTTCACTTGTTAAAGACTAAACTTCAGACAGAAAGGCCCACAAACAAACAGCAACTGAAAACCGGTGCAGTAAAGGCCTGGCAGAGCATTAAAAAGGAGGAAACACAGCATCTGGTGATGTCCATGAGTTCAAGACTTCAGGCAGTCATTGCCAACAAAGGGTTTTCAACCAAGTATTAGAAATGAACATATTATTTCATTTGTCCAATTACTTTTGAGCCCCTGAAATGAAGGGATTGTGTTTAAAAAATGCTTTAGTTCCTCACATTTTTATGCAATCATTTTGTTCAACCCACTGAATTAAAGCTGAAAGTCTGAACTTCAACTGCATCTGAATTGTTTTGTTCAAAATTCATTGTGGTAATGTACAGAACCAAAATTTGAAAAATGCTGTCTCTATCCAAATATTTATGGACGGAACTGTATTTGCAGTATAGATAAAACACGATATGAATAAACAGTAGTGCAAATAGCGATAGTGCAATTCAGTGTGTGTGTGTGTGTGTGTGTGTGTGGGGGGGGGGGGGGGGGGGTATTGAGTGTGTGCACGTGTGGAGAGGGGGGGAACTGTTCCTGAACCTGGTGGTTCAATTATGCATGAGACAAAGCTGCATATGCATTTCTTGATGCAACCACATTATGACATTACTGCACAGGCTTCATAGTTATTCTTCATGTCGATAAAGAAGATACTGCACCTACAGTTACAACAACATGAGCTTGAATTAATTCAGCAGGAATTGCACCTCTTTTAGGGCAGAGGTGGAGGGGCAAGACTTATTCAAAGGGTGGCAGCTGCCACCCGGTGCCACAGACATAGCCACACCCCTGCTTACTCTCCTGCACCGTTCATGTTTCTAGCTTTCTTATAGCTTACTGCATATTTAATGATGTGCAGAATGATGCTTGTAGGATATTCAGCACATGCATTTATTTAGATCACATAGTGTTGAATTGTAAGTGATGGTAAGTGATATCATATATATATATGCCTTACACCGATATGGGTATAACACAGTGAACAACAATCAAATAGTCTCTAGTTCATGAAGTATTGTAATTGGTAGTTGCCTGTTCGTTATGGCACTTTGCACGCTTTCTTTCGTAGTCCTCTTTTCTTCTGATGTCAATCCTGCGACAGATGTTAAAGTTCAGAAGTCTCCACTTGCTGCGGTCGTTAACCATAGAACTCCAGTCTTCTAAAGCCTCCCCACGCTTGAGAGTACTCTTGCACATGTCCTTGTAGCAAAGCAGTGGTCGGCCGACTTTTCTGGCTCTATCAGCTAACTCACCATATAATAGAGCTTTGACAGGGCAATCAAAATCCAAACAGCAAACGTGCCCCATCCAGCGAAGGCGATTTCTGACCAGTTTGATCTTCTACATTTGCTTTATCGAGGACCTTCTTGTTTGAAGCAAAGTGGTCCCATTTAATTCACAGAATGAACCTTGGATGACGCTGTTGTATGGTTCTTAACTGATTGATATGTCTTTGATGAAGGGTCCATGTTTCGTTGCCATACAGAAGAAGAGGGATGATACATTGATCATAAACTTTGATCTTCGTAGTTGTAGTCGGATCTCTGCAATCAAACACTCTGTTCCGCAATCGTCCAACAGCACAAGAAGCACTTTGTATTCGTGCATTGATCTCTTCGTTCATCATACAATCTCTAATAATCTGATGATCTCATCAACACCCTGGTGATTTTACCTTGTCCCAGATAAGCATGCTTTTTTTCTTCTTTTTTTTTTTAAGGACTACAGTACCAGTTAAGTTAAAAGTTTGGACACCTAATTCACTGTTTTTTTTTTATTAAAGGGGAACTGTAGTCATTTTTAAACTTGCTTTATTTCTTATTTAACGTTTTATTCAATTATGTTTTCGGTTTTAGTAACCGTATATCATGACTCATATTGGCAACAAATTGCAATTAAATATTATACTTATCGGCCTATTCGGTTTTTAGCCATGTTGAATTTAGTTCGTTTGGTCCACGGCAGGCGTCACTTATTTGCGCGATCTTCACAAGACTTGTGCAAGACTTCGAAACGTGAAGTGTCAGCCAGGTGTCAGTGCCGCCATTTTGAAAACTGTTTTCCAAACGAAATATTGCACAAAAACGAGTTTAAATGACGATTACTGCCTACTTTTTTCAAACTTTCCTGATTGCTATCAAAACAAACAAAACTTCCGGCTTGATTACATCAGCATTCAGAAGAGGGTGCGCGCGTCTTTTGACAACCCCTGTGTCCGAAATCACTCCCTACTCACTAGGCACTATATAATGAGGACGCCGTTTTGTAGTGCTGTCCAAAACCTTAGTGAGGATTATTTACACCCTATATACTGCACTCAAAGTATCCCACAATGCATCACGAAAAGTAGTGTACAAAGATGATCACTAACCAAAGCAATATATCCCATCATGCACTGTGGTCGCGCTGAAAGAAATCAAATTAAAAGTCTCAAATTTGATTTAAAAGGCAGCAGCAAAGAAGAAAGTATTCAACCTTGATTTAAAAAAAACTGAAAGATGCAGGTACTTTGTATTTGGGAAATGCACTCAGTATAATATGGATTTACATGCATGTATTTATTATTTTGAAAACCCACCAGCCGACTGATCTGGCACATTTTAATTGTGCGACAGTAAGGATGTAAATACCAGCGCAACGGACTAGTGTCCGAAAGCGTTTTGTTTTTTTCATTTTACCAATGAGCTCACTATATAGTCCTCTATATAGTAATTCCCTATATAGGGAGTAGTGAACGAGTGAGCGATTTCGGACACAGGGAACATTGGCAGATGTTGGTCACTTTGATTTCCGCTGTACATTTTACTTCCGTCCTACGATGTCTCGCGCAGGTCTCAACGAATCTCATTTACGGCCATTGCTTCGACATATGGACTGATATATTACATAGCATATTTCAAACACTCATAACTTGCTATAGCAGTGACAAAATAGCTATCAAAATGCATTCCTATATTTAATAAAATGAGAGAAATAGAATTTTGATGATAAAAAATTTGCCTTCAGTTCTCCTTTAATTAAGTCACTTCATGTCAAAGTCATGATGGATGTCGTTTCTCTTTAGTTAGTCAAGCGATTCTTGACATAATATGGATTAATACAGTTGTGGAATAGGGCTGTTTACTTACTGTTTGATCTCAAATGCATTAAAGTGCCATTCCACCATTGGATGTATTCTTTGGCATAAAATACAATATATTTTGACAACATATATAAATGGTATCACTAGATAGAGAAATCTTTTAGCTTCAAAATGATATATCAAACATAATTTTTTGACAACGACAAGTATATTAATTTTGCGACCAAAGTCACCTACCCTTTTAATTTCCACGCGTGATGTCATCGGCAGGTTCCCCTTCTTGTGTACCACGTGACGTGTGACGTGGCACATATTATCAGCAATGGCGGATAGAACGCGATAAAAATAATACCAATAAATCTAGCTAATACCAATAAATCTAGCTAACTGAAAGATTAACTCAAAATTTTTCGCAATTTTTTTGGCCCCCACATACGAGGAGAAATGACTCTCTCACTTTGGGGGTTTCCTGGTCTAAAAATAGACCGACACGTGGTACACAAGAAGGGGAACCTGCCGATGACATCACGTTTCACTACCGCGCGGAAATTAAAAGGGTAAGTGACTTTGGTCGCAAAATTAATATACTTGTTGTCAAAAAATTATGTTTGATATATCATTTTGAAGCTAAAAGATTTCTCTGTCTAGTCATGTTGTCATAAAATATATTGTATTTTATGCCAAAGAATACATCCAATGGTGGAATGGCACTTTAAGGCAAGAAACTTGTCCACTAATTAACTTTTGACGAGGCACATGTGTTAATTGAAAAGCATTCCAGGTGACTACCTCATGAAGCTGGGTAAGGTAATGCCAACAGTGTGCAAAGCGTCATCAAGGTAAACGGTGGCTACTTTGAAGAATCTAAATATAAAAAACATTTGGGTTTTTTAAACACTTTTTTTTTGTTTACCACATGTTCCAGATGTTGTTTCATAGTTTTGATGTCTTGAGTATTGTTCTACATTGTAGAAATTAGTCCAAATACAGAAAGGTGTGTCCAGACTTATGACTGGTACTGTAGTTGATGTGAAGACTACATCATTACTATATTTGGGCTCCGTTGTGTAAATATGACTTCTTTTGTCTTTGCAGCGTCATCTGCAGGAACACAGTGTTAATAGTATAGTATCTTACTATGCCATTACTATTGCAGTCTGTTGATTTCGTATGCGCGTTATTCGGTTAATCTCTAGCTTGCCCACCGTGTCATCCCAGCATATCTACAGTGTGTGTTTCATACATTTTCAAACCTGGCTTTGCAACATTTCATGCCTCTGTAAACTCCGTGTGCAGTTAAAAAATTCTCTTGGCTTGAACTGAAAGCACTTGATTTGCACTTTTCCTTCAGCCAAGAGTTAATTGATACTGCATGCAAACCTGAAACCTGAAGGGACATGGAGAAAGCTGCAATTTATAGGTCAGGGTTTAATGGGCCTGCTGCTGCTGCTGCTGCTAATCAACCCAAATAACTGTCAGTGAACAAAGACGAATATTCGCTTGAAGAGGCAGCTTAATCCAGTAGTTTAAATCCGCAATCAGGAATGTGGCAGGCCAGTGTTTAGGATCCCAACCAGGGAAAACAATAGTGCAACAATACCACCGTAACAGAACTGTTTTAAAAACAGACAAATTCATTAGCACACTGGGCGAATCCAAGCTCCAGTGTGCTGCCCAGTTCGATATTATGTCTGTTCAGTTCATGAAGCGAAAAAGTGGTACCGAATATAACGCTACGTTCACACTGCAAGGCTTAATGCTCAATTCCGATTTTTTTGTGAAATCCGATTTTTTTGTGAGGTCGTTCACATTAACAAATATATGCGACTTGTATGTGATCCTCAGTATGAACGAAAAGCGACCTAAAAGTGTTCCACATGCGCATTGCAGGATACGACGACGTCACAGGCAGTGAGCATGGCCAGTGTTTACGGAAGTAAAACCGCCCGGTTGCGGTATGACCCATCCAATCTAGCTTGAATAGCTGCATCCCCCCAAATGGAAATCAGCTCCCTAACCTCTGCGTCCTTCCATTGAGAAGATTCAGAACCTTCACAGCCCGAAGCGTCCCTCGCATTGATGTCATGCGCAGGGGCGCAGATACGTTTTTTGAACTGGGGGGGACAAAGCTGCCAGCAAACCAACCCCAACCCCGATATGCCTGTCAAACTTGTTGTGGGTTACCATAGCAACCAAGCTCGAGCTCGCAACCTGTGCAGTCTGCGCAGCTCAACCAACCGAATATCAGTCTTTGTTTTATGTGAGTTGTTGCAACTATGTATGTACTGCTGTGCACCTCAATAAACCGAATGGTAATTAGTCTTTTGATTTTTCCGTGAGGTTTGCCTTATGCAAAGAAAGACAGCATAGACGTTTTTTCCTCCCTATAAGTGGGGGGGACCGAACAAGGTGAATTTAAATCTGGGTGGGACGAGTCCCACCCTCTATCTGCGCCCGTGATTATGCGCCATGTTGTTGTAACTTTTTTTGAGAGACCCGCCGCCTACTTCAGCGCAGAATAGTGACATTTGTGGCTTGTTGATGACGTGTAAGTCGGATGAATGCGACCTGGCAGTTCAGACTGAAGTCGCATATGAAAAGAGCGGATAGGAATCGGAATTAGGACCACATATCCAAACGGCCTGGGTCGGATTTGAAAAAATCGGATCTGTGTCGTTCATATTGTCAATAAAAGATCGGATACAGGTCACATATGGGTGAAAAGATCGGATTTGAGTCACTTCAGCCTGCAGTGTGAACGTAGCCTAATTTAGCTCAAAAGTATGAGAAGCTAACTGCATGCATTAATGGAGAATGTAGAAAAGAAGAGAGGACCTGAATCCTCTCAAGGACAACTTGATATATCCTTTCCTGATAATGTCTCTTGGAATGAAACATCATATCTGCCCTTCACAAAAGCCTCATTTCAGCTATGAGGTCTAGTATTCTCTCATCACACATAAAAGATGTTAATGGAGTCTGGCTGGTGTGTTCATACTCGTGTTTCATTGTGAGGTGACTGCATGATGTTCTAGCGTGCTAATTAACATGCCCAGTAAAAATGGTTCCTACTGAGAGCCAGTCTGTGTCCTTGGTTCTCATGTGTAGTGCAGTATGTTGCGAGATTCAGAAAAAAAGTGTCCTGTGCATCACATCAAGGTCATTTTCTCCACTGAGACCAGGGGCGCAGATACGTTTTTTGAACTGGGGGGGACAAAGCTGCCAGCAAACCAACCCCACCCCCAACATGTGTTGTGCGAGGAATATACTCTGATGCCCTCAGGGCGGCGACATTACTCAGCTAAGACAAAAAAAACCATCACTCCTTCATCCCTGCAACCGTTAGCTTACCACCGAAAGAAGGAGGCTACCAGAAAGGCATCTCTACTCCGTACGATTTTACTTTCACTATGACATTACTTTGAACAGACTATCAAAAAATTGCAAGGTGATATGATAAAGTAAGGCACAGTTTACTTACAGTCGTTGTTTTTTGAAAAAACGATGCAATCGTTTTCTGCCTTTTCGGTTTGGCACCCTTCATCATGCCGTGTTGGGGTCCTGAACTAGGAGCTGTCCCCGATATGCCTGTCAAACTTGTTGTGGGTAACCATAGCAACCAAGCTCGAGCTCGCAACCTGTGCAGTCTGCGCAGCTCAACCAACCGAATATCAGTCTTTGTTTTGTTTTATGTGAGTTGTTGCAACTATGTATGTACTGCTGTGCACCTCAATAAACCGAATGGTAATTAGTCTTTTGATTTTTCCGTGAGGTTTGCCTTATGCAAAGAAAGACAGCATAGACGTTTTTTCCTCCCTATAAGTGGGGGGGACCGAACGAGGTGAATTTAAATCTGGGTGGGACAAATCCCACTAGTCCCACCCTCTATCTGCGCCCGTGACTGAGACATATGAATACAAAAAAAGTCAATAGGTGGTAGAGTTTTTTTTTTTTAAGAACAGGCTTGTGACCATTACATCAACGGGCTAATGAACCCATTTGTCCAGGGGACACTGTGAATGAATAAACTAATAGCCTGCATCCATAATCTGCTTGTCCTGGTATGTGGTAACTAGTGATTTCTCCACTCCATCCATCCATTATCTGTAGCCACTTATCCTGTTCTACAGGGTCGCAGGCAAGCTGGAGCCTATCCCAGCTGACTATGGGCGAGAGGCGGGGTACACCCTGGACAAGTCGCCAGGTCATCACAGGGCTGACACAGAGACAAACCACCATTCACACACACATTCACATCTACGGTCAAGTTAGAGCCACCAATTATCCTGACCTGCATGTCTTTGGACTGTGGGGGAAACCGGAGCACCCGGAGGAAACCCACACAGACACGGGGAGAACATGCAAACTCCACACAGAAAGGCCCTCGCCGGCTGCTAGGCTCGAACCCAGGACCTTCTTGCTGTGAGGCGACAGTGCTAACCACTACACTACCGTGCCGCCCGATTTCTCCACTCCTAAAGAGTAATGTTTATTCTATCTCCGTTCACTGGATATGAGCAATCGCATGCTCTGATTGGCTACTCTAGTAATAGGCTATTAGCTCATATACTGTGAGTAGAGAAAAACAAAATGGCAGAGCGTATTGCTGAACCAACCAAGGATGAAATAAAGACTCTACTCAAAAACTAAACACCAAAAAAAAGCAAGAAAATATGGAATAAAAGTATTTGATGGTAAGAACGTAGCTTTTTAAAAAATATATATTTTTCAGGAATTATTATTATAACATTTTTCACAAATTGCTACTATCATTTCGCAGGTTTGTGTACATTCTAAGCGGAAATTATTTTTGTCGGACGTTTTGTATAAAAAAAGGTTTTATTTACGGAATTTGCAAAAAATAAAAATGCTCCGTTTCTCAAAATCCAGTGAATGTGGATAGAATAAAACAGTTATTCCACTCAGTCTCATCGTACATGGCTTATAGCAGACTCGATTTCATGGAACAACTGTGAAATACCACACTACTGATGAGTCAGACCTGGCATTGATTTCTTGGCTTTTTCAATGGCAAAATCTCATCTCATCTCATTATCTGTAGCCGCTTTATCCTGTTCTACAGGGTCGCAGGCAAGCTGGAGCCTATCCCAGCTGACTACGGGCAAAAGGCGGGGTACACCCTGGACAAGTTGCCAGGTCATCACAGGGCTGACACGTAGACAACCATTCACACCTACAGTCAATTTAGAGTCAGCAGTTAACCTAACCTGCATGTCTTTGGACTGTGGGGGAAATCGGAGCACCCCCACGCGGACAACATGCAAACTCCGCACAGAAAGGCCCTCACAGGCCACAGGGCTCGAACCCGGACCTTCTTGCTGTGAGGCGACAGCACTAACCACTACACCACCGTGCCGCCCTCAATGGCAAAATCTAAAATCAAATACCAGCTGGTTGGATGGTCCGTTCTATACAGCCATTGATCCTGAGCATTATAAACAAAATGTCTGAATGTCAGTTATACTCAAAGTCTTAATGATCATAGAAAACAGCGTTTCCCTTATTCTGGCCCTAATCAAGCCTGCCACAGAAACAAGATATCCTCTTGGTGGTTCTTTCCCCTAAAAGTTGTTTGCTTTGTCCACCACACCCTGTTGAATCCTATTGATAGGCAGAGTGATGACACTACATGGAAAATCCCAGTGTCCTTGATTAAATGAAAGCAGACATTGCATTTGGAAAGTAAAAAAGAAGAAGAAGAATAGAAAACAGGAAGCTGCTGCTCACAGGAATTTTAAACCACTGCCAGCATTGGATCCAACTCACCAGCTGTCACCTCTTGCTTTCATTGTCTGCAGTTAGGTTTTCTTTTGAGCACTTAAAAATAAAAATAGGCGGACAGGATCGTGTAAACCAAACGCTCTATAAATGCAACGATTACATTTTCCACCTCAGCTCGTTGGAGAAAATGCTTACTTTCCTATAGCAATAATTATCCATACAGTATAAGACTCGCTAGATTTGAGTCTTATTTATAACCCCGTGGTCCACATGCACACAGCTAAGCACATATGGAGGCTGCAAAAAAACACGCAGTGCTGTTGAATACAAATTCCTTGTTGATGTGTTGCATTTAAATTAGAAAAAGTGTCACGTTTTAATGTTTGGCAGCTGAACAAGGATTCCAGTCTGTCACATCTTACCGGGACGTAGGAAGGATGTTAGCTTGTTTTCCTTCTCTGTAATGGGAGGAGTAATGAGTAGATGTGAGCTGAGGGGTATCATGTGTGCTCTGTTTAGAAACAGGGACAGTGGAACCTGCAGGCTACGTTTGCTTTTGTGGTCCACTTACAGCTCAGACACTAAATGACATTGCAGAAGAAGTAATATTTCTCCTTACTGCATCTTTTGAGGGTGGCATGTTCCCCCTCACCACTTTGAAGTGGTTATTTTTCCAGAAGATTGTTATGTAACACCCAGTGTTTTAACTCTCATTTATTTGAGTGTTTTGGCACTTTTAAACCAGCTTCGACAGTTAAACATGATGAAAAACACACGTCTTGGAAGCTGTTGGAGGTCGTCACTGTTGCGTTTTGTTCCCCCCTTCGTCTCAGCTGGTCGGTTCTCAGGAAGCATCCCGTCTCTTATGATTGTGAAAACACTTTTTAGCTATGCGTCTCTCAGCCAGCCAAGCATTCAGCTGCCTCTCTGCTACATGCATATTGCCAAACAGCTATCATTTGGCGTTATTAACCATGTGTACAATTGCTTGGAATTAGACGATCTCAGGAGGAACAGATATAAAAATCGGTGAAACATTTCCTTGCATTCAAACTTAGTATACTCATGAGTTACATATTGGATGCGGTATCGCAAATACACATGAAATCAGATGGTTATCATTTTGAGAGTCAGACCATTTGGTTCACATTACAAGGAAAAGCACGTCGCAGCATTTTAAAAATCTCTTCTGAGCCACACCTATTTCTGTAAATGTGGGAGTTTCTGAGCAGTTATTGGATAATTTTCTACAGCTTTCCTGTAGGGATGTGCATTTTGGCTCTTTTTAAGGAGTCAAAGCAGTCATTTATGATCAAGAGCCAAATGTTTCCAAATGTCGTCTTGGATTGACAAACACAGCATGCATTTTGGATCACTGGATTAATATTATTGTGCCTGCTGTGTCTGCACTTCATTTTCATTAAAATAGATAAATCAGTTCTGTTTAGACAGAAAAGTGAGAGATGAGTACATCCTGGGAGGGTTTTCTCGTCTTTACTTAATCTGACGGTCTTTCAAAGAGCTCTAGTGGAGCGTGCAGAGAAAGGAGACAATTGTCCCGTCTGGTAGACTTTGGGTAAACAAGTTGGAGTCAGAAGCACACGGCTCGGATTGTAAAGGCATGCTTGGTGGCTCACCTGCTGTAAACCACTAGTTAATAACTTTCCCTTCTCTGACTTTGCTTAACACACTATGGGTCTTGAGCAAAGAACCAGTTTGCAATGGTTCAGTGCCCCGATCAGATAGTGATTTCACATTACATAAGGTCTACTGCAAAATAGGTCACTTTATTTCTTTATAAAATGTGATGAGAGAGAATGTATCCATGTCAATACTTTCAAGATATGCATGTTACAGGTCAAAAAATTTTCAACCTAGGTGATTTTTTTTATTTATTTAATCCGAGTTAAAAATTTAACCTAGTTCATAATATCCAACCAAGGCAAAATTTTGCATTATCCAAGATTCTTAAAAGGGGTTTTCCATCACTTCCTTCTTCCATCCACAGCTACCTAATATTTCCTCTCATCTGTCCATCTACCTACGTAGCATTTAAACATACCTTTTTTCATATTGAACCAGGA
The DNA here is from genome assembly GCF_027579695.1 of Neoarius graeffei. Lineage (NCBI taxonomy): Eukaryota > Metazoa > Chordata > Actinopteri > Siluriformes > Ariidae > Neoarius > Neoarius graeffei. The sequence goes on along the minus strand of NC_083593.1, from coordinate 42,211,126 downwards.
TTCAAACTCAGAACCTTCTGATTCTTAACCCAACACCTTAACCACTAGACCAGCAACAATTGCAATGGAAGGAATTATATATATATATATATATATATCTCATCTCATTATCTCTAGCCGCTTTATCCTGTTCTACAGGGTCACAGGCAAGCTGGAGCCTATCCCAGCTGACTACGGGCGAAAGGCGGGGTACACCCTGGACGAGTCGCCAGGTCATCACAGGGCTTGATATATATATAAAATTTTTTGAATTTATTAATGAGTCCAGTCTTATTACATCATCAAATAGTTTAAAATACAAAGTCTTCCCAAACCCTAATCCTAACTCTAGATATAGTAAGTCTCCCTAATACAAGTAGAAAATTATGAACTGGGTTAAAAATTCTAACAGATTGAAAAATTCCACCTGACCTACAATTCTGACCTGTAACATGTACATTTCTCATATTTTGGTCAATTGAAAATTATGTTAATATTTACACAGGGAAAGTTACTTGTATTCAGAGTTGGGTTATGCACTTTCTGGACTCCTGATTCATATCAATAAAATGACCAACATGTACTTCATGCCACCGTGTTTGCCAGTTTCTAGAAATTCTTGAGTAGAAACATCCAAGACCGGGTTTTTTGACACCAGTAGCATCTAAACCAGTGCCTCAACCCCCCCCCCAAAAAAAACCCATCAGTGATAGAAAAATGTGGATTGAGGAAGCTTTTTCCTGCCATGAAAATAGATCATCAAGCAAAGCATTTGGTCCACAACAATTTTCAAATTTGTATATTTCAGATTCTTCTACAACCCCGATTCCAAAAAAGTTGGGACAAAGTACAAATTGTAAATAAAAACGGAATGCAATGACGTGGAAGTTTCAAAATTCCATATTTTATTCAGAATAGAACGTAGATGACATATCAAATGTTTAAACTGAGAAAATGTATCATTTAAAGAGAAAAATTAGGTGATTTTAAATTTCATGACAACAACACATCTCAAAAAAGTTGGGACAAGGCCATGTTTACCACTGTGAGACATCCCCTTTTCTCTTTACAACAGTCTGTAAACGTCTGGGGACTGAGGAGACAAGTTGCTCAAGTTTAGGGATAGGAATGTTAACCCATTCTTGTCGAATGTAGGATTCTAGTTGCTTAACTGTCTTAGGTCTTTTTTGTCGTATCTTCCGTTTTATGATGCACCAAATGTTTTCTATGGGTGAAAGATCTGGACTGCAGGCTGGCCAGTTCAGTACCCGGACCCTTCTTCTACGCAACCATGATGCTGTAATTGATGCAGTATGTAGTTTGGCATTGTCATATTGGAAAATGCAAGGTCTTCCCTGAAAGAGACGTCATCTGGATGGGAGCATATGTTGCTCTAGAACCTGGATATACCTTTCAGCATTGATGGTGTCTTTCCAGATGTGTAACCTGCCCATGCCACACGCACTAATGCAACCCCATACCATCAGAGACGCAGGCTTCTGAACTGAGCGCTGATAACAACTTGGGTCGTCCTTCTCCTCTTTAGTCCGAATGACACGGCGTCCCTGATTTCCATAAAGAACTTTAAATTTTGATTCATCTGACCACAGAACAGTTTTCCACTTTGCCACAGTCCATTTTAAATGAGCCTTGGTCCAGAGAAGACGTCTGCGCTTCTGGATCATGTTTAGATACGGCTTCTTCTTTGAACTATAGAGTTTTAGCTGGCAACGGCGGATGGCACGGTGAATTGTGTTCACAGATAATGTTCTCTGGAAATATTTCTGAGCCCATTTTGTGATTTCCAATACAGAAGCATGCCTGTATGTGATGCAGTGCCGTCTAAGGGCCCGAAGATCACGGGCACCCAGTATGGTTTTCCGGCCTTGACCCTTGCGCACAGAGATTCTTCCAGATTCTCTGAATCTTTTGATGATATTATGCACTGTAGATGATGATATGTTCAAACTCTTTGCAATTTTACACTGTCGAACTCCTTTCTGATATTGCTCCACTATTTGTCGGTGCAGAATTAGGGGGATTGGTGATCCTCTTCCCATCTTTACTTCTGAGAGCCGCTGCCACTCCAAGATGCTCTTTTTATACCCAGTCATGTTAATGACCTATTGCCAGTTGACCTAATGAGTTGCAATTTGGTCCTCCAGCTGTTCCTTTTTTGTACCTTTAACTTTTCTAGCCTCTTGCCCCTGTCCCAACTTTTTTGAGATGTGTTGCTGTCATGAATTTCAATTGAGCCAATATTTGGCATGAAATTTCAAAATGTCTCACTTTTGACATTTGATATGTTGTCTATGTTCTATTGTGAATACAATATCAGTTTTTGAGATTTGTAAATTATTGCATTCCATTTTTATTTACAATTTGTACTTTGTCCCAACTTTTTTGGAATCAGGGTTGTATTTCTTATTCTATGTATATAGCTACTTTTGGTCTTTGCTAAATTCTTCTATTTTAAGTGTTCAAACACCAATTACCAAAGCAAATTCCTTCTGTGTGGCAGTAAACTTGATTCTGTGGTAGTCTTATATCTGGTTTGAATTAGATAGGCATAAAGAGTCATGCATGACCCAAGCTAATGCTATCGAGATAATATGATGCCAAGCCCATTCTCTATCAAATTCCCGGAGGGCCAAGAATGGTAAGAATGCCAGAAAGTTCTAGGTGTGGTTATCGCAGTTTAGACAGCGGAGGTTAATTCACAATCTTGTTTCATAAGACTCTCCATAAATTATCCAATTATATTATATGGAAAGGAGTGCTTTAGATTAGATAAAAATTTATTGATCCCTTTGGGAGGGTTCCCTCAGGGAAATTAAGATTCCATCAGCATCATTACAGATAAACAGAGAAAAGAAATAGAGAAAAACTTCTAGATAAATTAAGTATTTACATATACAAATATAAAAGAATAAGATATGGGGAAGAGAGGAAGGGGGAGGGGGGAAAGGGGGGAGAAGTGGGGTTAGGGTAAGTGTGTGTGTGTGGGGGGGGAAATCAGGAAAGATATTGCACATACCGTAATATTGCACATTATATTGCACACTGTCCGGTATTGCTTATTGTTAGGCTAGGCTACTGCTCCTTCCCGTCCTCTGTCCTCCTGTTACCCCTCCTCCACCCCAGAGAGGAGTTATACAGTCTGATGGCGTGAGGGACAAAGGAGATTTTGAGTCTGTTCGTCCTGCACTTGGGAAGGAGCATTCTGTCACTGAACAGGTTCCTCTGGTTGCTGATGATGGTGTGCAGAAGGTGACTGGCATCGTCCATGATGTTCAATAGTTTGTCCATAGACCTCTTCTCTGCCACCGTCACCAGAGAGTCCAGCTTCATGCTGACCACAGAGCTGGCCCGCCTGATCAGTTTGTCCAGCCTGGATGTGTCCTTCTTGGATGTGCTGCCCCCCCAGCACACCACGGTGTAAAACAGGACACTGGTGACCACAGACTGATAGAACATCCACAGGAGTTTCCTGCAGATGTTAAAGGACCACAGCTTCCTAAGGAAGTATAGCCTGCTCTGTCCCTTCCTGTATAAGTGACGGTGTTACAAGTCCAGTCCAGCTTGCTGTCCAGCCACAACCCGAGGTACTTGTAGGAATCCATAGCCTCCACCTTGACTCCCTCGATCAGAACTGGTCATGACCTTGGTCTGGACCTCCCAAAGTCAATGACCAGCTCCTTGGTCTTCGAGGTGTTGAGCTGTAGATGGTTCCTGTTGCACCACACAGCAAAGTCCCTCACCAGGCTCCTATACTCCTCTTCTCTGTCGTCACTGATACACCCAACAATAGCTGTGTCATCGGCAAACTTCTGAATGTGACACAGCTCCGAGTTGTAGCAGAAGTCTGCGGTGTACATGGTGAAGAGATGAGGGGCCAGCACCGTGCCCTGGGGTCCTCCGGTGCTGCTAATTACAGTGTCAGACGTGATGTCTTTCAGCCTGACGTACTGCGGCCTGTCAGTGAGGTAGCTGGAGATCGAGGTGACCAGGCAGGGGTCCACTCGCATCCTGTTCAGTTTGTTCTGAAACAGTAGGGGCTGGATGGTGTTGAAGGCACTCGAGAAGTCCAAGAAGAGGATCTTCACTGTGCCATTTCGCTTATCCAGATGCGAGTGGGCTCGGTGTAGCAGGTAGAGGATGGCGTCTTCCACACCAACACCTGCCCGGTACACAAACTGCAGACAGTCCTGGGCATGTTGTACCTGGGGTCTGAGGAGGCTGAGGAAGAGCCGCTCCAACGTCTTCATCAGATGTGAAGTGAGCACCACCGGTCAGAAGTCATTCAGCTCGCTGGGCCGATTCTTTTTGGGAACTGGAACGATACATGATGTCTTCCAGAGGGTTGGCACTCTCCCCAGCTGCAGGCTGAGGTTGAAGATGCGTTGGAGTGGTTCATCCAGTTCAGCAGCGCAGGTTTTCAGTAGTCGTGGACACACCTTGTCCAGGTCTGCTACTTTCCTGGGGTGAAGCTTCCTCAGTTGACCTCTGACCTGGTCTGCAGTAATGCACAGAGGAGTCTGTGGGGAGGAGGAGGCTGCTGTGATGACTGGGGGGAGGTGTGTTGAGGGAAGAAGGAGAGATGGCTGCAGTGAGGGAGAGGGTGGGGGGATGTGGGCTGGTTGAACCAATTGAAGAAGTAATTCAACTCGTTTGCCCTCTCCACTGTCCCCTCAACGATTCTGGTCTTTGTATTGTGGCCTGTGATGGTTTTCACACCTTCCCAGACCTCCCGCTTGCTGTTCTCCTTCAGCTTCTGCTCCACCTTTCTCCTGTAGCTGTCTTTAGCTTCCCTCATGCAGCGTTTCACCTCCTGCTGTGCTGCTTTCATCGCCTCCCTATCCCTGCTCCTGAAGGTGGCCTTCTTCCTGTTGAGGACAGCTTTGACTTCCTGTGTTACCCATGGCTTGTTATTAGGGTAACACCGTACAGTCTTAGCAGGGGAGACCACGTCTGCACAGAAGTTGAGGTAATCTGTCAGACAGTGTGTCAGCCCCTCTATGTCCTCACAGTGTGGGCTAAGCAGCACATCCCAGTCCGTGATGTCATAGCAGTCTCTGAGGGCATCTTCCATTTCAGGATACCACCTCCTGATGGAGCTAGTTGTTGCAGGCTGCCTTTGAACCGGGGGGTGTACTTCGGCTGTAGAAGAACCAGGTTGTGGTCAGACTTCCCTAGTGGGGGGAGGGGTGTGACTCTGTATGCATCCCTCACATTAGCATACAGCAAGTCAATTGTCCTGTTGTTCCTTGTTGGACAATCCACAGCCTGGTAAAAAGCAGCCAAAGTAGAGTCCAAAGTAGCGTGATTAAAGTCCCCAGAAATGATGATAAATGCCTCGGGGTGCTGTGTCTGCAGCCTTGCTGTGACAGAGTGAATCCTCTCACATGCAACGGCTGCATCTGCCCTCGGAGGGATGTAAACACAGATGATCACGTGACTGAACTCCCTCGGCAGATAATATGGCCGCAGGCTAACGGCTAGCAGCTCCAAGTCCAGGCAACATAAAACTGTCTTTACGGAGATATGTCCCAGGTTACACCAGTGATTGTTGACATAAATGATGAGTCCCCCACCTTTGCTTTTCCCGCATGTAAACAAACATGGGAAATACGCCACTCATATTTTTCATATGAGCTACATCCGGGACATGGAGAACCAAAACTGTGGCATAAGTCTCTATGTGTCACTCGTGAGAAAATCAGTGAATTGTTTTGATAAATTTGGGCACCTTTTCTTTGTGAATGTGTCTATATAAGAAAAGGAAAATCACACATTGGCTTGAAGACATGATGTTTATCTTCTCGTGTTGAAAAACTCGCATTTTTCAGATGAAATACATCACGGATCTGAGTGACATATCTAAAAAATATTGGCAGACTTTTTTTTCCCATGGTATATCAGATATATTCCATTCAGCTAGCATGATCCTCCTGGAAAAAAAAAACAAACCTGGCAGTCATGTTTGTTTACAAATTGTCAGTCACTCGCTAGCGCAGAAGTTTTACATCTCCGACATGTCTCTTTTCCAGTTTTTCGATGTCCGTTGGTATGTTTTTCTCTTGTAAATATGTGCGAAGAATATCTAATGAAGTTTTGGTAGCCTTTCAGGTGTTCAACGCGTCTTTCTCTTTCCCAGCGAACAAAGAAATGCTTCTGCACATGTGCAGTAGAAAACTTTAGTCTTTTAGTAATTTTAGTCCTGGGTATGACTTTAAACGGCAACCCAGTGGTGAGTCTCAGGTCCAGGAGGACTTGAGTATTGGGGAAACTGGAGTTACCCCTTAATCACCATTGCTCCCAGGTCCGCTCTGACCCGGAGGGGTAGCACCTGCCTGGGTTCCAGCTATGGGTTATATACACCAATAAGCTGCTGGCAGCAGGGCGCTTTTCGGCGCAATGTGGCACATGAACCCAACAGGGTCAACGGCACACCACCAGATATATATATATATATATATATATATATATATATAAGAGCCACTCAAATGGCCAACAGATGGCATCACTCAGCAAGTCAGTTGTCACTGCGGGGCAACTTCCATACCCATCAGGTCCGTGGCACTTTTGTGCACCACTTGGCATCAGGTCTGGAGGTCCAGAGAGACAATACGATGGGGGCACAACATTGTTTGTCTTACCTTACTGTCCAAGGCACTTCATTAGGAAAGGAGCGCCATCTGCATTTCTGCGCCTCTTAATGAAGCAGTCATCATTGCTAGCGATGGACAGCCGCCGCCGCCGGCAGTAGAAAACTCATATTGCATATTCGCATCAGTTCTGACGTGTGACATCATGTTGTCTTGACAACTATGCAATATCGTAAACCATACTCCACGCTCATTCTCCATTGGATAGAGTGACGTAATACACATAGGATAAGCGATATGCTAATAATATTGCATGCTATCAAACCAAATGAATGAAACCCACTAGAAGGTTATAGAATACATATTTTTATTTCATCGAACAAGTGTCCTGTATGTATAATAATTCCAGATATTTCACTCCCAGTGTTTTCCCACTGACTAGACGTACGTTGTCAAAATGGTGAAGGGGTTCAAAATTAAAATTCCTTTGATTAACTTGCTTTTTTTTTTGTGGATGTGTCCATATAATATAAAGAACATTACATGGTGGTGCAAAGATATGAAGTTTATCTTCTCACTTCGCTCACTCGTGAATATATTCATCACTCGAAGATGAACTTCATATCTTTGCGCAAATGTATAATATTCTCTCTCATATATATATATATATATATATTAGTGCTGTCAAGCGATTGAAATATTTAATCGCGATTAATGTCGCGACTGTCATAGTTAACTCACGATTAATCGCAATTTAATCGCACATTTTTGTCACATGAAAAACCATTGTAATTCTCTTATCAGCATAAAAACGTGAATGCGCTTGCTCACCGTTCGAACTACGGGGGTACACAGGGGATCCGAGATCCCCTGAAACAGACATGAGATCCCTTGAAAACATGATTTGGGAAATGTTGGGGGGTCTCTAAAATATTGGCAAAATGATGTTTATTGACATAGCAATCGTGTGTAATGGGAAGCATTTGCATATCCGAAGTGAGCGCGCGATGGAGAGCCGCGCTCTGAGACGAGCACAAGCACCCCCCCCCAAGGGAAAATAAGGGACCCCCCCCGAAAATATCGGCATTGGTACAACCAGTGTTCGAACTATGTTTTGTTTTTTTTTTATTGCAGAGCATAACACATCGTCACAGCCACTGCAAAGTGGGGCTGGAGCCGCCGATGGGAAAACGAAGCCGAGCACCGTGGCTCTTCGGGGGAGGGCAGAGGACTCTGGCTGTGCGGGGCGTGGCATCATGTCACAGAGCATTAATCTCGCGATAAAAAAATGATCTATCGCCGTTAAAATTGAGTCAAGTTAACGCGTTAATAAAGCGACATTTTTGACAGCACTAATATATATATATATATATATATATATATATATATATATACATACACAGACACATTTTTTATAAGACTCCTAAAAAGGTATCTGAAGATCTGGGTAAAATTTAGTGCATGTGCACCTGGTACTTTCGCCCATCAAACGATAATGGAGGCAGGGAGTGTACTCACTCTGGCTAAATAAAGACAGTTAATCAGTGGTTGCAAATAGGATTGAAGATGGTACACCAAAGCCTTTCCCTTTTTTCGTACACAGCTCAGCTGTCCTTCCATCCTGTGCTTGTTAGAGGGATCTGCTGTGTATGACCTCCTGTTGAAAGATACCCTGGAGATTAAAAAAAGGGCTCCAAATTGGGTTTGGCAGCACACTGAAATGAAGGTAACGATAGTAAAATGCTGGGTCACTGTAAGAAATTACAAATTAAGGCAATGGGATGAGTCATGCTTTAAGGATTATGCTCTACTGCTCAGACCAGGGAGAGCTTGACACTGAGCCAAGCCTTACATGTAAGAAAACCATAATTTTCAAACAAGCATTTAGATTCATCACTTCTTTCTTTTCTTGTCTCCTATTATTTTTTCACCAAAGATTTTCCAGCTCAGTGGCCTCTCATTTCATTAGCTTATCTGATCCATTTTGACTGGACTAGAATCTAGAATCAACATTAGCTATACTATCGTTCAAATCATTACCTCGCCCTGGGACGGAGTCCACCGGGGGCGAGATATTGTTTTCAGTAGGGTTTCTTTGGGGGGTTTTTGTAAATGATATTACAGGAAAATGGCTGGACCAATCTTCATGAAACTTTCAGGATAGATGGGTAGAACCTCCAACATTTTGAGGGTTGTCCAGTCAAGGTCAAGGTTTTTGTGGCTACTGCCTCATATACAGTGTCATCGTGTTGTTAGAATGTAAGAGTGTAACAGTCGCACAGTACAGTGTGTTCTGATTGGCTGAGAGCAGCAGAGAATCAGAATCAGAACCATGTTTATTGGCCAAGTATGTTCACACACAAAGTCAAAATCAAGGTCAAGGTCACCAAAAAGGTCAGAATTATTTTTTCACTATATCTTCCTTCATATTCATCATAAGTGCTACCGGACGAAGTTTGTTTTGCCTGGGAACACTTGTTATATTATGTTATTAGCATATGTTTTCAAGTGCATTAGCAGCAAGTAGTTTGTGTGTGTGTGATCATCACTATAACTACAAATTTGTTCTTATTGCCTTTATAGGGTCGAAACCAACTTGTTTCACGTTCCTCACTAGCTTTCCCCGCCACTAAACATTCAGAGTAGTATTATTCCCAACCAAACTAGCTTTACTACGAAGCGTATGCTTTAAATGAAAGTAAAGAACCCACTACTCAAATTGGATGCAAGGTGGTTCAAACCTTTGATATTTTTGACATCAGGCTATAACAAAGACCAACTAGGAATCAGTGCTAATTATTGCACTGTAAACATGCACATTGAACGCATATCCAGAATGTCTTAATCTTCTAAAGGAACATGTGATGTGTTCAGTAAAATCAAACGAATGGGTGTGAATTTACAAACAAACAGCTGATAAGTTATTGATAAGCCGTTTCAGTTGTTAATTGTGGGAACGCATGTAATATTTATGCTATAAGCAAAGCATTGTTCTTGTTCCTGAAGAACACCAAACTCAATTGGAGAGGGCTCTCTGGCACGAATCAGAAAAGTAATCTGTACATTTCCATCAAAATTGCATTACACTTTTCGACATGTGACCAAAGAGAACCACATAATTCCTTTTTGAGGTCCTACGTCATGGAAAGTCATCCAAAGCAAAACCAGCATGCTTACTGAGAAGAAGCAGCAAAGCTACTATGTTCTGACCAGTTGGGCTAATCCCTGTTAACAGTGATCAGAGGCAGCATTTCAGTTCTCTGTCGCGGTAAGAACTGCCAACCACAGAGTCAGGCCAATTTAAGTCCAGTTGTTCGGTTGGAACTGAGAATGATGGAGCGAAACTGTCGGGTAGGTGGGCATTTGAAATTTTGCATTATTCCAGGATAGTCTTAGTATCTTGTCCAGGGATGAACAGATGATTCCATCATGAGCTAGAAAGCTTCAATGTGCTCCCCAGCCCATATAGTGGTACCTAATCATCATCTTCTGGCTACTGTCGTTAGGGGTCGCCACAGCGGCTCATCATGATCCTCATATTTGATTTGGCATAGGTTTTTACACCAGATACCCTCCCTCCCCAATCTGAAGAAGCAGCCTTTATTTATCACATGTACACTCAAGCGCAGTGAAATTCCTCCTCTGCGTTTAACCCATCTGAAGCAGTGAACACACACATGCGTACACAAGTGAGTAATGAACACACGCAGAGCAGTGGGCAGCTATGCGAGGTTAGCTATGAGGTTAGGTGCCTTGCTCAAGCCATGATACAGAGGGAGGGGAAAAGTGCTGTTCATTCACTTAACTCCCCTCACATTTGTCCTGCCAGTCCCAGGAATCAAAGTGGCAACTCTTTGGGCCCAAGGCTTGCTTCTCTAACCTTCAGGCCATGGCTACCCCCAGGCTTGGGACTGGCACCAAGTATCCACTGGCTTGTGCACCCCAGTGGCTGGGTATTTCTGCATGTCTTTGAACTGGAGCACCTGGAAGAAACCCACGCAGGCATGGCGAGAACATGCAAACTCCACACAGAAAGGCCCCCGTCAGCGATGAGGTTCGAACCTGGAACCTTCTTGCTGTGAGGCAAGTAACTATTATTACATTATGATATTACATTACATTAAAGGAGTGGCTAATGTAATGCAATACCATAATGTAACAATAGTTTGGTAGTTAAGTGCATTAATAAAAACTAAGGGAAATGACCAAGGATATGAATCTCATGTATTGCAGCAAACGATGGGATTTCGAACGCGCCGATGCACCACGATTAAGAGATCAAATTTCACAGATTCAGCCATATAGGGGCGGCACGGTGGTGTAGTGGTTAGCACTGTCGCCTCACAGCAAGAAAGTTCTGGGTTCAAGCCCAGTGGCAAACAGGGGCTTTTCTGTGTGCAGTTTGCATGTTCTCCCCGTGTCTGCGTGGGTTTCCTCCGGGTGCTCCGGTTTCCCCCACAGTTCAAAGACATGCGGTTAGGTTAACATGGGCAGCCTTGGGCTGAAGTGCCTTTGAGCGAGGCACCTAACCCCTAACTGCTCCCTGGGCGCTGTAGTATAGCTGCCCACTGCTCTGGCTATGTGTGTTCACTGCTTCAGATGGGTTAAATGCAGAAAGGAATTTCACTGTGCTTAAGTGATAAATAAAAAAAGTTCTTCTATACTGACCTACTTTTATTGTAGAGAGGGAATACAACACCAAATATTTTCTGACCTCAAGCTACAACTATGAAGACAGCTGCAAGAAAAGGGACTCTCTTTCATCAGAATTGAATTAGGATTCTAGTTTGAGCTTTTCCTTAGAGCTCATCAAAGCCTGTTTCAGATGTGTGTGTGTGTCACATGAGAGTAATCAAGCATTACAGCTACAGGGTGAATCAGAGCTTTCGAATTTCATCTTGCTTTTCCTTTCTCCCAGGCATTAGGCCTTTTGTGTGACTGTCTGTTTAGAAAAGATTAAAAGGGGGAAAGTTGCCAGTGCTACTCTGATCTCAGTGAATATCATACTCAAATATTCAAGAAGTCGCTCCAAGAATATTACCAAGATCACAGTCCACCCAAGATGTATATTTATATGGCCTCTTGGAGTGTATTTGTTCATAATATTCATTGTTTCGACAGTAATTTTTACATTTTCTTTCAAACTGATAGTTCACAAACCAGTAAAAAGAGAGAGAGGCAGCAGCCCTTTAGTAACGGTGTCAATCCGGCTCTCCTACCTCCTCATCTGTACACTCTGCCTCAAACACAAAGATTTCCAAAGCTTCAAGTATCATGTTAATACCACCGCCAGGACCACTTTGCTTGTCATCTCATAGATCGCTAACTAGCCGAGCCAGATCTCTGCCACAAGGGCTCGGTCCCACAACACCGATAACTATAACTAGACCTATACCTACAGTATAACTACAACTATGACTATACGTCTGCCTGAATTTAGTTCCAGTCTGGAGCAGAAACACCACAACTATAATCCTGTCTATAATATCGCTTGGTCCTGCCACTCAGGGAAATAAATACATGCAACTTAGGAATAATCATGGAAGTCCACCCCCCAAGTACTAGTAGCACAATATTCCGGGTCATACTGTACAGCTTGGACTTCAAAACAACCCATGCGCACACTCCAGTGGTTGATAAAATACAGATAGGTCACGGACTACGGAAATATCTCATCTCATCTCATTATCTCTAGCCGCTTTATCCTTCTACAGGGTCGCAGGCAAGCTGGAGCCTATCCCAGCTGACTACGGGCGAAAGGCGGGGTACACCCTGGACAAGTCGCCAGGTCATCACAGGGCTGACACACAGACACAGACAACCATTCACACTCACATTCACACCTACGGTCAATTTAGAGTCACAAGTTAACCTAACCTGCATGTCTTTGGACTGTGGGGGAAACCGGAGCACCCGGAGGAAACCCACGCGGACACGGGGAGAACATGCAAACTCCACACAGAAAGGCCCTCGCTGGCCCCGGGGCTCGACTACGGAAATATAATTTTAAAAAAGGATACAAAATACAGAGTGGTTATGGATTTTAATACAGATGTATCACAGATGCTAATAATTTACGGATTGGTCACGAACGCTCCAGTATATTACAGATTGCTTACTGATTTCATACGGATGATGCATCGCGGATAAAAAAAAATTAAGAAGTCTAAAACAATTAAATGTTTGGACTGCCGAAGTTCATAATTAAAATATCTTGCCTGCATTTATATGTTTAATTTACTATTGGTATTTCATGGAAAATATCACACTCGTGAATAAAAGATTCGTATTTGTATTATATTTTTTATTTTCCGTGACTTCATGATGCAACAAGGATGTACAAAGATGCCTGGGGAAAACAGCACGTGCTCAGATAACATCACATGTAAACAGTTACCTGTTTGGTCAAATGTTGTATCGGATCAGGTCCAGGCCGGGAAAAATCACTCCAGAAGCAATTTCATTGATACAGGTAAACCCAGGCCTGGGCTATAGATATCGTTATCGGTCTGGTGTGAACACCAACCACATAAACTGCAGAGGACGGATTTAATTATAGTTATTGTGGGACCGGGCCTAACATTTATCATCTCCACTACTTCCATATTGGATCGGTCATTAACATGACATTAAATATTTTTGAGCATTTTTAGGTGTTAAGACTGAATCCTGACTGTTAACGCTTATGTTTCTGGTTGTTATCCCCCGCCCAAACGAAGTTTGGCGGGGGGATTTAGAAACGGGTTCCATCCGTCTGTCCACGTTTTCGTTTCTGGGCTATATCGTTAAAACTACTGAAGATATCTTCATGAAACTTTGTATACATGTCAAGCAACATGTGAACTGGTGCGTTTTGCTATTTTGGATTTTTGAAAATAAAAAGTATTTTTCAAATTTTTACATAAAAAATAGATTTTGACTTAGTTTCTAAGAGCAACGTTCATTTCTGGAGCATACAGTGGTGCTTGAAAGTTTGTGAACCCTTTAGAATTTTCTATATTTCTGTATAAATATGACCTAAAACATCATCAGATTTTCACACAAGTCCTAAAAGTAGATAAAGAGAACCCAGTTAAACAAATGAGACAAAAATATTGTACTTGGCCATTTATTTATTGAGGAAAATAATCCAATATTACATATCTGTGAGTGGCAAAAGTATGTGAACCTTTGCTTTCAGTATCTGGTGTGACCCCCTTGTGCAGCAATAACTGCAACGAAATGTTTCCAGTAACTGTTGATCAGTCCTGCACACCGGCTTGGAGGAATTTTAGCCCGTTCCTCCGTACAGAACAGCTTCAACTCTGGGATGTTGGTGGGTTTCCTCACATGAACTGCTCGCTTCAGGTCCTTCCACAACATTTCGATTGGATTAAGGTCAGGACTTTGACTTGGCCATTCCAAAGCATTCGCTTTATTCTTCTTTAACCATTCTTTGGTAGGACAACTTTTGTGCTTAGGGTCGTTGTCTTGCTGCATGGCCCACCTTCTCTTGAGATTTGGTTCATGGACAGATGTCCTGACTCTTTCCCTTAGAATTCATTGGTATAATTCAGAATTCATTGTTCCATCAATGATGGCAAGCCATCCTGGCCCAGATGCAGCAAAACAGGCCCAACCCATGATACTGCTACCACCATGTTTCACAGATGGGATAAGGTTCTTATGCTGGAATGCAGTGTTTTCCTTTCTCCAAACATAACGCGTCTCATTTAAACCAAAAAGTTCTATTTTGGTCTCATCCGTCCACAAAACATTTTTCCAATAGCCTTCTGGCTTGTCCACATGATTTTTAGTAAACTGCAGATGAGCAGCAATGTTCTTTTTGGAGAGCAGTGGCTTTCTCCTTGCAACACTGCCATGCACACCATTGTTGTTCAGTGTTCTCCTGATGGTGGACTCATGAACATTAACATTAGGCAATGTGAGAGAGGCCTTCAGTCACTTAGAAGTTACCCTGGGGTCCTTTGTGACCTCGCCGACTATTACACGCCTTGCTCTTGGAGTGATCTTTGTTGGTCGACCACTCCTGGGGAGGGTAACAATGATCTTGAATTTCCTCCGTTTGTAAACAATCTGTCTGACTGTGGATTGGTGGAGTCCATACTCTTTAAATATGGTTTATTTGTAACCTTTTCCAGCCTGATGAGCATCAACAACGCTTTTTCCGAGGCCCTCAGAAATCTCCTTTGTTTGTGCCATGATACACTTCCACAAACATGTGTTGTGAAGATCAGACTTTGATAGATCCCTGTTCTTTAAATAAAATAGGGTGCCCACTCACACCTGATCGTCATCCCATTGATTGAAAACACCTGACTCTAATTTCACCTTCAAATTAACTGCTAATCCTAGAGGTTCACATACTTTTGCCACTCACAGATATGTAATATTGGATCATTTTCCTCAATAAATAAATGACCAAGTATAATATTTTTGTCTCATTTGTTTAACTGGGTTCTCTTTATCTACTTTTCGGACTTGTGTGAAAATCTGATGTTGTTTTAGGTCATATGTACGCAGAAATATAGAAAATTCTAAAGGGTACACAAACTTTCAAGCACCACTGTATATCCAAAACTATTCATGATACGGATTTGAAACTTGGTACACATGTTAACAAGGTGATGTAGATGTGCCTTTTCAGACTAAGAAATTTTACTTTTTCATGTTTCCATGGAAACAGTTTCAGACTTGGTCTCTAGGGTAGGTTTTGTTTCCAGAGCAGAACTTGAAAACTATGAGTGGTATGGTCTTGAAAGTTGGTATGTGTGTTGATTAAGTAATGTATATGTGCCTTTTGATAATAAAAAATGTGAGAAATTTTCGTTTTTAGTTCACGTGGACCAAAGGTCCGGTGGGTTTACAGTATGCCATGGGCTGCTGAGGTCAGTGTAAAGTGGTAGGGTTGGTTTCCTGCAGCAGAACTTGAAAAACGTGACAAATATCATCTTGAAACTTGGTATATAGTTGGTATATAGGGCGGGGGATATAGATGACTGTCTTCTTGTTGGATTTTTTTTTTCTCCTATTAAATGCCATTGTAACAACTTCAAACTTCTCTCAGGAATAAGAGAAGATACAGCACTAACCAATGTCGATTTTACATCCAAGCATTAGGCTTTTGTGGCATCACTTAAAAAAAAAAAACAACAAACCACTGTTAGATTCTGTGCGCTGACACGAATAATGCCAAAGTAATACCATTAGATGTCATTAATCATAAAATCATCCATTACCACTGTTCTCTGTCGTGTGCACTGGAATAAAATGGCATATGCGTATTAAATCATTACAGCAAAGGCCAGAATTAATTACCCTGAGGGGATAGGATATATAAAAGCATAGTTGAATCTGCACTTGAAAGAGAAATTAACAAAGCTGGCATTTGCAGCTGTGCTTCTGAATCCCAATGGGACTTTTGAGATTCTGCTTTTAGCTCGTCTGCTGAGCAGGATGGGGGGAAAAAAAAGATGACACAGTTATTTTTTATTCTCATTTCTTTTGGAATTATATGGCTGAGGTTTTTCTTAAGTTCCTCTTCATTTACCATGTTAAGCAAATTAACATGTTTATTCCATGCAGAAAAGCTTTATTTATATTCACACCACTGACTGCGTTTGTGGATTTCAAACTAATGTATTAATGCGTTTTCGTGTCCATTCAGCCAATAGGAACTGATAGGGATCATCTAGGAATAATGGAAATTAATGACAAAACCACAGTCTACTATGTTTTCATCAGTCATCTTCAATCACTACTTACTTATTCTCCAAATGGCCATTTGCCCGTGGTTCTATTAGAGATGATTTAACAATTATATATTTATGTGCACTTTGCTTTGAGAGTGCGTGCTCAGCAGTATGTGCCTGTCAAAGGAAATGCAGCTCAGTGTGCAGGCAAGCAGGAAAACATCAGCAGACGCACACCTGGGTACTGCAGGATTAGCAGTGTTCGAAGCTAGTATTTAAGAATGCATTAAATAAATATTGTGACAAATATCATTAATAATGGCGGCACGGTGGTGTAGCGGTTAGCGCTGTCGCCTCACAGCAAGAAGGTCCGGGTTCGAGCCCCGTGGCCGGCGAGGGCCTTTCTGTGCGGAGTTTGCATGTTCTCCCCGTGTCCGCGTGGGTTTCCTCCGGGTGCTCCGGTTTCCCCCACAGTCCAAAGACATGCAGGTTAGGTTAACTGGTGACTCTAAATTGAGCGTAGGTGTGAATGTGAGTGTGAATGGTTGTCTGTGTCTATGTGTCAGCCCTGTGATGACCTGGCGACTTGTCCAGGGTGTACCCCGCCTTTCGCCCGTAGTCAGCTGGGATAGGCTCCAGCTTGCCTGCGACCCTGTAGGACAGGGTAAAGCGGCTAGAGATAATGAGATGAGACCATTAATAATAATAATAATAATAATAACAACAACACACTGTTCACTTTATTAGAAACACCTATACATTCATGCAGTTCTCTAATCAGCCGATCCCTTGACAGCAGCACAATATAATCATGCAGATACAAATCAAGAGCTTCAGTTAAATGTTCGCTTCAAACATCAGAATGGGAAAAATGGCGATCTCAAAGTGTGACTTTCACTGTGGCATGAGTGTTGGGGCCAGAAACTGCTGATCTCCTGGGGTTTTCTCACACACACACACACACACACACACACACACACAACAGTCTCTAGAGTTTACACAGAGTGGTGCAAAAAACAAAAAACACTGAGTGAGCAGCAGTTCTGTGGGTGGAAACAAACACCGTACTGATAAGAGAAGTCAGAGGAAAATGGCCAGACTGGTTCAAGCTGCCAGGAAAGATATAGTAGCTCAAATCACTCTTTACAACCATGGTGAGCAGAAAAGCATCTCAGCATGTATAAAACATCAGCTGTGTTTGATATGAATGTTACCTGTGGCTTTTGACCTGTATCTGCATGATTTTTATTTTTTTTACACTGCTGCCACATGATTGGCCGATTAGATAACTGCGTGAAAGTTAATCTTAATAAAGTGGAAGGTGAGTGTAGATAATGCTGAATCAGCACATATAATTGGCATCATAAGTCTAGTCTTTCCCGTGCCAGAACCTGGTCTTCCCAGGCAGTGTCCCATCCCAGTACTAACCAGGCCGTTTAGGTGCATATAGTGGCACAGATCTCCATTTCGATAGCCCTCGGCCTCTCGCCTATACAGCTAGGGTTACAGTGGGGGACTAGTCCTCTGGTAACCACGAGAGTTGACTCCCCACTCACATCTGTATTGCAGCGTGCCTTGCCAGACAGCAGTAGGTACCATTTTTATGATGGCCTTTGGTATGACCCGACCATGAGTAGAACTTGCGATCTCCCGCTCGAGAGGTGGACATGCTAACCACTAGGCCAGCTCGCGGTTATAATTAGCATCGTGCTTATTAGTTAGCTAAACAACACTCCAGAAGAAGGGAGGTGTTAAAGGAGAACTGAAGGCAAATTTTTTTTATGATCAAAATTTTCTCTTTCATTTTATTAAATATAGGAATGCATTTTTGATAGCCATTTTGTCACTGCTATAGCAAGTTATGAGTGTTTGAAATATGCCGTGTAATATATCAGTCCATATGTCAAAGCAATGGCCGTAAATGAGATTCGTTGAGACCTGTGCGAGACATCGTAGGACGGAAGTAAAACGTACAGCGGAAATCAAAGTGACCAACATCTGCCAACGTTGTCAAAAGACGTGCACGCCCTCTTTCGAATGCTGATGTAATCAAGCCGGAAGTTTTGTTTGTTTTGATAGCAATCAGGAAAGTTTGAAAAAAGTAGGCAGTAATCGTCATTTAAACTCGTTTTTGTGCAAGATTTCGTTTGGAAAACAGTTTTCAAAATGGCAGCGCTGACACCTGGCTGACACTTCACGTTTTGAAGTCTCGCACAAGTCTCGTGAAGATCGTGCGGATAAGCGACGCCTGCAGTGGACCAAACGAACTAAATTCAACATGGCTAAAAACCGAACAGGCTGATAAGTCTCATCTCATCATCTGTAGCCGCTTTATCCTTCTACAGGGTCGCAGGCAAGCTGGAGCCTATCCCAGCTGACTACAGGCGAAAGGCGGGGTACACCCTGGACAAGTCGCCAGGTCATCGCAGGGCTGACACATAGACACAGACAACCATTCACATTCACACCTACGGTCAGTTTAGAGTCACCAGTTAACCTAACCTGCATGTCTTTGGACTGTGGGGGAAACCGGAGCACCCGGAGGAAACCCACGCGGACACGGGGAGAACATGCAAACTCCACACAGAAAGGCCCTCGCCGGCCACGGGGCTCAAACCCGGACCTTCTTGCTGTGGGGCGACAGCACTAACCACTACACCACCGTGCTGCCCAGGCCGATAAGTATAATATTTAATTGCAATTAGTTGCCAATACGAGTCACAATATAAGGTTACTAAAACCAAAAACGTAATCGAATAACACGTTAAGAAATAAAGCAAGTTTAAAAATGACTTCAGTTCTCCTTTAATAGGCATCCTTGTTGTTCAGTTTGACATAACGCCCAAGTCATGTGTTTACTGTTGAAATAAGGTTGGTGTTGTGTGTTAAAATAAAACATCATGGCAACTGACGTTGTAGCTCGACGTGGACGTACAGTGTAACAGAGCCACATGTTGGTTCACGACAGTGTTCTGTAAAATTGACCTGCTCCTTAATTAAAGTTAAATTCAGTCGTGCTATTTATAACACTTCGTTGAAAACTTATGACAATCCTAGGACACTAATGACAGCAGAATGTATATTTTTCTTGGATCATAAATGTTGAAATGACGTTGACCATCATGTGATCCTGACATACCAGAAGTATGATTCTCAAGAAAGGGTTGTAACGCAATCTCAATAGAAATTAGATGAGTCGTCGATCTAGTATCAAATCTGATGAAATCAGTCATTGTGACATTAATGTGTGTGGAGAGTTACGCAAGTTGTCAAGAAGTGCTCATGGTTGAATCATGCAGTCTGAAGAACACCACCCATAATACGTACGTCACTGAGATTGCTGTAACTAATATGAAATGCCACTGAATACAGAGTGTGTTATATGTTGTGGTTGTGTTTTTCATTTCTTTTGTTTTAGCTTTGTTGAGCATTCATCCTTGGATACGGACTCGGGTTCTTCCTTTCTGACCTCACTTCTCACGCTGTGCTGTGAGCACAAACAAAACAGCTTGTTCCTTCCCGCCATCCTGCTATTAATGTGCTCTAAAGAGGCATTTGCGTTTTCTACCCACAATTTTTGCATCTGGAAAACAGTGCTTAGCATTGCCTGAGCTGTGGTACGCCACAGCCGGATAAGTCTATCTGTTAGAACAGAAAACGCTAAATATTTCCTCACATCAGTAAAAAAAAAAAATTAATCCATCCTTCCTTATTGTATTTCTGTAGTGGTTTTGCAGAAAGCGGTCTGAGCTAGTTCTCTTTCTTGGTGGTTTTGCCATGCTATGCTACAGTTATTTTGGGTGCAATTAGGTACCGTACAAGATAATACAGCATTTTCGCTTGGATTTTTTCAATAGTTATATGTTAAAGTCAGTGGTGGCTGGTAGTCTTTCAAACAGGGGAGGCTGGTCGGTTATGATATTTCCAGATTTTAAAAGAAAAAAGAAAAAACACATCAGTTTTGCCCATACTCTTGCCTCTGATCTGGCTGATTGTTGGCAGCATCACAAACTGTGAAATAACAGGTTCTTTTGGCCCATTAGCGTACTGTCCAATATACATGATGGTGGTGTTGGGGGGGGGGGGGGGGGGTATATTTTAACATTTTATATTTTAAAATTGTGGCATGTTGTTTAAAAAGTGATCATTATTGAAAGCAGCTCTTTGTCAGGAACCTCAGCAGTAACAGCAGAGTGTTCTGGAATAGGCACAAGCACTGACCTTGGGGAGCCAAACATAGAGCTGGGTGCCACACATTTCATTCAATGACACTTTCCCTATATTTTACTTATTTTGACTGAGAAATGTTTTATTGACAATTTTGATAACCCTTCACTTTTAATCCAGGTCTGTAGTGTGAAATGTTCTCGGCTGTGTTTTTGTTTAAAAATGTTTTCCAAATTGTAGCTGTGTTTAATTCATATCCAGAAAAATATATATTCCAATATAATATACTCAGCATAAACATTTTAAATAGATTCTATATTTTTGGTCCATCCATGACATATTACTAAAGTAGCCTATTTACTGTTGTTGATGTGGGTCACTTGCTGTTAGCCAATTCACTTTCTCGTACCAGGAGAGCTGAAAGGAACGAGTATTATTCCCTACCTTTTTCACCAAGTCAATTTGAGGCGTTGGTCTACCCTGCTCTTTAATTTTTTCCTCGAAAGGAAGACTGGCAAATGGCTTCGCCAAAATTAAATCAGCAATGCTTGGCATCCGTGCGCAGCTTTCTTGCTAGCTGACTAGCCCCCTCAAGTTCAAGTTCAGTCACTCAAATAAACGACATTTCTGGAACTAAGATAGCAAACTTGACAACACTATATTTACACTTTATTTACAATGAAAATATATACAAACTAAAAAAGCTGGTAGAAACCGTATGTAATGAATGAAATCGAAATGTAAGCTGATCTCTTACAATACACCACAGCACTTGCGAATCCGCATGGGACTGAACTGAAATTCACCGCTGCCTGTCTATAGGTGAAACGAGCTGTCAATCAAAGAAAATATCCGGCCGCTTTCACCAATCACCAGTCTCCTCGCGGAAACTGCCATGTCTCTCCCATGTGAGGCTGGGAGTCCGTGGGCGGGCGTTTTCGCAGTATTTGTCCAATAACCGTCTTGCATTTTGAGATTGAAAAGCGCATAGCTCCCAAATGCCGTTGAAGTCCACTGAGGCTGGGAGTCCGTGGGACTCCGTGGGCGGGCGTTTTCGCAGTATTTGTCCAATAACCGTCTTGCCTTTTGAGATTGAAAAGCGCAGAGCTCCCAATGCCATTGAAGTGCACTGAGTCTGGGCTGCATCGCGCTGTCACGAGGGGGAAAAACTCACGCACACATTAGGCGAACTGGGGGAAGTTATAACAGAATGATTTCGCACTGTAGTTGGGTTGAGCACATATATTTCTATGATTTGATGTTCGTCATTTTTAGAGGAGGCTGAGCCTCCCTCGTTGTCTTAGAGCAATCGCCCATGGTTAAAGTGTGTGTTAGAGTTTTGGGTTGGGTGTAGCAAGGACAAACATTCTGATCTAAGACAGCCAAGACTACTGGATCCAGTTAGGTTGCCAGCAGCGCACACACACACACACACACACACACACACACACACACACACACACACACACACACAGGATGAGCCACTCTGGCCAACCTCCTCACAGCATTACTGAAGTGTCCGTGACAGGGTGAAGCTATTAATGACCTTGTGTGCTATGATAGCTGTGTTCTGGCAACCTATAAAATTACCCTGGCAAAGAACACAAATTCCATTCATTTTGAATCGCCACAGAAAGTTAGTTAAGAGCATCCAGTTTAGATTTGTGGGCAGTATTTGAAATTAACACTCGTCCACCTGCCAGACGCAAGTAAACTTGCCAGTTTGACGGGTAAACTAGCGAAGTGTTACTCAGACACTCATCCAAAAAAGAAAACTACATCTTGTAGAATATCTCCAAGGAGTTCAAGTTTCAAATCAAATCAAGTTTATTTGTATAGCGCTTTTAACAATAAACATTGTCGCAAAGCAGCTTTACAGAATTTGAACGACTTACAACATGAGCTAATTTTATCCCTAATCTATCTCCAATGAGCAAGCCTGTGGCGACGGTGGCAAGGAAAAACTCCCTCAGACGACATGAGGAAGAAACCTCGAGAGGAACCAGACTCAAAAGGGAACCCATCCTCATTTGGGCAACAACAGACAGCCTGACTATAATATTAACAGTTTTAACAGGTATAACCCTGAGTTGTATGGTTGTATGGAGTTGTATGGTTGTAGGAGTTGTATGGTTATTTCATAGCTAGGTATAGAAAGCATGACTTTGGCAGCCTGTATAGTCTTTGTCCCCTTGCAGAACATTAGCTAGTTAGGATGTACTGACAAACTAGCGGTTTGGGAGAGAGGAGATGTAGTCGTTACTGCCCGTCACTGATGAGACGTAGACTTGGCCCTAGCGGAAGTCTCCGGCGAGGGTTGCGAGGTCTTGTACAATCGAAACTCTCATGTTGTGTGTTGGATTAGCACTGTTTTGGAAAATTGAAAAATATGTTGTCTTGGACCCCTCTGGGGTGTCACCAATCCATGTGCATAGTATGGAGTACGTGCGTCCAGCCATGTCAATTTGCATAGGTGAACAGACAGAGATACAGTAGTATAGATGGCTTAAACAACTAGGTCTGTTAGTAATGTGCAATAGACCCTGCTAAAAGGTGATGCGTGTTCTCTTTTTAATGAATTTGGCAAACTTTATTAGCTTCATTAGCACCGATTTGAGCAGACTTCAAAATTGCACACACACACACAGATGTTTAAGATGCACAGCATTCAGGTTGTCATGTTTCTCATCTCATTATCTGTAGCCGCTTTATCCTGTTCTACAGGGTCGCAGGCAAGCTGGAGCCTATCCCAGCTGACTACGGGCGAAAGGTGGGGTACACCCTGGACAAGTCGCCAGGTCATCACAGGGCTGACACATAGACAACCATTCACACTCACATTCACACCTACGGTCAATTTAGAGTCACCAGTTAACCTAACCTGCATGTCTTTGGACTGTGGGGGAAACCGGAGCACCCGGAGGAAACCCACGCAGACACGGGGAGAACATGCAAACTCCACACAGAAAGGCCCGCGCCGGCCACGGGGCTCGAACCCGGACCTTCTTGCTGTGAGGCGACAGCGCTAACCACTACACCACCGTGCCGCCCATTGTCATGTTTCGGCTAGTAAAAATTGTAACTAGCCATAAGCTATTTTCAAACCATAGCAATGAGCAGGAGTTCAGCTAAGCCAGTAGTGACTGAAAAGCATACAGTGGCTTGCATAAATATTCACCCTCCCCTTCAACTTATCCACATATTGTAGCAGTATACCCTCGAACAGAAACTGACTTAATTGGGATTTTTACCATTCGAGAAAAACAACGTCTAACGTTTGAAGGTGCAGCAAAAATATTTGCTTTTGATTTGATTGTACAAAGGTTAATTAAACAAAAACTTGGACATTTGTTGGCTGTTTAAGTATTCCCTCCCCCCTGCAGTCACAGCTGCAAGTCTTTTTGCACACCTGGTTCTTGATGGTTTTTCCCCCATTCTCCTTGGGAAAATCGCTTGAGCTATGTCAAATTGGATGATGACTTTTGTAGAAAAGCGATTTTCAAGCTTTCCCACAGATTCTCAAATGGATTGAGGTGTGGGCTTTGACTGCGCCATTCTAACACATTGAGGTTCTTGGAGTCCCAGTGTAGCTTTTGTTTAACTTTCCTTTTGATGGCAAGTTATGCTAAAACAGATGTAGGGGTTTTAAAGCAACAGGGTGAATACTTATACAAGGCAATTTTTTTTAACTTGAGCTTCAGATGGATAGTGCTGATCTTTCACTCTGTCTCTTATCAGAAACAGAACTAAAATCACAACAATAAAATATGATACACAGCAGCTAATTAAGAACTAGAAACCATGGTCTAATGCTTAGAGAAGCAGCTATGGGACCAAAAGGTTGCTGGTTTGATTCCCAGGACCAGCAGGAATGGCTGAAGTGCCCTTGAGCAAGGCACCTAACCCCCAACTGCTCCAGGTGTGCTGTACATCACTCTGGATAAGAGCGTCTGCTAAATGCCATCAATATAATACTTGTAACTATGCTGATTTTTCCACCCACTTATTTATCCAGGCTATTTTGTGTAGTTTCATGATATACAGCAGGCCTAGAAATTCATATATTTTTTCACCAGCCAGCCGGACTAGTTACCTTCCAAAGTAACTCGCCAAACAAAAAATCAACTAGCCAAAATTTGTTCATGTATGAATTTTACTTCTGTCAAAAATAACGCAAAAGAGAGTAGTTACCATTGTTCATGACTAATGTGCATTAATTTCAAGACCTGAGTATTTTGATACTGTTGTTAAATACATAAATGAGAACAACACAGAGCACCATAATATCTCATATCATCTCTAGCCGCTTTATCCTGTTCTACAGGGTCGCAGGCAAGCTGGAGCCTATCCCAGCTGACTACGGGCGAAAGGCGGGGTACACCCTGGACAAGTCGCCAGGTCATCACAGGGCTGACACATAGACACAGACAACCATTCACACTCTCATTCACACCTACGGTCAATTTAGAGTCACCAGTTAACCTAACCTGCATGTCTTTGGACTGTGGGGGAAACCGGAGCACCCGGAGGAAACCCACACAGACACGGGGAGAACATGCAAACTCCGCACAGAAAGGCCCTCGCCGGCCACGGGGCTCGAATCCTAATCTTCTTGCTGTGAGGCGACAGTGCTAACCACTACACCACCGTGCCGCCCCGCACCATAATATAATATCAACAAATAATAATATATTGGAAAACTTGGCAACTTGGTGTATGAGTATTGAAAGCAAATATACTTACTATCATGACTATAGCACCCAAAATATGTCCAACATGCTTTCTGTATTTAACCATTTATGAGAGAGAAAGCATTAGGAGCTTCATATTGACTAGGAATCAACTTGAAAAAAATGAATTATTCCATAAAAATCGTATCGCAGCCAAGGCTTACCCTGCTCCCACGTTTGCTTTTAGTCCTTTGTCGTTTCTCCTTCTCGTACGCTTTATCGGCGGCCTTTTTCTCCTCTTCAGACCGAGGTGGCTTTGTCCCCGTCTCTGGCGGTTTCTCTACACCTTTCAGAAAATTCCACATCGCAACGTAGCTTTTGCAGATGTAGATGTAAACAACAAAAAAACACACGTGTTTAAATGGGCGATAATATGGCCACATCTATTGAATTTGATAACGTGATGTGGCAGCGGGGGCGTGGCCAAGTGTCGGTCTGTGAATGGAGGGCGGAGTCAGGGAAGGTAAGTGGTGGAATCATTGCACCTGATGGGGATTAACCTGTGTTTGTGTGTCTTCCCCAGTGACCGCGCCCTTTAAAAGAAGAGGAGAGCAGAGAAAGGGAGCTCTCCCCAACCAGAACACGTGTGTGTGTGTGTGTGTGCGCGCGCGCGTGCGTGGCTGGGAAGTGATAAAAGGCTGAAAAGCTAGCAATAAATAGTTAATTGAGAACTCAGTTCTGGCCTGCCGTGCTTCTGTGCTCCACCCACCTGGTCCAATACTACACGTGATTACCGCGATATTCAACGAGATGCATTATACAGTGGGGCAAAAAAGTATTTAGTCAGTCACCAATTGTGCAAGTTCTCCCACTTAAAAAGATGAGAGAGGCCTGTAATTTTCATTGTAGGTATACCTCAACTATGAGAGACAAAATGAGAAAAAAATCCAGAAAATCACATTGTCTGATTTTTAAAGAATTTATTTGCAAATTATGGTGGAAAATAAGTATTTGGTCAATAACAAAAGTTCATCTCAATACTTTGTTATCTACCCTTTGTTGGCAATGACAGAGGTCAAATGTTTTCTGTAAGTCTTCACAAGGTTTTCACACACTGTTGCTGGTATTTTGGCCCATTCCTCCATGCAGATCCCCTCTAGAGCAGTGGTGTTTTGGGGCTGTCGCTGGGCAACACGGACTTTCAACTCCCTCCAAAGATTTTCTATGGGGTTGAGATCTGGAGACTGGTTAGGCCACTCCAGGACCTTGAAATGCTTCTTACGAAGCCACTCCTTCGTTGCCCGGGCGGTGTGTTTGGGATCACTGTCATGTTGAAAGACCCAGCCACGTTTCATCTTCAATGCCCTTGCTGATGGAAGGAGGTTTTCACTCAAAATCTCACGATACATGGCCCCATTCATTCTTTCCTTTACATGGATCAGTCGTCCTGGTCCCTTTGCAGAAAAACAGCCCCAAAGCATGATGTTTCCACCCCCATGTTTCACAGTAGGTATGGTGTTCTTTGGATGCAACTCAGCATTCTTTCTCCTCCAAACACGACAAGTTGAGTTTTTACCAAAAAGTTGTATTTTGGTTTCATCTGACCATATGACATTCTCCCAATCCTCTTATGGATCATCCAAATGCTCTCTAGCAAACTTCAGACGGGCCTGGACATGTACTGGCTTAAGCAGGGGGGCACGTCTGGCACTGCAGGATTTGAGTCCCTGGCGGCGTAGTGTGTTACTGATGGTAGCCTTTGTTACTTTGGTCCCAGCTCTCTGCAGGTCATTCACTAGGTCCCCCCGTGTGGTTCTGGGATTTTTGCTCACCGTTCTTGTGATCATTTTGACCCCACAGGGTGAGATCTTGCGTGGAGCCCCAGATCAAGGGAGATTATCAGTGGTCTTGTATGCCTTCCATTTTCTAATAATTGCTCCCACAGTTGATTTCTTCACACCAAGCTGCTTACCTATTGCAGATTCAGTCTTCCCAGCCTGGTGCAGGTCTACAATTTTGTTTCTGGTGTCCTTTGACAGCTCTTTGGTCTTGGCCATAGTGGAGTTTGGAGTGTGACTGTTTGAGGTTGTGGACAGGTGTCTTTTATACTGATAAGTTCAAACAGGTGCCATTAATACAGGTAACGAGTGGAGGACAGAGGAGCCTCTTAAAGAAGTTGTTACAGGTCTGTGAGAGCCAGAAATCTTGCTTGTTTGTAGGTGACCAAATACTTATTTT
Source organism: Neoarius graeffei (assembly GCF_027579695.1). Classification (NCBI taxonomy): domain Eukaryota; kingdom Metazoa; phylum Chordata; class Actinopteri; order Siluriformes; family Ariidae; genus Neoarius; species Neoarius graeffei. The sequence goes on along the minus strand of NC_083593.1, from coordinate 42,183,772 downwards.
ACCGAGGAATTTACCAATTAATTCATTAAAAATCCTACAATGTGATTTCCTGGATTCTTTCCCCCCATTCTGTCTCTCATAGTTGAAGTGTGCCTATGATGAAAATTACAGGCCTCTCTCATCTTTTTAAGTGGGAGAACTTGCACAATTGGTGGCTGACTAAATACTTTTTTGCCCCACTTTATGCATACGCAGTAGTGAAAAAACCGACAGCCTGACTCGTACACAATACGATTTGGAATTCTTCGGTAGTTTCTGTCCTGCCGATAAACACATCGATTAACACAGACACGGCACGCGCTTAATATGTGGCGGCTTTAGTTGACGGTGTGTCTGAATCTTCGCTTCATATATATTTTTTATTTTCAGCTAGCCAGCCGGGCTGGCTAGTGACAGGAATTACCCGCCAAATGACAAATTAAGTCACCTCGGGCGACCGGACCACCATGAATTTCGAGCCCTGTACAGTATATTCCTAATCAAGTCCATTACAGTTCCAGGTTGTAACATTACAAAATATGGAAATGTTTAAGAGGGTGAATACTTTTGTAATCTATTGTGTAAATTGCTGCAGCCTTAGTCATTAGTAACTCTCTAACTTGCTTTGGATGCCATGTTTTAAGGGTATAATCTATTTGCTGATGCTCACTGGAACAATTTAGGCTTTGTATATAGCCCAAGCTGTTTTCCATTGTCTTTTGGGGGGGGTTTCTTTGTTTTGTTGTTTTTTAACGTTACTTTTCTCAGTCAAGACATGTCCTGTCCAGTCAAGCTTTCATAATTTTGCCATTAGAGGACAAACCATGTCACTTTGTTCTCGATCTCAACCCAAATCAGGCAAATGGTATCCTTCTCTGATCCTTTGCCTTGAAAGAACAAGCAGGAGAACCATATAATTACTTTTGATGTTAAGCCCATTTTCAGCTCAGAAGCCCTCCTGGATGACTTTGCACGAATGTCCACTGCTGACGTCTGCAGTATGGCAGACCATACTCCCAGTGCGCCTGCTTTTGTTTTTCTGTCTTGTGAGGAGGACGGATAACTGGTGAGCTTTAATTAAAGGAGGAACATGCATGTGATCAAAATGCTGGGGAAGTAATTGGCGTTCAGTACAAAAGCCTGAAGGAATAAAAGAACATGCTGAAGTATACAGCACCTTGGCAAGTGCTTTGTCGCATAATGGAGAAAAGTCTTATGGTAAGAAATTTAATTTTGCTGTATTTTTTGCTGTCAGTATTATTATTTACGCTATTCTAAATGGCTTTGACAAGCCTGTATTATAAATGTTTCCTTTGCAATAATGAGAGAGAGAGAGAATTAAAATCTTCATTAGCCACCAAAATAGTTCAGTGTCCTTAATGGCACAGGCCAATGAAAAAAAAAAAAAAAAGCTTTTTTACAAAAAAAACATCCTGTTTTAAAATACACAATAAGAGCGGAAAGCCGCAGAACAATCCCGTCAACTACGTTTTCACTGGGAGACAGATGTGATAACCTGCCTTGTTAAAACTTGTAACCCTGTTTGAACTTTGGTAGAACTGTCATGTGATGTTGACCGCCAGCTTCATACCAAATCCCATAATGTTTCTTTAAGGACGTGTGAGAACAGAGAAGGATGGTTCTCATTAGGATTACTCCTTAAAGGAACAGTCCACCGTACTTCCATAATGAAATATGCTCTTATCTGAATTGAGACGAGCTGCTCCGTACCTCTCCGAGCTTTGCGCAACCTCCCAGTCAGTCAGACGCAGTCAGACGCGCTGTCACTCCTGTTAGCAATGTAGCTAGGCTCAGTATAGCCAACGGTATTTTTTGGGGCTGTAGTTAGATGCGACCAAACTCTTCCGCGTTTTTCCTGTTTACATAGGTTTATATGACCAGTGATATGAAACAAGTTCAGTTACACAAATTGAAATGTAGCGATTTTCTATGCTATGGAAAGTCCGCACTATAATGACAGGCGTACTAACACCTTCGGCAGCGCATTGATATCTGAGCTCCGTATCAATGCGCTGCCGAAGCGCGCAGAAGGTGTTAGTACGCCTGTCATTATAGTGCGGACTTTCCATAGCATAGAAAATCGCTACGTTTCAATTTGTGTAACTGAACTTATTTCATATCACTGGTCATATAAACCTATGTAAACAGGAAAAACGTGGAAGAGTTTGGTCGCATCTAACTACAGCCCCAAAAAATACCATTGGCCATGCTGAGCCTAGCTACATTGCTAACAGGAGTGACAGCGCGTCTGACTGCGTCTGACTGACTGGGAGGTCGCGCAAAGCTCGGAGAGGTACGGAGTAGCTCGTCTCAATTCAGATAAGAGCATATTTCATTATGGAAGTACGGTGGACTGTTCCTTTAAAATACACAATAAGAGCGGAAAGCCGCAGAACAATCCCGTCAACTACGTTTTCACTGGGAGACAGATGTGATAATCTGCCTTGTTAAAACTTGTAACCCTGTTTGAACTTTGGTAGAACTGTCATGTGATGTTGACCGCCAGCTTCATACCAAATCCCATAATGTTTCTTTAAGGACGTGTGAGAACAGAGAAGGATGGTTCTCATTAGGATTACTCCTTAAAGCTATGGTCAGTTTAGAAGCCTGTTTAATATGGCTTAAAATGTTTTATATAATGGATTATAAAACAGTTGCACACATCTCTGAGAAACTATACAATAACTGCTTAAATAGTAAATCATACTTATCTTGCTCAAAATGGAAAAAAAAATTAACTGCAAATAAATATACAGGTAGTTAAGTACATAAACCAAACTAAATATGCAGTTAACACACGTTAATATGGACGTTATTATTTAATGCACTGGTTAATAATATTCCTAATATTATTTCTAGTTACCCAATTAGGGAGCTGTAGCTAACATCCATCAATCATCCATCATGTATACCAATTATCCATCAGGGTCACCAGTCTATCACAGATCATCAATTGTTATAATAATTGGCTGGTTATTTAAGAAAGAAAACCAGACAGGCATTGCTGTTTTAGGAAAATAATCAGTAATGACATGGTGTGATGATATCAGCCTAAAATGTAGGACAGCACATCCTGAAGTGTTTTATTTCTCGGACACCACAGCAATTTGCCAACATTTACAAGTCATATTTATTAAAGAACACCACGTCATACTTTTTTTTAGGGCGGCATGGTGGTGTAGTGGTTAGCGCTGTCGCCTCACAGCAAGAAGGTCCGGGTTCGAGCCCCGTGGCCGGCGAGGGCCTTTCTGTGCGGAGTTTGTATGGTGTCCGCATGGGTTTCCTCTGGGTGCTCCGGTTTCCCCCACAGTCCAAATACATGCAGGTTAGGTTAACTGGTGACTCTAAATTGACCGTAGGTGTGAATGGTTGTCTATGTGTCAGCCCTGTGATGACCTGGCGACTTGTCCAGGGTGTACCCCGCCTTTTGCCCGTAGTCAGCTGGGATAGGCTCCAGCTTGCCTGCGACCCTGTAGAACAGGATAAAGCGGCTAGAGATAATGAGATGAGATAAGTCACATTTTAAGTTGTGGAATGTCTATGTAGCATGTAGCATGACCTACGAAGAGTCATTCCCTGATTTTTTTTTTCCACTTTGTCAGAGCTGTGCTGTTATGGAAAATGAATCAAATAACCTTCTGACCAACCAGAAAGTATTTACAATAATAATAATAATAATAAGATTACTTGTGCAACCCTATCTGGCTGTACGAACACAGTTTATAAGGATACTTCTGAAACTCAGGTAGCACTGGTTGGTATATTTTAATATAACATTTCAAATCATATTTAATGTAATAAAGCTCTGTTCTAAAAATGCAATCTGGAGCTTTCAGGGAACTTGTCTAATTCAGGTTTTTCTGAAAAGCAGAATTCCTTGCACAGTATGGCAGCCTGCTGTCTGATCACCAAATTTAGAGCAGTTGCTAGTGCTCCATTTCGTCCGTCCCCCTGGGCCTGCAAAGCAGGCTATGTCTGAGGACGATCCTGGGTAGATCAAGCAGGACACAGAATCAACCAATGCTTATCTCTCAGCCTTCTGTTAATCCTCCACCAAATCAGGTATCATCACATTGTTATTGCAACATTCCCATAAAATTACATTAATGGCATTTAGCAGACGCGCTTATCCAGAGCGACGTACAATGTACAGGGTTAGGTGCCTTGCTCAAGGGCACTTCAGCCATTCCTGCTGGTTCAGGGAATCGAACTGGTGACCTTTTGGTCCCAAAGCTGCTTCTCTAACCATGAGGCCATGGCTTCCCACAATAATAATAAAGTCATTATTATCACAAATAGTTATTATAGAATAGTGACTGGAAGGATACTCGAGAGAGTGCATAGGCTACCTCTGCCAAGCCACACATCAGCATCACTGGAACCTAGGATAACACTCAAACTGTACACCAAATTTCATGCAAATCCATTCACTACTTTTTGAGTTACATTGGGAACCAAAAAAAATAAATCCTGGATCTGCATACATATCTGGATTTGTATCAAAATCTAAAATCAGTTGTTCCTTGGCCCATGGCTCACCTTTTCTCAAAATTTCATCAAAATCCGTTCACTACTTTTTGAGTTGCATTGGGAAAAGAAACAAACAGAGGTGAAAACAACCTCCAACAACAAAGTTGGTAATAAAGTAGGATTTGATTTTACAACCCCGATTCCAAAAAATTGGGGACAAAGTACAAATTGTAAATAAAAACGGAATGCAATGATGTGGAAGTTTCAAAAATTCCATATTTTATTCAGAATAGAACATAGATGACATATCAAATGTTTAAACTGAGAAAATGTGTCATTTAAAGAGAAAAATTAGGTGATTTTAAATTTCATGACAACAACACATCTCAAAAAAGTTGGGACAAGGCCGTGTTTACCACTGTGAGACATCCCCTTTTCTCTTTACAACAGTCTGTAAATGTCTGGGGACTGAGGAGACAAGTTGCTCAAGTTTAGGGATAGGAATGTTAACCCATTCTTGTCTAATGTAGGATTCTAGTTGCTCAACTGTCTTAGGTCTTTTTTGTCGTATCTTCCGTTTTATGATGCGCCAAATGTTTTCTATGGGTGAAAGATCTGGACTGCAGGCTGGCCAGTTCAGTACCCGGACCCTTCTTCTACACAGCCATGATGCTGTAATTGATGCAGTATGTGGTTTGGCATTGTCATGTTGGAAAATGCAAGGTCTTCCCTGAAAGAGACGTCATCTGGATGGGAGCATATGTTGCTCTAGAACCTGGATATACCTTTCAGCATTGATGGTGTCTTTCCAGATGTGTAAGCTGCCCATGCCACACGCACTAATGCAACCCCATACCATCAGAGATGCAGGCTTCTGAACTGAGCGCTGATAACAACTTGGGTCGTCCTTCTCCTCTTTAGTCGGAATGACACGGCGTCCCTGATTTCCATAAAGAACTTCAAATTTTGATTCGTCTGACCACAGAACAGTTTTCCACTTTGCTACAGTCCATTTTAAATGAGCCTTGGCCCAGAGAAGACGTCTGCGCTTCTGGATCATGTTTAGATACGGATTCTTCTTTGAACTATAGAGTTTTAGCTGGCAACGGCGGATGGCACGGTGAATTGTGTTCACAGATAATGTTCTCTGGAAATATTCCTGAGCCCATTTTGTAATTTCCAATACAGAAGCATGCCTCTATGTGATGCAGTGCCGTCTAAGGGCCCGAAGATCACGGGCACCCAGTATGGTTTTCCGGCCTTGACCCTTATGCACAGAGATTCTTCCAGATTCTCTGAATCTTTTGATATTATGCACTGTAGATGATATGTTCAAACTCTTTGCAATTTTACACTGTGGAACTCCTTTCTGATATTGCTCCACTATTTGTCGGCGCAGAATTAGGGGGATTGGTGATCCTCTTCCCATCTTTACTTCTGAGAGCCGCTGCCACTCCAAGATGCTCTTTTTATACCCAGTCATGTTAATGACCTATTGCCAATTGACCTAATGAGTTGCAGTTTGGTCCTCCAGCTGTTCCTTTTTTGTACCTTTAACTTTTCCAGCCTCTTATTGCCCCTGTCCCAACTTTTTTGAGATGTGTTGCTGTGATAAAATTTCAAATGAGCCAATATTTGGCATGAAATTTCAAAATGTCTCACTTTCGACATTTGATATGTTGTCTATGTTCTATTGTGAATACAATATCAGTTTTTGAGATTTGTAAATTATTGCATTCCGTTTTTATTTACAATTTGTACTTTGTCCCAACTTTTTTGGAATCGGGGTTGTAGAAAGCGTGTGGCTGGTAGGGATTCTGACAAACTTATTGTGATTAGAGACCACGTCGGCTCCGCTGTCTATCTGAAATACTAAATTTCACTGTAGTACTAACGCCACTGACATCTCGAGAACAACAATCATTATCCTATCCACATTCACTGGATATGAGCAATCGTGCACTCTGATTGGCTACTCTACTACTAGGCTATCAGCTCATGTACCGTGAGTAGAGAAAAACAAAATGGCGGCGCACGTTGCTGAACCAACCGAGGACGAAATAAAAACTCTATTTGAAAAGAAAACGCCAAATAAATACAAAAAAGCAACAAAATGCGGAATAAAAGTATTTGATGGTAAGAACATATTTTTATTTTTCAACAATTGTCACATTTTTCACAAATTGCTCCTGTCATTTCGCCGGATTGTTTACATTCTAAACACAAGTGATTTTGTCGGACGTTTTATATTAAGTTTTTATTTACCAAATTTGCAAAAAAAACAAACAAAAATGCTCCATTTCTCAAAATCCAGTTAATGTGGATAGAATAAGTGTTATTCCATTCAATCTCATCATATATGTGCTAAAATCCAATGATGTTTCATCAGATATATGCGATGCAGGAGCATATTAACGAGACACGGGTGAATTTCGGAAGAGTAAAAAGGACAAGTCATTTTGGATCACCACAAGTGAGTTCCAGTAGTCAAGTTTTCAGATGAAGAACCAGGACAGAAATGGATAAATTCTCCCGTATGATATAGAGTAGAACCGCGTGCTTAGAACAATAGCGTTTTATCCAACAATATAGAGAAATCGCACCTTTTCAGGAGGAGTCATCAGAAAGTTCTCACAGGAAAGTGGAAGATCAAGAAGTCATCATTTCCAAGAATGCATAGCAGCTCAATCTTCCACGGATTCAGATTTAAATTCATAGTTGCAATCCATAATGAGATGTTTGCCAGACATACGGATAGGTGGCGGTGGAAAGAGGATGGAAGTTGGGTGTAGGAGAAGCTATGTAAAGATTTTCTTTAGTATGCAACGTAGTCATTTTGGATTTGTCAAAATTATTTGACACCTGTGTCAATGATAGAACTCGTTATTATGAAAACTAAGTTAATTGCTTGCTTAATCTAAACTGTAGCATGCAGTTATATGAAGCAGGATGGACGTGTGTAAAAGCTGTGCGATATTTATCAATCAAGTATCATCGTTGTCTGTAGCATAGATCAAGGAGGAGATGAACAGGGATGATGATGATTCATAAATCATCTACGACGCAAAAACACAGGAAGCATGATTCAAAGTATTCTACATGAAACGCAGATCAGGCGAGTAAAATCGGAAACGGTCCAATGGCAGGACAGGGTTTGGTACAAGACCAAAGTAAATACACATGAAAAATAAACTGAAAGCAAATGACACCAGCGACGGTCATCACGCTGGGAAACATTCTGTATGCTGAAAGGCGAAAATTCATGACAAACTTTTGAGCAGAAATGTATTTGACAACCATCTTGTGACTTCGAAAATCTAAGATCTATCTTTGCCCTTTGGAAGTGCTTTGTGTGTGGCCATGCTATCTCAGGCTGCTGAAAGTATCCAGATAAGCCTCCTACGCTGTGTATATGCAAACACCTTCTCCAGATTAGAGGTTATATTCGTAGCAGTGCTGGAAGCAGGGTGTGAGGCCTTCGCCTGCCTGTCCTCCCAGGTTATTCTCGCACTTATCTGCCCCTAAATACGCCCAGCTTTAAGGGTTAATTACAAGTTCTCCATGAATTCTCACCTTTTATACAGTCATATCATTTGTTCATTCAGTGAACAAGATTTGGCCTCACTTTTCTCAAGTGCACCTAGTGCAATAGTCATGCTGTACTGGTATTTAAAAACCACCCACACACACACACACACACACACACACACACACACACACTCCCCATATAAACATGAGACAGTTCAGTTTTCAAGCTACTGTGTATATGTAGTAAGCTCTTTATCTTGGTCCAAGTAGCCTTTATTTGTCACACGTACACTCAAGCACAGACTTAAGCACACAGTGAAATGTAACTCATCTGAAGCAGTGAACACACACAGACCCAGAGCAGTGGGCAGCTATGCTACAGCACCAGGGGAGCAGTTGTGGGTTAGGTGCCTTGCTCAAGGGTGCTTCAGCCCAACCTCAGATCATGATTTCCCGTACGTCTTTGAACTGTGAGGGAAACCGAAGCACCCGGAGGAAACCCATGCAGACTCCACACAGAAAGGTCTCCATTGGCCGCTGGGCTCAAACCCAGAACCTTCTTGCTGTGAGGCAACAGTGCTTCATGCCGCCCTGGGTCATGGAGGATCCATAGCTTATCCCAGGAACACTGGGAGCGACGCAAGAATACACGTTTGGTGGTCATCACAGGGCAAAATGCATACTGTACACTCATTCACACTAAGCGGCAATTTAGCATAACCAATCCAACTATGTACATTTTTTGGGAGGTGGAAGGAAGCTAGAGAACTCAGAAGAAACCCACACGATGACAAAAGCACACGATGGGGAACTGGGGACCCTGGAGCTGTTACCACTGTCACTGTACTACCATGCTACTCTTCTTTGGATAGTTAAGGGTTCTTAGGTTGTCGGTCTCTCGGATAGGTAAACACTCAGTACGTTTACATGCACATCCAAATCGAGCTACTGTCGGTAATCGAGCTAAGGGTCCCAGCAGGGGTGCCAGAGAAATCCAATCCTACATGCACACAAGGAAATCGAGCTGTGTGAGGTACATTGTGCACCCGAGCCACAGGTGGCGCTACACGCCCTATCGTGTTGGTACACTTCCGGTTGTCGTCATGAAGAAGAGCTATTCAAGAGTATAAACAAAGTTATCAGCAGTGTTGCCAGATAATGCTGACGTTTTCCAGCCCAAAACATGTTCAAATCCGCCAAAATGCACTTAAAACCTCCCAATCTGGCAACACTGGCAGTTCCGTGTTCACAAGTTCTGTGCTCAAGCTGTTAGGCTTGCTCTAACAGACTGTATGGCTACAAACTGTCCGGCGCAGACCACTGTTTTGTAAGACAACTTATTTTGCACAATTGTATATTTTTCTAAATTCCATTTTTTGCTTACAAAAAATATTTTTTTTGCTTACAATTTAACTTAATGTCTTAATAAACACACAAAAAAGTTCAATTGTTTTGTTTTTATTGACATTCTTCAGATGTTGGACACACACATATATATATATATATATATATATATATATCTCATCTCATTATCTCTAGCTGCTTTATCCTGTTCTACAGGGTTGCGGGCAAGCTGGAGCCTATCCCAGCTGACTATGGGCGAAAGGCGGGGTACACCCTGGACAAGTCGCCAGGTCATCACAGGGCTGACACATAGACACAGACAACCATTCACACTCACATTCACACCTACGGTCAATTTAGAGTCACCAGTTAACCTAACCTGCATGTCTTTGGACTGTGGGGGAAACCGGAGCACCCGGAGGAAACCCACGCGGACACGGGGAGAACATGCAAACTCTGCACAGAAAGGCCCTCGCCGGCCCCGGGGCTCGAACCCAGGACCTTCTTTCTGTGAGGCGACAGTGCTAACCACTACACCACCGTGCCGCCCGATATAGATTATATAGATATATATATATATATATATACACACATACACACACACAAATACAATGACTTGTTTATGTACACAATTCACAGCTATGCAACAGCTGTACAGATGTATTTGGTGATACAGTAAGTGAGCTAAATTTTAACAGTGCAAACAATGCCACAAAAAGAAAAGATTCATGCCGTTGTCATGATTCGTTGTCATGCCAACCGAGGCTGTTGTGTTTCCCGCTTGTGGTCTCGTCACTCGTCACTCCCGGAAGGGGCAGTGCTGAAGTAAGTAGCTTGAATACGTAGCTCAATAGGGTATACATGCACTAAGTAGCTCGGCAGAAATCGCATAATCTAGGTCGTGTAGCTCGATTCTGAGAAATCAAGTTCGGTTCAATTTCAGCCGAATTAAGGTGTATACATGGCATTTTAAACTTCGATTTCAGTCGAGCAACGGCAGAAATTCGATTCTCTCTATGTGCATGTAAACACAACAGGGTTGGATTTCTCAAGGGTTTTTCTTCTGAAGGACTTTTAGAACCCATTTCAGAGTATACCCTTATACTGACTAGTATGTTCACATCTCTCACAAACCTCTCAGTCATTCTAGTTTCAAGCTAAAGGAGTTTTTTTTTTTTCTCTCAGAGTACTTGCCTACACTGAAGAGGTGTTATGTTAGTGGATGTCATCTAACCTTTGGCTTCTTAATTACTTTCGCAGTTGGTTTGTTCCTTTAAGGTTTTTTTTCCTTCTAAGAAATGGGTGGAACCCGATTTCTATAGCTACGTCCTGTCTATTGTTCTGAATAGCATGTGTGTAACATCCATTAGTGGCCTTGTGTATTGATTTGCTCACACTGACCTACAAAACCTTCTAGTTACAACCTTTACAAATTATCCTTAGTTTTTCTCAATGATCTTAGGATATCATGAATTATGCCGGACAGCTCTGCTTTTTGAACCTTAAAGATGGATGTTCTGTGAAGCATTTAATTTCCTGGTAATTGCATGGTAAGCATGTCTGAAGCAGTTTCTGCAGCTTAGATTGTTGATGTTGGCTTGTTTCTGCACAACGGTATTATAAGTCTGTTGTGATGTGTAACACCATCCATTAGACATCAGATGGAGTTTTATGACGAGACAAAAAGGTATCTAATAACTGAGTGCATGCTTACAGTAGCTGTGGTATTTGGTACATCACAGGCTGGTGTAATTACAGAGTGTGCACTCGGGAGCAGCGTAACACTCTAGGTGTTAATTTTAACAATAGTGATTTTGCTGCGTGGGCCGCTAATGGAGGCGGCTCAGTGCCTTGGCAGACAGGATTGTTAAATACACGGCTGTTTAATTCCAGGCATCGGTGGTGTTCGAGTGAAAAGGAAAACTGTAAAACATCAAATTTCGTGCAATTTGGTAGCGATCTATCCGACACAGAAACATGGCTTTTTTTCCCTTTAGAGCTAATCGGCATTACAGAAGATAAATAAGGCCATTGCTTGATTATTAAAACTTCTTGATATTCCCCTTTCAGGGAAATTACAAATATGAAACTAAAATGCTGGCTGGAAATTAAACCCAGATATTGCTTGGTGAAATTTCCCATGAGCTCGGCTGCTCCAGTTTCTGAGTTAGGGGCTGAAAACTAAACCACATGTAGCACATTACTCATGTGCTTTATTAGAAAACCTCTTATCTTTTAACATGAAAGTTTTTCATCTCTTTAAATTTATGTGAAACACATTGAACATTAATTTAAAAATGTATAATTATAAAATAATGACTTATGAATCAACTTAATGGCACTTGGTAATGTGCATCTCTGCAGGATGAAAGATGCAGGCAGAAGGAATTCAAGGCAGTGAATCATCAAATTAAACAGATATTTTCAATAGATTATAGAAAACATCTCATCTCATCTCATTATCTCTAGCTGCTTTATCCTGTTCTACAGGGTTGCAGGCAAGCTGGAGCCTATCCCAGCTGACTACGGGCGAAAGGCGGGGTACACCCTGGACAAGTCGCCAGGTCATCACAGGGCTGACACAGAGACACAGACAACCATTCACACTCACATTCACACCTACGGTCAATTTAGAGTCACCAGTTAACCTAACCTGCATGTCTTTGGACTGTGGGGGAAACCGGAGCACCCGGAGGAAACCCACGCGGACACGGGGAGAACATGCAAACTCCACACAGAAAGGCCCTCGCCGGCCACGGGGCTCGAACCCAGGACCTTCTTGCTGTGAGGCGACAGCGCTAACCACTACACCACCGTGCTGCCTAGAAAACATCTAAAGCTTTAAAAAAAAATCAATAAATACCATCTCTTATTTTTTTCGTAGTCCGGTTTCCATCAAATCCTGCACTCTGATTGGCTGGCGAGCGGGTCTGTATCCTATGGTACGGACCCCAGTTACAGACCTCTGGCGAATCACTCGTTCACAACAACAACAAACATAGTAGCAATTTTTGTCAACATTTATCTTTTTTATAAGATTTATTTATAAGATTTTTATCAAAAATCTTGTACATTTTTGCCAGCATTTCTCAGCATAATAGAATTAATTTTACATCATGGATAGCGATAACGACAGTCTTCACAGCAAAAACGAGTTTTATAACCCTGAGGAAGAAGAAATAAAAGAAACCATTTCAGGAGAAAGCTAAAAACCTGTAACTGTTGCTAACACCGAGCAAAAGCATGGCTGAATCCTGAATGACTCAATTTTGTATAAATAGGGGACTACATAGGCAGTAAAATGTAGATTTTACCTGCCATGGAAGTGCACTTGTATACAGAGGAGGAAGCCATTTGCATTACAGCCATGAATGAGGATTCAAAATAGCATTAATTTTACAGCATGGATAGCGATAACGACAGTGTTCACAGTGAAAGCGAGTTTTACTACCCTGGGGAAGATAAAATAAAACATTTCAGGAGAAAGCTAAAAACCTGTAATTTGCTAATGCCGAGCAAAAACATGACTGAATCCTGAATGACGCAGTTTTATATAAATAGGGGACTACATTGGCGGCAAAATGTAGTTTTTTTTCCTGCCATGGAAGTGCACTTGTATATCGAGGAGGAAGTAATTTGCATTACAGCCGTGAATGAGGATTCAAAATGGCGGCTCGGCTCGGTTTCCCCTTTCGGGCGCTCTCGTTTTCTGTTAGAATTTCTCATCTCATTATCTCTAGCCGCTTTATCCTTCTACAGGGTCGCAGGCAAGCTGGAGCCTATCCCAGCTGACTACGGGCGAAAGGCGGGGTACACCCTGGACAAGTCGCCAGGTCATCACAGGGCTGACACATAGACACAGACAACCATTCACACTCACATTCACACCTACGGTCAATTTAGAGCCACCAGTTAACCTAACCTGCATGTCTTTGGACTATGGGGGAAACCGGAGCACCCGGAGGAAACCCACGCGGACACGGGGAGAACATGCAAACTCTGCACAGAAAGGCCCTCGCCGGCCACGGGGCTCGAACCCAGGACCTTCTTGCTGTGAGGCGACAGCGCTAACCACTACACCACCGTGCCGCCCCCTGTTAGAATTTGGTAAAGAAAAAAAAAAATATATATATATATATATATATATATATATATAAATAAAATTTACCAGCTTAAGGTCGGTCCATATGGTGAAATACCGTGACCTCGGCCCAGAGGGCCTCGGACAGTACTTTCAAGACCTCAGTCACAGTATTTCACGATACAGACCTCCCAGCTGGTAAATAAATAAATAACACACACACACACATATTATATATATATATATATATATATATATATATATATATATATATATATATAAATAAAATAAATAATGGGCTATTCAAGTTCCATACACCTAATGTCGATATTTTCAGTACATTTTTTTTAAATCTCGAATTATAAACTATACTTCAGTACACATCTATGGAGAAACAGTCTCACGTTCTGTGTAGAACAGATTTTCTCTTTCACAAAATATTCCAAGTAGACTAAACTGTGAACAAGCCCACTTGTGGCTCTAGAAATGTTTTGTAAAGACACTCTTTAGTGGCAAAGCTATAGCCATTTTGATTGAAATGATAAGAATAGTGTATTTTGATATTGAAGATTATATTAATCTCTTCATATTTTTTTGCACAGATAAACTTGTGAGAAATAACCTTGAGTCGATTTAGCAACACACAATTCTCAATAAGAGCTTTGTGACCTCGGTTACTCTTATCAGTAAGCAATTGTCTCCTATAGTTAATTTTAAAAAGTCAGTTCATTCATTATGCCACAAGGACATTAAAAAGTCTTATATGGTATTTTTTTCCCTGGGACGAGGCCTCATTGTGCTATTTTTGCTTTAGCGTTTCAAAGACAATAAAGAGGTCCACTCTAACACACACATTCGTCTTTGTGGCAGAGGTGGACAGTAACGAAGTACATTTACTTGAGCACTGTACTTAAGTACACTTTTTGAGTGTCTGTACTTTACTTGAGGGGTCTTTTTTGGAAATTATGACTAAATTTTACCACATTTGAAAGGCAAATATCGTACTTTTCACTCCACTACATTTCTGTCAAGGTCCTCGTTACTATGAAGCGGTTTTGAAAGTGGATGTTTTTTCTTTTCTTTTCTAAAACGTGAATGTTTTTTTCCACAGGTGACACAGACAGACTATCAGTAATCACTAGGGTCACATCACATCCATAGACTGGATAAAATCAAATTCAGTGATTTCTCAGCAGCTTTATTTAACACGATCAGTTGATGGCAGAATGGAAGGAGGCGGTTTTTCTGGGGAATGCATGTACCCATGGCTTTACCTGGAACCCGTGTTTCAGTTTTCTGAAAGGAATAAAGATTTGTTTCGTTTTAATTGTTTGCCGAAAACGAACCACATCGCGGCCTACAAAAACTCAACATCCAACCTGCAGGAGCATATTGAGGGATATAAAGATTTTATTCCAAGAGAAAAGCTTGTAATGAAGTTGTCTGTGCTTTTACAGCTAGCGATAACGTTGCAATAGCTATGCAGTCTGGTTAGTCAAATGACTTTCTTTGGATTTGCCCACCAAGTTGCCATCGCCTTGTCCACGGCTAACGTTTACACATAGCTAGTTAACTTGGACACTGTTAGTTAGCATGTATAAACTGAGTTATGCTAACATGTATAACGTTAACTTATCTGAAGTCCTTTCAGAAATGTTTGAGCATAATCTTGCCAAATAAACAGAATGTAGAAATCTTTCTTTTCTAGTAGCGTTAGCTACCCAATATGATTTTGAGTTTGAAAAGAGTTTGCTAGCATGTCAGGTGGCGCTTCACTGACTAGCTAGCTTAACATTAAACCACCATGATGGCACAGCATGCGTTCATTTTGTGAATTCACATTTCTGTCTTTGGTAACGGCGTTAGGTTTTGTAAGCGTTGTGGCAATAATACAACAATGCGTTGACGGAAAATGTACTTTTAATACTTAAGTATTTTTAAAAGCAAGTACTTCAGTACTTTAACTTAACTAAAAATTGGACTGGACAACTTTCACTTGTATCAGAGTAACATTTGACCAGCGGGATCTGTACTTTAAGTAATGAAGTTGGGTACTTTGTCCACCTCTGCTTTGTGGGGACACTCAAACATCATGCAAACCCTAGCCACTTACCTTAACCACCACAACTAAACACCCAACCTCAACCCTTACCCCAACCCTAATCTAAACCTAATTCTAACCTGAGCCCTAAAACTAAGTCTTAACCCTCAAACCCTTAACCCTTTGAAGAAGTGAGGACCATCCAAAATGTCCTCACTTCACAAAAATGTTCCAACTCTGTTGGTTTTAATTAAAAAAAATAATAATAAAAAATAAAAACCGCACCCCACCACACATAACACATGTTCTGGTCCTTGATATGTAGCAAGTACACACCCACACACCACAAGAGATCACTGCATACTACACAACAGAACGGTTAGTGAAATAAAGTGGTGTCTGGTATACATTTGCCGATAAGAAAATGTTAAAAAGGCTAGGGTTAGGGGTACATTAGTACCTAAAACCCTTAAGGACTCTAGATTTAATTATTTGAAAAGTATATAGTGTGTAACTGCAATCATGGACAGCTAGTGCTTAGGCTGTGAAGTAGCCATTTATTTTTTAATTTGATAGACAGAATATAATTTTGCTCATTTGTGAATTTAAACATTGTTTTAGTTTTATTGACTTCTGAACAACCCATGTCGTCAGTTCACTAGTCAAAGCAGAGAAGATCTCATCTCATCTCATTATCTCTAGCCGCTTTATCCTGTTCTACAGGGTCGCAGGCAAGCTGGAGCCTATCCCAGCTGACTACGGGCGAAAGGCGGGGTACACCCTGGACAAGTCGCCAGGTCATCACAGGGCTGACACATAGACACAGACAACCATTCACACTCACATTCACACCTACGGTCAATTTAGAGTCACCAATTAACCTAACCTGCATGTCTTTGGACTGTGGGGGAAACCGGAGCACCCGGAAGAAACCCACGCGGACACGGGGAGAACACGCAAACTCCGCACAGAAAGGCCCTCGCCGGCCACGGGGCTCGAACCCGGACCTTCTTGCTGTGAGGCAACAGCGCTAACCACTACACCACCGTGCCGCCCTGCAGAGAAGATAATAAAATAAATTACATGAAAGTCTATGAAAACGTCCCTTTTCTGACTTAAGGCCCAATCCCACTAGCCTGGCAAGCCAGACTAAATGTGAATATTTAGTCTGGCCTCGATCCGTAGACATTTCCGAAGCGGGTAGGAGGAACAAACCGCTGTCTTTCAAACTGTCTCTGTGCGTATAGGCCAACGCTCTGACCAATCAGCGCAACAGTGACTGTGACGTAGTCAGAGCGACAGAAAGCAGTGGGGGAGGCCTTGAAATTAAATAATTTTTCAAAATGCGTATTAATTAATAAACAGGTTCTAGATATTAAGAAGTTTGGAGATAATGACCACAAGTTTGGAGTCTGTACCACATACACATTTTTTTCCAAGTGTTTTTCAAGGGTTTGCTTAAACTGTTTTTGAGAGTTTTTATTTAGTGGTGTTTGGTGAAATAATTTCCCTTAAATTTAAAATAACAGGAAAATAAGAAACAATCAAAAAGTAATGTTTCAAAGCTGTTTATTAATTCTTCGTACTGCACAAACTAGCCCCATCCTTTTGGCTACGAGCGGAGCCAGCTGGTAGATCAGACTTTTGCCATAGCCAGTCGGCAAAACAGCGAAAACGTCCTTCTTGAAAAGGAATGAGCGGAGAGCCTCTTCCTGCTCATGTTTCAACGAAAACTCCAAGTCTAAGGCTACGTTCACACTGCAGGCTTAAGTGACTCAAATCCGATCTTTTCGCCCATATGTGACCTGTATCCGATCTTTTATTGACAGTATGAACGACACAGATCCGATTTTTTCAAATCCGACCCAGGCCGTTTGGATATGTGGTGCTAATTCCGATTCCTATCCGCTCTTTTCATATGCGACTTCAGTCTGAACCGCCAGGTCGCATTCATCCGACTTACACATCATCAACAAGCCACAAATGTCACTATTCTGCGCTGAAGTAGGCGGCGGGTCTCTCAAAAAAAGTTACAACAACATGGCGCATAATCACGGGCGCAGATAGAGGGTGGGACGAGTCATATTTAAATTCACCTCGTTCGGTCCCCCCCACTTATAGGGAGGAAAAAACGTCTATGCTGTCTTTCTTTGCATAAGGCAAACCTCACGGAAAAATCAAAAGACTAATTACCATTCGGTTTATTGAGGTGCACAGCAGTGTATACATAGTTGCAACAACTCACATAAAACAAAACAAAGACTGATATTCGGTTGGTTGAGCTGCGCAGACTGCACAGGTTGCGAGCTCGAGCTTGGTTGCTATGGTTACTAACAAGTTTGACAGGCATATCGGGGTTGGGGTTGGTTTGCTGGCAGCTTTGTCCCCCCCCAGTTCAAAAAACGTATCTGTGCCCCTGCGCATGACATCAATGCGAGGGACGCTTCGGGCTGTGAAGGTTCTGAATCTTCTCAATGGAAGGACGCAGAGGTTAGGGAGCTGATTTCCATTTGGGGGGATGCAGCTATTCAAGCTAGATTGGATGAGTCATACCGCAACCGGGCGGTTTTACTTCCGTAAACACTGGCCATGCTCACTGCGTGTGACGTCGTCGTATCCTGCAATGCGCATGCGGAACACTTTTAGGTCGCTTTTCGTTCATACTGAGGATCACATACAAGTCGCATATATTTGTTAATGTGAACGACCTCACAAAAAAATCGGATTTCACAAAAAAATCGGAATTGAGCATTAAGCCTTGCAGTGTGAACGTAGCGTAATTCTTCTAAAACCGATTCCAAAGCGGAGTCAAACGCACACTGTTCACTAGCCGTAGCCATCTTTCCTGTTGCGCTTTCTCCAGCGTCGCGCAGCTTTGTCGTCACTCCTGCAAAAGCCCACCCAAAGAATCCAAACAAAAACCTTGCATTGTGATTGGCGGGCACGATTTGATGCCCGGGGTGTTTTTGTTTATATGGTGCGAGGCTAGACCCATTCGCTAGGCAAAAAATATTTTTGGCCGCTAGGCGGTCGAGTCTAGTTTACTAGGCTACAATCCCACAATACCAATAAGTATAACTATAAATGAATCCGTCCCCTGCAATTTATGTGGTTGGTAGTCATTCCAGACCGATAATGATACCTATAGTCCAGGCCTGAGTTTATCGGTATCGGTGAGATTGGTTCTGGAGCGATTTTTCCAGGCTGGGACCCAATCCGATAAAACATTTGACCAAGCAGGTAATTGTTTACACGTGACGTTGTCTGAGCGCGTGCAGTTTTCCCAGGCATCTTTGTACATCCTTGTTGCATCATGGAGGAGGAGCTGATAATAGAAGTGTCAAAGATGAGCATCAAAAGCAGCTCTTCCTCACGGTCAGCCATTGTGTGCTGCTGAGTGCACTGGGTGTGCACACAAACAGCATACAACCACTACATTTTCCCATGAAAACCAACAACCATGTATATTTATTTACCTGAATGGCAGGACCAACCGATATTATAGTCAGGATTATAGTTGTGGGTGTGACTGCTCCAGACTGGAACGAAATTCAGGCAGAGGTATAATCATAGTTGTAGTTATAGCTATTGGTATTGTCGGACCGGGCCTTTAACGTCTCTCTAGCTCTGTAGCTAGGCTCTGGTCTGATGCAAAGTTTCATATTTAGAACACTAGTGTCTCTGAACTATGGCCCATTTTTTCATACGTTTATCAGCTTTGTGACGGTAAGAGCGCAGTACTTTGTTGGGTCCGTGTCTGGACTACTACACTCCCCTAGCTGACGAACCCGAAGCTAAAGGTTCCTGTTTGATAATACGTCCTAAAAGGAAGATGCTGTAACAGAGCATGTGTGAGGATGTGTGTTAGTCTGTGGTGTCCGTGTTGGTGTAAATCTGTATTTCCAACACGCAAGATTTGGGTCACTTCTTATTCTATGACACTCTGAGGAAACATCTAGAAAGTAATGCTCATATTTAGGCTGGGCTCACCGAGACCGACTCATAAGTCTGCAAATGCAGACTGGATGTCAGATCCTTTCTCCACCCAGCAATCCTATAATCTCCTTTTTACTCGTTACTACTCTGTTGCCTCTGTCTGGGGGTCTAAAGTGTGTTTTGGGGGCTTTTTAGTGTAGACCAAGGAATACGTGTAGGTGGGGCACAGAGACAGAGGGCTGGCTCTGACACAGGGGTCTTTGTGCATGAGCGTCCAGGGAGCACATTCTCCTCTAAAAACCAAGCCCCTTCTGCCTATGACATCAGAGCCCATAGCCAGACAAGGCAAGAAATCAGAGAGGCATTGTAGAGGAGAGGAGGGAAATCAGGAGGAAACAGCACATGGAGGGTGAGTGAGGTGTGCCTCTGGTTCTCTCTCTCATACACACACACACACACTCCAAAGGAGGAGGAGGAAAAGAGGGAAATAGGAGGAGTAGCCAAGAAAGGGCTTGTGTTATGCTAGGCAGAGTTTCATTGGTGTTCTCAAAAACCAATAGTACTTTATTATGAAGAGCTTTATTTGAGTCATGACTGCCTTGCAGTGTACGGATGTTAAAAGGGAAATTTGGTCTCGAAGCTAAGAGCTTATAATCTGCCTGGATGGAAAGGGACTTTCAGTTTTCATTCTCCACTCACTGACCGGAAACTTTGCCAAGCGAACAACTGAAGACTAAAAGAGGAGTTGGAGGCAATTCGTTATTAAAAGGTAAACTTGGCACATCAATACCTCCATCTCTGAAATGCTATTTAGCTCACCGAGTCCATGCCAAAAGGTTCAAATCCAGGCAAGGTTTATGAGAATTAATCTGCAGTTCTGGCCATTCCGATGTGGTCAATTCACATCTCGTTGATGGTTAGGTCATTCTAACCAAGCTGTCGTTTTTCCATTCTCATCTTGGCGAGACGAGGTTTCTGTAAAGAGAATGAAACGGAGTCTAATTTGAGGATTTTGCTGTCGGCAGTGCTGCATGATGCTCTTTGATTGCTTTCTGTCCGTCACTCAAACCCTCAGAGGGCTGGCCAAAGGCTTTCAGCAAGTTTTGTTTGGCAAGCCATTCCAACCCAGTGTGTCTTCAAGGACTCACCATGGGCTGACCTGCATCAAGGGATGGTTCAACTGTGTTAATCAAGTGTCTCCTGCTAATTATTTCCAGATGCTTTAATGCTAACATTATTACAAAAAATGTAAGGAGTGATATCCATCCAAACGCTGATTCTGACAGTCTTGTTTACTTTGCACACACATACACATGCTTTCATTAGATGGGCCAGGGCTGCGTATCCTTCATCGCATGTATTAGGCAGCGGGAGCCTCGAAGACAGCTGAACTATGCTGGGAATGTCAGAGGCGGCCCAGTAGGTGTCCGTCCACACCCCCCCCACCGAGTGCGAGACTTATTACAACCTAAGCTGCCAAGAAGCATGACCAGGACTGAGATGTCGAGAAAGTGAGAGAGAAAGGAAGCATGCTAGGGTCACAAAACTCAACAGGGTAATCTCTATAATATAAAGACTTGTTGCGGTGAAATGGCTGGAGTGGGGACAGGTTTGGACAGGAAACACGTGGCCAATGAGCTGCCACAGATATCTCAGAATGGGCAGTTTCCAGCTACGCTAAGATAAAAATGTGATTGCGACTTTAAAAATTGTAACGTGTGTGTTGGAATTGATAAAGGGACCATGATGTGATGGTGATGTAATTGCATCACCTTGTTTTGGCATCATTCGTATAATATTCACAAACTTTTTCAGCCTTTCTGTTTCACATGACAACATACTATACCCACAAGGAATGTCACGAATTCTGAATGAACAGATAATGCATTTGAAACTTGTTTAGAAAGCTTGCCAGAGTATCTGGTTGAGACTAGAGGCATGTAATCAGGACTGGGATCCTGAAAGATGCAACAAAGAAGCCGTCGCATGAGCAGGAAGTTTTACTTTCAAATCAGGCATGAGTGAGTGGTCCAATATCATGCTCATGGAACAAACAAGTGTATACAAGATTGTATGATGCATTTACAGCATCCTTAGTACCTGCCTGGTCAGGAACGAAATGTTTGGGGTTTTTTAATTAAGCTACTAGTTTGTTTATAGCAGAGCCCCATAGGTATAGAGTGTGGATACATAAAGAAACCCATCGAGTTTTCTGATGGTTTCGGTCCTGTGCACGTGTGCCTGCCACCACAGGAAGCCCAACAACTAATGAAGTGAGTAGTGTGAAGTAGAATAGTGGTCGGGACAGTATAGTAGTGAGTAACTTGTCGCTGTTGTCGCCCGACGTTTCGTACAACACAAGGAAACAGTATAGTAACTATAACAGTAAAGAAATAAAACAAAAGAGGCTGGCTATGATAAGAAAATTCTACAACCCAGAAGCAGATGGGAGCGCTGCTTTTAGGCAATGCCTCTATATATATAATTTTGAGAAATATAACCAACTGAATTGATTTAGAAAATATCACAGGCAGGTACGAATAAAAAATACGGACAACTAGTCCTGGCATTTCTATATTTGTAGGGTTTATCAGTGCGAATATTAAAAACAGACACCGGTACAGATAGTGGTGGCACGGTGGTGTAGTGGTTAGCACTGTCGCCTCACAGCAAGAAGGTCCTGGGTTCGAGCCCAGCGGCTGACGAGGGCCTTTCTGTGTGGAGTTTGCATGTTCTCCCCGTGGGTTTCCTGCAGGCGCTCCGGTTTCCCCCAAAGGCATGCAGGTTAGGCTAATTGGTGGCTCTAAATTGATCGTAGGTGTGAATGGTTGTTTGTCTCTATGTGTCAGCCCTGTGATGACCTGGCAACTTGTCCAGGGTGTACCCCGCCTCTCGCCCATAGTCAGCTGGGATAGGCTCCAGCTTGCCTGCGACCCTGTAGGACAGGATAAGCGGCTACAGATAATGGATAGAGGTACAGATAGTGTCATTCCATTACACCCTTAGTACCTATTTAGAACAATAACGGTCCCATAAAACAATACAATAAATAGTCCTTCACACTGAAAGTGTGTCATGGTCCAGTGGAAATGCTGCTGCTAAAGGGACTGAAAGCTGAATTTATGTGGTAAGGATTCAGTTTACTCATTTGATCCAGACTTGTGTTGCAAATGTTGAGATTTTATTTTTTATTTATTGGGGGGGGGGGGTTAATTTGGGTTCAGCAGTCAGATGATCAAGTTCCTTCCAGTCTCCAAATAAGCGTTGCACCGTCAGTAACGCTGTCAAAGTTCATTGGTAAAATGACCAGCTTCGAGTCAGATTATCTTTTGTGACTCAGAGAGACACATGACAGAAAATTTCAACTGATTCAGACGTATACTTAAAACTATCTTGTGGTATTGAAAAAAATCCTGTGGCAAAGACCAGGAATTTTCATAAAAAAAAAAAAAAAAACAACAGTCTGACAGAGACACATTAAAAGCATGCCACATGACCCCCGCCAGCGTGTATTAACAGTGCATTGAAGACACTGAAACAACTGTTTCATTAATATGCATTTTTGTGAAACTGAATCAGAAATTGTCTGGGGCAAATGTGTTTAGTTTGATAAAGGCACTGAATGTTTTCTGGAGAGAACTGCAGAACTTACGCAATACAAAAAAAAAAAAAAACCATTGCTTTATTTTTGCAGATGTTCGTTTACAACAGAGACTTGGGACTAAGTGTTGAAACTGGAATGATTTGACATCCTGGAAGTAAGAAAATGTAGAAAAGCACTTCAGTATGTTTAGCTAAACATGGCTAACTTGATATCTAACGATAACATGATGCACGTCTGCTGATAAACAGATGCCTATTCTTTTTCTCCAGAGAACATTGAGACATACGTCATGATTTACACAATTACGCAAGAGGCCTCATTCTAGTGCTAGACGAACTTTTCCTTTTTGTCTCTAGTGACATCAATAGAACAGTTAAAAGTATACACTACCGTTCAAAAGTTTGGGGTCACTTTGAAATGTCCTTATTTTTGAAAGAAAAGCACTGTTCTTTTCAATGAAGATCACTTTAAACTAATCAGAAATCCACTCTATACATTGCTAATGTGGTAAATGACTATTCTAGCTGCAAATGTCTGGTTTTTGGTGCAATATCTCCATAGGTGTATAGAGGCCCATTTCCAGCAACTCTCACTCCAGTGTTCTAATGGTACAATGTGTTTGCTCATTGCCTCAGAAGGCTAATGGATGATTAGAAAACCCTTGTACAATCATGTTAGCACAGCTGAAAACAGTTGAGCTCTTTAGAGAAGCTATAAAACTGACCTTCCTTTGAGCAGATTGAGTTTCTGGAGCATCACATTTGTGGGGTCGATTAAATGCTCAAAATGGCCAGAAAAATGTCTTGACTATATTTTCTATTCGTTTTACAACTTACGGTGGGAAATAAAAGTGTGACTTTTCATGGAAAACACAAAATTGTCTGGGTGACCCCAAACTTTTGAACGGTAGTGTATATGGGCTTACTGGGAGTTGACACCTACAGTACCATAGAGTCCTTATTTCTCACTGCTTATCATCTCTGAGGTATGTTTGACAGCATCTGTGTTATTTACAGACCGGGGCATTTCGTAAACCCTAACCGTTAATCAACAGGGAACAAATGAATCTGCTCAGGCATGTACACCTACGTGTAAAACGTGATTACTGAGCAATTTAATTTTTATTATTGTTGACTGAACCTGCTGTCTGTGTGCACTCATGTATTGAAAGTCACTAATGTTCCATAATCTTTGAAATTTTAAATTTCTTTGAGAAGGAATACGAGCATGTTACTACACTATAAGGATAGGTTCTTGGGATAAATTATAAGAATGCATGTGATGGTCTATAAAACAGTCATTCTTTCTAAAGATGGCTAAAACCTTACTAGCTAATTGTAATTCTCAATCAGTGTGTCACGTTTTGATCAAGTTAATGGATAGCTGTATGCCATAGCTTTTTTTTTTTTTTTTTGGTGGGGCGGGTGCGGAAGACAGGGCAACCCAAGAACACCTGGTGACGCACGGTAGAGTCAGAAATGAAGACCCTGAGCCACACTTGGGGCACAGTACAGAAATTGGCCCAGGATAGACAGAATTGGTCATCCTTTGTTGCTGCCCTACATGCCAGCAGGCATAAGGGGCAATAAAAGTATGCCATAGAAAAATAAGCCTAATATATCATTTTCTAAATCACACACTGACTCAAAAATGTTTGTAATGCTCCTTTGAAACCAGGCTTGTGATTGAAATATGCAAGAGATGAGTAATGTTAGAAGAAGAAACCTTTATTCGTCACATGCACACTTCAAGCACAGTGAGATTCATCCTCTGCATTTAACCCATCTGAAGCAGTGAACACACGCGCGCACACCCAGAGCAGTGGGCAGCCATACTACAGCACCCGGGGAGCAGTCAGGGGTTCGGTACCTTGCTCAAGGGCACCTCAGCCCAAGGCCACCCCACGTTAACCTAACTGCATGTCTTTGGACTGTGGAGGAAACCGGAGCAAACCCACACAGACACGGGGAGAACATGCAAACTCCACACAGAAAGGCCCCCGCCGGCCTCGAACCCAGAACCTTCTTGCTGTGAGCCGACAGTGCTAACCGCTACACCATCGTGCCACCAAAAAGTTCTAGCAAAATAAATAAATAAAAACTATTTTAGTTCTGGAACGCTTACAGTTTTCCAGAAATACATATGGTCAACATTTTACTTTCTGAAATGTTTCCCAGGTCATCATGCTTTTTATTATACCCCTTTTTTTCTACCTCCTAAATTTTCTTCTTAAGGACTTTGCGTACTATATACCGTATATAACACCCACATTTATAATCCTGATATCAAAAAGAGTCTGCCTTATCTGGTTGAAAGGCAACCATTTAAAATTGTAATGCACTCACTCTTTTTGGTATTTTCCCCTGAGGGCTGATGGGCTTCAAGATCCCTAGGACACCCTTCTGTCTCTCACATACACACACATCAGAGACTCCACTTCACTCAGTTCTATGACTTCTGCAGCCCTATTAGTCGCCTGTAAACAAAGACGACTCAGCTGACCTAAAATCAATGCCTCCTTTTCAGTGAATTATTCACCGTTTGACCATTAAACAGCACCATCTGGAGCCGGCAGGGAATTAAGCCAGACAGGATATCCTTTAAAGGTTCTTCTTAACATTACTTTTTTACTCAAGATAATTAAATTATGGAAATTTTCATCTGGTAGCAATTCTGACCATACAATGAATAAAGAAAAAAAAAAAGCTTGCAATATATTCCATTTTCTTGGAATCTTCGGTATCTTGTGAACAGTGCACTAATTAAACGATGGTGTTACATTTATAAATAGGATTGAGTATTTTGTTCTTCCATAAGAATGGGTTTCTTATATACTCCACTTTCTGTGGTATCCTATAATTCAATCGTCATTGCTGTGGATGTGGAAAAGGTTTCATCTTAAATTATTTGTACCTGGGATCAGATTCCCTGGGTCAGAGTTCAACAGACCCATTCAAATCCATTATCCTTCACATCTTGTGTTGTATTCCTCTATTATGCATGATGGCCTAATGTGCAATGCTTCCTTTCAGCTCTGTGCTGTGTGCAGATTCTATACTCATGGAACATAACCCCTTATTATTCTTATCAGAACTGGGGGTTATGTTCCACAAATGGTAGCTCCATTACTAGTATGAGAAGTCAAGTGACCAGCGTTCATTTTAAGTCTTGATTTGTTTTCAGAAATCCTGCCAGATCACAGAGGATGACACTGAACTAAACAGCAGAAGGACCCCAGAGAAGAGCCTGAAGAGTGTCAGTTTCTTAGATCCAGTCAGTATTAGAAGTGGAGGTGAGATTGACATGGAGGTTGAGGTACAAACCAAAACCCAGCTTAACCACACAACAAATGCCCAGAATGGTGTGAAGCACAAAGGAGAAGCGTTGGATGAAGGAGAAGTTGCCCAGGAAATACGCTACCTTGATGAGGTTCTTGAGGCCAACTGTTGTGACACCGGAGCAGAGATGACTTCAAATGGAACTTATTCCCCTGTGCGCCAAGCAATATATGTTGATGGAAATAGGCCATCTGTTCACATTTCTGATGAATCATCCTCAATAAGTCATGAGGTAGTTGTAGAAGGAAAACAACAGACCACCTATGTTGAAGACAATCTGAACAGTTCTAAACCAAATGGTCATCCAGGAATAATGGGTGACTACCACCAAAGGACACCTGATAATGAAATGAGCAAGAAAGAGGCCAAATTTGAGCTCCGTCCTTTCTATGAAGAGAAAAAGCCATCCAAGCTTTTTGATACACCAGCAGAGAAAGAAGTACGGGTGAAAAAGGTCAGGCCTTCAGAGGAGATTGCAGAACTGGAGAGAGAGCGCTTGGAGCTCATTCGCGATCAAGCGGTCAAGAAAAATCCAGGAATTGCAGCAAAGTGGTGGAACCCACCACAGGAAAAGACACTGGAGGAGGAGCTGGAACCAGAAAAATTAGAGTCGCTAAGAAGATATGAAGAGCGGAAGCAGAAGAGACCTGAAGTAAACCAAGTACCACAACCGTCCCCTAAACAAATGGTCTCCTTTGTCCAGCCTGAAATTGGAAATAAGGAGGACATTGTGGTTCAAGGGATTGATTTTTCTGCAGCCCGCCAACAGTTCCTTCAGATGGAGCACAGTAAACAGCAACAGCCAGCCACAAAAAGAAGTGTGTCTCCCCAGATATACTCTGCCAAACCATTCTCCAGGACCTCGGACACTGATAGGTCAAGCAGCTCCATTACAGTCACAAGCCATGGTAGAGTCACCCTGGAGGATGGTGGGGAAATGAACTATGTTAAAACTGAAATGGCGTTTTGTAGTTCTGGAGATTCTCCCAAACAAAGCAGGGACGGCGACATTGAAGTGAAAAATGATGACTTTACCTGTGCCCGAGCAGTGATGACCATCCTCAAAGATGAAGACCCTGAGTTGCACCAGCGGTCCATTAACGTTTCCTGTCCTGCAGAGGAGATGGACTCTGGATTGGATGACCTATCGCTTAGATCTCAGGATACTACTATGCTTGAGACCTTTTCCAATGATTTCAGCATGGATAACATAAGTGACAGTGGTGCCTCCAATGAAATCATGAGTGCCTTCTTGGAGAACTCCCTTGGTGACGACTCTTTCCCCTCTACTCCACTGGCCACAACGCCAATTAATGGAAAGCTGGAGGGCAGCACCAAATCACCAAGTTGCCCCTATCAAACAGACAGGTTGACAGAGGAAGAACTTGAATACCATGCAGGTGTCTTGGTGCAAAATGCCATCCAGCAAGCTATTGCACACCAGACAAACAAATGGGAACTTCAGACCATGCAGCAGTCCTCCCCAATCCCAGAGAGACAAGAGGAGACTTCAGAACCTTCACCAGCAACACCTGAAGGGAAATCTCCTTACACACCACCTGATACACAGCCATCCCCTGTGGAAGAGAAGAAAACCATAGCTCCTACAATTACTGTACAGGTGCCTACAGCCCAAGCAACTTCAGTTATAACCGTGAATGCTTACAGGCCCCCAAGTCCTTCTCCCCCACCAAGTGAGAAGCCAGAGTTCAGCTATTTCAGCAAGTACTCAGAGGCAGCAGAGCTCCGAAGCACAGCATCTGTGACTCCTGCACAAGCCACAGAAGTCACCTCAGGGCCTTTCAAATTACGTTCACGCAAACAGAGGACTCTGTCCATGATCGAGGAAGAGATCCGGGCTGCCCAGGAACGGGAGGAAGAGCTTCGCAGGGAACGACAAGCCCAAAGCTTGCGTCCTAACATCAATCCCATTCACAAACAAAAGACCAACAGCCTTCCAGCCAAATTAGTCCTTAGTGGGAAGACAGCTCCAGGTAAGTCAGGTCTAAATTCTGTTCATAGTGTATATTATTACGGTAGCAGTTCTGCCTCTTCTGCAGTTTAAGTCCACTATTTGATGTAATTTTTGTGCTAGTCTATATTTCCTATATTTTATGGCCATGTAAGCCAGATCTGCTAATGCTATTTAATGAAATGCTTTCTACATTTTCATAGTTCTTCGGCGAACATCTGTAAAATACGTATGATGAGCTGTTTGAAATGACTGAAGGTAACCAAAATGAAATGGCCCAGAGGGGAATATTAAAAAATCACCGGTCTTATTTGACCCCATACCATTACCTTTAGACGAATAGCCACAGAGGACACAAGTCCAAGTCACAGATTTGTTTGAACTAAAGGATCATACCACCATATGCACTACTTTAGGATCCCACAGAAGGTAGCACCAAAACTTTGATCTAATTGGCAGTCAAGCCCTAAACTTGACAGCCATCAGCGACCACTTTTGAGTCATATTTCTAGACTGTCCTATTTTTTCAAGGGATGAGTTGAGTTTATTAAAATTGAATACATTTCCTCACAGGTCAGCAAGAATCCCGCTTGAGAACTGCTTTTGTGGGTAGCATTTAAAAATAAATGTAGCGTGCTCCATCTATCATACCACTGTCTGAAACAAATGACTGATTTGAGTTTGTTGCCTTTATTTGTGAGACTTCAATCTTATTTATTTGGCAGTAAGCTTTCAGAAAGTTTTTTTTTTATTGTATGTTGATGGAAAATTGTTAATATTTGTCTTTTTTTTTTTTTAAATTTAACAGTAAGGACTTTTCCTCTGGGCGGCACGGTGGTGTAGTGGTTAGCGCTGTCGCCTCACAGTAAGAAGGTCTGGGTTCGAGCCCCGTGGCCGGCGAGGGCCTTTCTGTGCGGAGTTTGCATGTTGTCCGCGTGGGTTTCCTCTGGGTGCTCCGGTTTCCCCCAAAGACATGCAGGTTAGGTTAACTGGTGACTCTAAATTGACCGTAGGTGTGAGTGTGAATGGTTGTCTGTGTCTATGTGTCAGCCCTGTGATGACCTGGCGACTTGTCCAGGATGTACCCCGCCTTTTGCCCGTAGTCAGCTGGGATAGGCTCCAGCTTGCCTGCGACCCTGTAGTACAGAATAAAGCAGCTAGAGATAATGAGATGAGATGAGACTTTTCCTCTTTAAAGCTCTATCAGTTACTGCCTTCTTGTGGTGGTAGAATAAATTGCACAACATTATTATGAATCCCTTCTGGTGTTACTTACCATAACAAAGGCTCAAGGTCATTAAGGGTCAAGCAGTGTTCAAGAGCCTCCAGTGCGTCCTTATTTTTATCTGTTTCAAGATAGGATTGTGCTTAAACGTAGGACGACAAAATGATGATTCTCTGGATCATGCTGGAATACTAAAGCTAAATTAATAGCGGTAATCAATGACAGCTTTAGAGACTTTGGGACAAATTATAGTTTGTCACTGGAGACTGTTGTTTTTCCTGTACTTAGAAAAATCATTACCATTTAGCAATGTTTTACTCAATTATTGAGGTTAATAGTCCAGTCATTGTAATTATAACAGATTGTAAACAGGGACATTTCAGCTGTACTCTACCTATTCGTTGTTTTACTGGAACATGATTTGACAGTTGTAATAGTAATTATCAATCATCTTTGATCAAAAACATTGAAAATTGAAGTTATGCTAGAGTTGCGAAATACCATAAAACAATCAAATTATTTAACAATTATTCACTGAAGGTAACGTGAATAATAACTGAGACCAAGTCGAGGTTATTATTCACCAATATTCACTGAGTCTAAGGCAGATAATTGCTTTAATATAAATACACAGGTGATCATTGTAAATAAATAAATAAATAAATAAATGTCCATTCATTATCCGTAGCCGCTTATCCTGTGCAGGGTTGCGGGCAAGCTAGAGCCTATCCCAGCTGACTATGGGTGAGAGGCGGGGTACACCCTGGACAAGTCGCCAGATCATCGCAGAGCTGACACATAGAGACAAACAACCATTCACACCTACGGTCAATTTAGAGCCACCAATTAGCCTAACCTGCATGTCTTTGGACTGTAGGGGAAACCAGAACAAACCCACACAGACACGGGGAGAACATGCAAACTCCACACAAAAAGGCCCCCGTCGGCCACTGAACTCGAACCCAGAACCTTCTCGCTGTGAGGCGACAGTGCTAACCACTACACCACCGTGCCACTTTTTAAATAATCATATTTTTAAAAAGAATTTATTTCAAACTTCAGAAGCAGCATGCAAATGTACTAAAGGCACGGCGCAGACTTGTGTCACTTACCTATGCTGAGTCACATAAAATACTTTGTTTTTAAATACCGGTAGATAAATCACAGTTCCAGCTTACCTTTGAATAGTTTTAGACCAAACTTCGTAGCATCTTTAGGAACAGCATTGTCTTTAAGAATTTCTAATCCTTCCTCACTTACAGCGCGACTGGCAGCCATTTTGCCGAGTCGCTCGAGGTGATTATCGAGAAATAGTCAGAATCTCTCAACTAGAAAACTTGGAGACATGGACGTATGTACTAGAGAGAACGGGAATGAAAGTCAATAGGGGCCAGACGGAGTACGTGTGTGTGAATGAGGGCGAGGACAGTGGAATGGTACAGCTACAAGGTCAAAGCAGAGGAGTTCAAATATCTGGGGTCAACTGTACACACTGCAAAAAATGATATCTTAGCAAGTGAAAATATCTTGAAAATAGTCAAAATGATCTAGCAATTTCCTATTAGAAGAATACAAGACACCAATTCTGAGATTATTAAACCTAGTTCTAGATTGCAACCAACTTATTCTAAGATGTCTTATCAAGTAAAATTCTCTGTCCATGCAGCAAGATAATTTCACTAGTGTTCAGTAATTTGCTCCTCAAATTCAGTTTTCAATTTTTTTTGCAGTGCAAAGTGATGGAGTGCGCAAGCAGATTTGAGACGGATGGAGGAAAGGAGGATGTCAGGAGTGATTTATGACAGAAGGTTGCCAGCAAGAGTGAAAGGGAAAGTGTACGAGGCAGTCGTAAGAGCAGCCATGTTGTATGGTTGTATGGTTTGGAGACGGTGGCTGAACTGAACCGGAGGTTGCCGAGTTGAAGATGCGGAGATTTTCATTGGGAGTGACAAAGTTGGAAAAGATAAGAAACGAGAATATTAGAGGGACAGGACACATAGGACGGCTTGGAGACAAAGTGAGAGAGGCGAGAGCGAAATGGTTTGGACACGTACAGAGGAGAGATCCAGGGTATACTGGGAAAAGAATGCTGGAGACGGAGTTGCCAGGTAGAAGGAAAAGAGGAAGAGCAAAGATGAGATTTATGGATGTGGTGAAGGAGGACATGAGGATGGTTGATGTGACAGATGATGATACGGAGGACAGGAGGAGATGGAGGGATATTGTCTTTTGACCAGTCAGCGCACGCAGTTTCCTATAAAATCACCTATGTATTTATACTAATTAAAAATCTAAAACAAATTTCAAGTAACAGAACAGTAAGACTACGTTCAGACTGCACCCTGAAACGACCCATATCCGATTTTTTTGTCCATATGCGACCTGTATCCGATTTGTTATTGACAATCTGAACGACACAGATCCGATTTTTTCACATGCGACCCAGGTCGCTTGGATATGTGGTCCTAATTCCGATGCATATCCGATATTTTCACATGCGACTGCAGTCTGACCGGACAGGTCGCATTCATGCGACCTACACGTCATCAACAAGAGACAAACGTCACTATTCTGCGTTGGCTAATCCCGCGTCTTTGGTGGAAAACAACAACATTTGTACAGTTTTCAGAATTTAAATAGACTTTTATAGAATTGATCAAGCTAATGGTGGATTTGGTAGGGACCTGGATGTTGATCTGTTAGCCTGATTAAATAAAACAGTTTCTATAACTGATTTATAACTTAAACCATCCTGTATTACAAGATTATAAGATTGTTCTGGAAATTTCCGGTAATTTGACACCTTCGGTCTCATTAGTCTGCTGCCCACATTAATCAGATTATTGTGTGAGTTCCGCCGCCGCCACAAAAACCACATCGACAGGTCTCGCCTCATCTCCATCGCAAACTGCACTGGTGTTTCTGCACCTTGAGCCAGCGCTGAGAGAAGTTGCAGAATTCAGCTGGCTATAAACAATCTAAATAAATATTTATAAAAATGTAGAAAAAGTTTATTAATATGACGAAATAAATATGTGCAAATTATTAAGCCTGAATTAAGAGTTTGGTAATACAGCGGCCGCATCCCAAATGACTGCCTACTGAAGCTCGAGTGCACTATATAGAGTTTAAAAATCCATTACTTCCTAGTAACATGTAGTGCACTTATATAGAAATTAGAGAGACATTTAGGAGTCAACCCTCGTTACCAGGCTACACGTTTTCAGTTCAGTTCATAAACAAAAACACACACGAGACCTCACACTTTAACACTAACCAGATAATTAAACAAAACAAAAATCATTAAACATGAAGAGTGCGCTTTTTTTTTGTTTACGTATTACGTAGATGTGCTTATTACGTGTCAATTTGCGCATGCGGGACACTTTTGGGTCGTTTTCCGTTCATATTGGAGATCGCATACAAGTCTCATATAATTGGTAATGTGAACGGCCTAACAAAAAAATCGGATTTCACAACAAATCGGATACGGGTCGTTTCAGGTTGCAGTCTGAACGTAGTGTACAGTAATATAGAGTATTTACTAATACAGCTTTTTACCGTGCTGCTATATTTAAGGTATAACAGTCTCAAAGATTTGTTGAGAACATGAGAAAGCCCTGGTCTATATGCCAACAATGTCCTTCAATTAAAAATCCTTCAAATTAAATGAGGAATGAAAGTATAAAGCTACAAGCAAATATTAAAAATTCTCTGCCCTTCTCTGCTTTCTGTGGTACGTACCATCAAGAATGTGTCCTACATTAGCTTGCTCATTTTCTCTCCTCAGTGTTATCTGATGCCGAAATGTGACATGACCAAGTGGAACGTACTCTCTGTTGGAAAGATGCCAGCACAGCTAGGATTCATTTATAGCTAGTGAGGAACAAATTCACTAACAGGAGTCTAGATCGCAGTAATAGTTATGATAAGAGCTTTCTCTGATTTTGTGAGTTCTCTCTCAAATTATGCTAACTCATTATTTGTTCTAGTCATCATCAAAACCTGCCCTCAATCTTGAAAAGCTTACTGAATAGCCCGAGACCGATGATTTCTGTTTAGGGTGTATTTTTACGATAACAAAAATCAACGTTTTGTATCTAAAGAAGAAGTGATTCAGCTAACTTTAGCGAGAAAAGCTAGCTGGTTGAGTAAGGCCAGTAAACATGATACTAACTGTTGGGTCCATTTGCTCCATTAGCATTACTGACCTACTCATTAACTTCTTTCACTTAACATCACTTTGCTTTTTTTTAACCTTCATTTACATGCTTTTCTACTTCCATTGGCTCAGGTAAAATTGAAAAGGTCCGTGTTGCCCCGCCAGTATCTCCAGCTTCTTCAGACGGTGCACTCCCGTCCCCTCTTTCTGATCTGGGGAGTGATGACTCGGGCGGAAGCCAGCGGCCTAAAAACTTCATGCAGACCCTAATGGAAGATTATGAGACACACAAAGTCAGGCGTCGGGAGAAGGCTGAGGACAACAGTGTGAGTTTAATAATGAACAGAAAAGCAGTTCTTTTGCATTATAGCAGTTTGGTATCTTCTCCAGCAGGGGTTCTTAAGTCCAGTGCTGGGGATCCAAAACACCTCACGCGCTTCAGGAAGAGCTTGATAATTAGGGCGTCGGATCAGGAGTGTGAGCAGTAGGAAGAATTACAACTCCGTGCAGGTCCCTGGAACTGGACGTACATCAGCTCTAGAGTATCAAAATCAACGGTACTGTGCAAAAGTCTTAGGCACCCTATGGTTTGTTTGTTTTTTTCATACAAACTTTGTTATAGATTTCTATTTTATGACTTCTACACCATCACATCAATACAAAAACATTTTAGAGTCCAAATGTTCGTTTTCCAGCACGAAATTAAATGTTACAGGGAAAAAAAAAACTTTATATCTCATCTCATCATCTCTAGCCGCTTTATCCTGTTCTACAGGGTCGCAGGCAAGCTGGAGCCTATCCCAGCCGACTACGGGCGAAAGGCGGGGTACACCCTGGACAAGTCGCCAGGTCATCACAGGGCTGACACATAGACACAGACAACCATTCACACTCACACCTACGGTCAATTTAGAGTCACCAGTTAACCTAACCTGCATGTCTTTGGACTGTGGGGGAAACCGGAGCACCCGGAGGAAACCCACGTGGACACGGGGAGAACATGAACTTTATATCTGAGCAGTATATTACATGAGACACCACTTTTCAGATTAAAAAAGAAAACATAACGAAGGCTGCTGGGTTTTGGTGCAAAATGAAGAAGCGAGTGTGACAGTCAAAGTGTCCAGAAGAACTGTGGCTGGTTCTGGAAGATGCTCAGTAAAACCTACAGCTCATTTCCTTATCAAACTACACTCAGTGTACCGGAGACTGCCCTTTTTTTTTTTTAGCAAAGGGCCGTCTCACACCAAATATTGACTTTGTTTCATTTATTACAGCTTAGTGTTTTTTTTAATGTCGAAACATTTCATTTCATTATTTTTAAGCCATTTTTGGTCTACAGCAGCATTCCTTTACATGCGCCTAAGACTTTTGCACAGTACTGTATTTAACTGTCTACAGTATGTCACAGGGTCATTCCTTTATTTCATTTCTTCAGCTCATTTAATAATAAAAGCAATTTACTGGAAGCAGTTGCATGTGTTTGCTTTTGGTTCGCTCGCTGACGTATTGCGGATGTAGTGCTTGCATTTTAAGCTTTAAATGAAACGCTCAGTGATTTTGGCCCATTGCCTCATTTGAAGGTGATGCAAGTCTGTGGCTTTAAAGGGCAATTCCTCTTTTACATTACATGTGAGCTGAAGGCTTTTCAGACAGGGAAAGGAGAGGGACTTTCCAGTTTCACACCAAAGAGAAGGAATCAAAACAGTCCCGGGCACATGAAATAAGTGTCTTTCCTTTTCGGTTTTAAAAAGGGTCTCTGGAAGAACTGAAATACACTACCGTTCAGAAGTTTGGGGTCACTTTGAAATGTCCTTATTTTTGAAAGAAAAGCACTGTTCTTTTCAATGAAGATCACTTTAAACTAATCAGAAATCCACTCTATACATTGCTAATGTGGTAAATGACTATTCTAGCTGCAAATGTCTGGTTTTTGGTGCAATATCTACATAGGTGTATAGAGATCTTGCAGTCACGTGACTGGAAAGTACACAGCCGCCATCTTGTCGGTAAAAAACACCGCTGAATACTGCTGCACTCGTGTACAGAATGGATCAATTTCAACCGACGGACTACACGGCTCATTTTTCTAATGAACAGATAACTAGATATATGTCTAAAATAAACGATCTACAGATTAGTGACCCTTATGGCTTACCGGATGGAGTTTTCATGACCGGATTTTGAACTGCCAGAGGTGGAACACCCAGACGTGTATAATTACCTCATTAACTTTCCCTGTTCAGTGGTGAAGCACTGCGTGCTTATAAATCTCTGGACAGTTATCTTTACAGAAATTCAGGATTTGTCAGCGACTCAGATGTGGCATCTTGTAAACAAGAATCCTCATTGGACGGGTAAGTCACTTAAGTATTGAGTATAGCACTGACCAGCCGATTATAGAATAGAATAAGGTAATTCCAGCTGTAATTCCAAATCGTCCATCTTGTTTACCATGGATCTGGCATTGGAGAGGTAGAGGCTTAGCAGTGGAGGTTTGAGTGGCTGTTTTCTGAGCTTAGTCAACAGGCCGGCTCTGCAGCCTCGCTTTTGCTTCTGCTCCCGGCGCCGCCTCCTTCGCTTTGCTTCCGATAACAATCCACGGAGACCCCGCTGGTCTCGCTATCTCGTCCGGAATGTTGTGCATGCGATGGAAATCGCTACAAACCGTCATTTTCTGCTGGAAACCAATGTCCAGTAAGTCCATACAGTTGTAGTGGATATTGAAGTGCGGTACAGGCGAACAACACGCAAAAATACACACAAAAAACATAAAAAACGTGCACAGGTAGGGAGAGCTTGTAGCCGCGGCCATTGTAGTAGAATTGTATATAGTAGGGTTTTCCAGAAGAAAAGGTAGAAGTAAAAGCAGAAGTAGAACCAGAAGTAGAAGGCGGAAATATGGCGTTTGACCGACAAGATGGCGTCTGTCACAATCTGGATCGGCTGTGACGTCACATGCAAGTGCTCCATAGAGGCCCATTTCCAGCAACTCTCACTCCAGTGTTCTAATGGTACAATGTGTTTGCTCATTGCCTCAGAAGGCTAATGGATGATTAGAAAACCCTTGTACAATCATGTTAGCACAGCTGAAAACAGTTTAGCTCTTTAGAGAAGCTATAAAACTGACCTTCCTTTGAGCAGATTAAGTTTCTGGAGCGTCACATTTGTGGGGTCGATCAAATGCTCAAAATGGCCAGAAAAATGTCTTGACTATATTTTCTATTCATTTTACAACTTATGGTGGTAAATAAAAGTGTGACTTTTCATGGAAAACACAAAATTGTCTGGGTGACCCCAAACTTTTGAACGGTAGTGTACGTTCGCGAACAGGGCATGTTATTGCCATCCTGTTTTCTAATGTGTTCATCTTATACTGGGATCCCACTGAAGCAGATTGCTTTATTTGCTAAATTCCCCTTGCACTAAAATGCATTGCACCTCATTATGATAATAAAATGACTATTCAGTGTTCAGGTTCTTTGTTTATTCAGTGTAACTCAAACACCAGTTTATTATTTAAATCTTTATGCGTTAGCTACTACAAATGCAGAATTAAAATATGCGCAAATATAAATCCTTTTTCTTGTGTTGAGAAAACATTTAATATCATATTAGGAAAATGAAGAGCACTGTTCTTTTTTGTGGACAATTTGCTTTTCTAAAGCTGCTCTCTATTGCAAGTGTTTTTCATTGACTAACACTTCCTCTTTCCTTCTTGTCAGTATGCGCGTCTATTGCTCGCTAAAGATGTTACATCTGAGGTACTGGTATTTTGCTTGCCTGAAAACTTGACGTGTCTTTCTCATCACATTATTGCATGTCTGAGTTTTTCCACTGGCGTTTTACAAACGGGTGTAGCGTTTCTGTGGTGTCGAACACTTTGACATACGAGAAAAGTTATCACCTCAAATAATGATTCATTTCGTGTGCAGTATCATTTGTGATACACAGTGCCTTACATCAGTATTCGCCCCTTTCCATATTTTGTAGCGTTACAACCTGGAACCACAATGGACTTTACTATTTGATTTACACAACATGTCTAACAGTTGAAGGTGTTACAAATGTTATTAAACAGCAGATATTTGGTTGTTGCATAAGTGATTCCCCCCGGGTCAATACTCGCTAGAACCACATTTGGCTGCAATCATCTTTGTCCCGTTGGACTGCATTTATGTATTGTTCTCTTGGATGGCAGATGTTTGCCTCACTCTCAAGTCACTTACAAACAGGAACAGGTTTTCTTTTGGGATTGCCCTGCATTTTGCTCAATTCAACTTGGACTCAACCCTGACCAGTTCTCCAGCCCAAAGCACAAAATGATGCTCCCACCACCATGCTTCATGATGGAAATGGTTTCCTCAGGGTGATATGCAGTGTTGGGTTTCCACCAAACATAGCACTTTGTGGCAAAGCCAAAAATTCAAAATTTGGTCTCATCAGACCAGAGAACCTTTTTCCACATGTTTAATAATTCTCCAAGGTGCTTTTTGGCAAACCCCAAGCAGAATTTCAGGAGATTTTTTTTTCCAATAAAGAGTTTCTTACCACTCTTCCATAACTCCCAGCTTTGTGGAGTGTCCAGAGTATATTTGTTCTGTAAAGAGCTTCTCCCATCTGAGCTGTAAATCTCTCCAGGTCCTTCAGAGTTATCCTTGGCCACTTCTCTGATTGATGCCCTCATGGACGTTTGGTGGATGGCCTCCTCTAGGCAAAGGCATTACATTGCATGGCATTTAGCAGACGCTCTTATCCAGAGTGACGTACAACAAGTGCAAAAGTCAGGTACATGAAGTGCTGAACTTCTAGACAAGAAAGTTCTAGTGCCAGCTGAACAAGTGACAGCAATACCTAGTGTAGTATGCTGTTGAAATTCTAATAGTCAAACAGCCAAGGAAACAAACCAACCATATCAAGTATAACTAAATCGAGAACTCAAAACAGCTAACCCCAGGCTAGACCATACACAGCCTGCGTTGGTCTACAGGTGGGTCTTCAGTCTGAGCTTGAAGGTGGTCAGGGAGTCGGCAGTTCTGACCTCAATGGGAAGGTCATTCCACCAACAGGGAACCAGGACAGACAGCAGCCTTGAGCTGGCTGGGCAGGAGCGGAGAGGAGGAGGGGCCAGGCAACCAGTAGTAGCGGAGTGTAGGGGCGGATCAGACTCTGGAGGTATGCTGGCCCTAACCCCTTGAGAGCCTGGTAAGCTAGCACCAATGTCTTAAATTTGATGCAAGCTGCAATAGGTAGCCAGTGCAGGTTGGCAAGCAGAGGGGTGACATGGGCATGGTTGTGCCATCTTCCTTCCATTTTGTAATAATGGGTTTCATGGTGCTCCAAGGGATGTTCAAAATTTGGGATTTTGTTTCGGACCAAACCCAGACGGATTCTTTTCCAGGCCATTTTCTGAGACTCGTTTTGATACCTCCTTGGTCTTCATGATGTTTGTTCAAGTATGTTTCCTAACAAATTCTGGGGCCTTCCAGGAATAGGTGTATTTATATTGAGTTCATGTGGCAATTTAATTGCACACTGGGGTAAACTCCATTCAGCTAAGAATGTGTCTTCTGATGGCAATTTGTTGCATCAGAACTAATCTAGGGGTTTCACCTATGCAATCACAACATTTATGTTATATTGACTTTTCCCCCCACTTCTATATTTGGACTTTATGTAGAGTTTCATGACATTCCAGGTTGTACAACTAAAAAAACGTGGAAAAGTTCAACAGGAATGGATACTTGTGCAAGGTACTTCATTATTATGAGCATGCAATGTACAGACCCATTATTTTTGAAATGTTGTGCAAAGTGTTTGCTCCTTGTTAACTCAAAGGGAAAAGATCATCTGTTGCCTGTTCTCCCTAAACCCCCTTTCCATTAACCCTGTCCAACATCCTCACTTCCCTCATATCACTGACTCACAATAATGAACAGATTGTCCAGTCTCGTGGATCATTTTACCATTCTTCAGTATGTAACATTTCAGCAAATGCTATAAAAGGTTCAACGCAGCAGAGAAACCCGTGATTTATGTCCTTGTATTTGCAGTGCTAGGTTTATCGTGCAAGTCTTATTGTAGACAGTATAGTTTGGACTGGACATTCCAGTTCATTAGAAAAACAATACAATGACCCCTGTGATTGTAAGATCTGGTGAAAGATCGAAACGGCCCGCCTGGCGTTCTGAAGCAGCAAATCTGTTCTTCTGCATTGTTTGTAATCAGCCTGTACAGCTTGTGTTTACACTTACTCAAGTCTGGATTGTGTGCTGTGGAGTGGATTGTGTGACGTGGAGTGGATTTACAGCTCCCCAGCTGCTACGGAAAATTAGGCTCAAAGAGTTGGAGTGTTCAGTATGTAAATATATAACATGTATATCAAAACCTGGGATGTGCATGTGGGACCATGTTCAACTTGTCATAAATATTACCTTTAATTAATTAGAGTCTATTTTACCTACTGCTTGAATAACCTGTTAAGTCAGGATTGGAAAAAAAAACTGTAGATTTGTTGATATCTCAGTGACGTGATTTAACCTGTTGGTGAATCATAATGTTAGGGACATAAAATTCATGATCTGTGTATCTATGCACCAAAATACCCACACAATTTAATAACCGAAAATTAAAGTCGCCCATGTATTTAAAAAAGGACCAAACTGATGTTAAAGTGAAATAAACTCATTGACAGGTTGGTGTGAGGCAGCATGACACAAAGTTGATTATTTTCCAAAAACAGCAACATCCTCACAAAAAGCTTTCATTCTTCTTATACCACAGAAATTTGCACACAATTAAAATGTGATTTATTAAATGACCGATGTGTCATCTGGAGCATCCCTGAAACAAGTTCATTTCTGTTATAGTTTGTTTTATATCCCTCATCAAAAAAAATTCCTGCGTAGGGATTGGCCAAGGATGGCTCACGTGACATAAAATAGTTCCACCATTGATTAATGTATCCCGTGACATCCAAAAAAAAAATGGATATAATGAGAGTCAGTCATGGTATATCCTGGATATGCCATGAACTGATGTCGCAATTTCAAGCTACGGTATATGGCCGACTCGAGTCACAGCTGTGGCTCCGTGAGCATTTCTGCGTGTGTAGATCCACGTATCATGATCATGCCTAGCAAGGTAGGTGATAGCATGGTACATTCTACAGTACATGCGCAGGTCGAAGGTTGCGCCGATGTAAACAACAAACACGGCTGCCTTAAGTGAGTTTATACCAAGATTCAATCTTAACACTTTTAGTTGGGAATTTTTTGATGAGGGATATAAATCTAACACACCATGCACTCGGAGGCATCAGGAATTATGGATTCTCTTCAGTGACTGGCGTAGTACTACTGTATTTTCAGAGAGGCTGTGCCCTTCAGTTACCTCAGAGAATCCATAATTTCAACCGGAGCTTCTCAGTGCATGGTATATTTGATTAATAGCAGCTATAAAAAAAAAAAAGTCCCTGATTAGCCTCTCTTTTTCTTAAAGTTAATAAAACAAACACAAGTCATGATGTTAAAAAGAAAGCACAAAGACGTCTGCTCTGAAGACTTTACTGTGGCAGAAAACCTACTGATTGTTACAAAGTACTCACACTGGAGACTCCTTCCAAATGTGTCCTTGTAGAAATCTTCACAATATCAAATGATTATACAGGACCTGTCTATGACAATTTTTTAAAACTCTGTTAAACTTACATAGATGATAATCTACATAACGGCATAAGTCCGTTACCACAGAAAAATTAGCGCATTAATAAAAACTTGTAATTTACAACCAGAATTGCTTTCGAGAACTTGGTAGCAGACCCTTTTTGAAAACTTATTAACACCTTGGAGAATTCAAAAGCACTGTGGTATAAAACAGTTGAACGTATTGCAAAGTCATAACGTTTTGTGTTCACTCACCGACACGCGCCAACACCATCTTGCTCTATGTGTTGGGGACAGGTTCTCGAGGCGACGCGAGTCACCCGCAGGAAAAGTAACATGGCTCTACGATGGGAAGCAGGAATCTACGCCAACCAAGAAGAAGCTGAGGAGGAAGAGGAGGAAGAGTAAAGCCAGCTCCATATTAAAAAAAAACAGGAAGAGTGAGAGTAAACCAAACACATGTTGGAGAAAACCACAAGTATTTATGCTGAGTATATGTATATTGCAGGAACAAATAATCATTGGATCTCCAAATGATCACCACAGAAGATCATCCAATCATGTAGTAAGATCTGTGGAAAGGTTCTCACTAAAAACTCAACGCGATGACAATTTGGTATCCAAATATATTATTGTGCTTTCTGTCTCTCTTTAGTTTCCAGCTTTTTTTTTTTTCTTCTCAGTTGATGTGTGCAGTACTTTGGGACATGTGCAAAGAGAATGCTGAATTTGATTTTCGGATTGCTTTTCAGTTTTTTATGGTTCAGTATATAAATTGGCTTTGAATTGACCACGCCAAGTGATCCGTGTGTGGGTTTTCAAGTGTTTCAAGAAAGATTTTGTATGAAGACTTGTCAGAAGGTGATGTGAAGTAGTTCTATACATTGAAAAGGACATTTTGTATTCAGATGGGAGCACTTGTTCCTACGTTAAGTATTTCAGGTAGAGTTGGTTATGCCAGGTCTGGTTTTTATTAAACTTCTGAGGAGTTGATTTGGCAATACGGTCACAAATTCAGTTTATGCTATTTATATTACAGAATAGTAGCACAACATACATACATACATTTTATAGCACAATAGATCCAAATAGATGTACAAGTAATTAGTTCCTGTATATAATTTACCATACTGGATTAAACACCCACTGAAAATGAAAGTAGGTCAGAGACTGGTTTGGCTTGAAGAATTGTGTAAAGAACTTGTCGTAGAACAGTCATCATATTGTCCAGGTTTGTAAATGCACAATAGTATTCAGTCAAATAAATAAATAAATGCATTTCATTTCGAAAGCTGATTTTTAGCAGCCAGCCCAGACAGGAAACAGATAAAGGAATAAGAGCTGGGTTGGCAGTATACCATGGTCAACTGCAACCTAAACCACTTAAACCGCAAACATGCATGTGAACTGCATATGCTGTTCCAGTTTTCATGTGTTTTCCCCTTTAACCAAACTCCTTTTGTATTGTGTGGCTGGACACACCAATCTTATAATAATATGCATGTTATCGTGTGCGATAGAATGTACGTAAGATATATTGAACTAAGTACAGCCAGGGTTGCCAGATTGAGATGAACAGACACCACCATCGCAGTTTAAGACACAAACCCCAACCATCCACTGGATTTTTGTTTATACAGTAGGCCAATAATGAAGGAAATCCCCCAATCTGGCAACACTGAGTGTATACAGTGTGCTGTGCACCACATACAAGAGTGATGTCGGATTTTATCTTGTGTAAATGAAGAGGACATGCCAGGCCATGATATACATAGAAATACCAATACAGGGGTTTCGAAGCACTATCAATGAAAAATGAATTCCTTACACCAGAACACTTTACCCAATCCCTCTCTCTCTCTGGAGTTTTATAATAAGTAAACACTTTATTAGTGAGCTATATGAACTGTTTCTCTTTTGTACTGTGTATTTGCCTTGTTTTAGCAGATTTGATTAGAATGTGTAAA
Source organism: Neoarius graeffei (assembly GCF_027579695.1). Classification (NCBI taxonomy): domain Eukaryota; kingdom Metazoa; phylum Chordata; class Actinopteri; order Siluriformes; family Ariidae; genus Neoarius; species Neoarius graeffei. The sequence goes on along the minus strand of NC_083593.1, from coordinate 42,140,440 downwards.
TGCAATAGAATGCGGTGAAATAATGTTATATGAATGCTTTGTAGATAATTATATACATATGAAAGTGGGACATGTTTCTTAACAGGAAGAGAAAAAAAAAAGCCACCAGCAATTTGAAGTACATTAGAAAAGCAATGTCAGATATGACATCCATCCAGGCTGATGGTGGACACAAACACATCAGCAATAAAGGAAGAATTCATTGCGGAATAAAACAGAAACGCCCTTCAACAAAAGTTCACGAGACATTCTTCTTGATATCAGCTTTGAGGCCTTGTTCCACCAACAAGGAACAAAGCTATGGATTTTATTCCTGAAAGGACAACCGTTACGAGAACGCTCGTTCAGCAGACTTTTGCGAAAGCTTTTTCCATGGTTTTTTTTTTATACTTATACTATAATACATGAAAATGCAGTATTTAAATACCTGTCCTTATAATAATATTATAAGAAATGTGTTTTTAGATGTTAGACACAAGTGTGAGTGCAAACCCACCATTTTCTTTCAGACTGCACCCTGTGATGTGAATAAGCAAGACAAGATAAAACTCTGTACTGAAGTGACCTTGTTGGTCCAGTGGTAACAAGTTTCAAAAGTATTTCATTTGCTGAAAATCTGACAAAGCTGCTTTCACAGGAACTTATCTCATAGAGCAGAAGGCTTCAGTCTTGTATCATGATACTAGAAGCAAACTAGAACAATCTATGATGGTGATCTTTAGTGTTATCCATGTGGTTGGAGGCTTTCTATTCCAACCAAGCAGGAGCCACACCTGATTTCACTTGTATAATCAGTTCACCTTGGTCTCCCATCAATTACCAAGTGTGCCTCCAGTTTGGCTGGAATGAAAGCCTGCAATCAGATGGAAACCATCCCTGTGTCTGAAACCACTCACTACTCACTGGTGGACTGTATAGTGAGCTCGCCATTTTGTCGTGCTGTCCGAATGTATAGTGAGAATTATTGCACCCTATATTGTGGACTCATAGTCTCCCACAATGCATTGTGAAAAGTAGTGTACAACCGATGGTCACTAACCAAGCAATATATACCATCATGATAGATAGATAGATAGATAGATAGATACTTTATTAATCCCAGAGGGAAATTCAAGAAAATCATGCATTGCAGTCATGCTGAAAAAAAAAGCGTGTTGGGGTGAATGGACGGAGGAAGAAACACATTAGAAATAGACATTCACGTCCAATTAAAAATAGTAAGAGAATAGGAAAAAAAGAGCTAAAATGAAATAGAAGAATAAAAATTCCAGTGCAGAGCGAGGAATTAATCAAAAGCCTCAAATCTGATTGCAGGGATGAGAATGAAAAATATTTTAAAAGTCTGAAAAAAGCCGGGGGTTTGGGGGCTGCAGGCATCCAGCGGGGCCCTGGGCAGAGCCCTGGTGGGGGCCCAGGGGCCGGAGCTAATGATTTTTGGCTATTTTTTTTACCCCAAAACCATTAATTTTATCAGCAAAAAGTTGCAATTTATTTGGAAATAAATTCCCCTTCTTGGTGGACTATCAGGTGAAAATGATTAATATGGTACAAGAGACTTGTTTTTAATCAATTCACATTTGATGATTTCAAAAAATCAATGCACCTTTTAATATAAACGAGCTCTACAGTATTATATTTCTGCATTTTTGCTATTCATGTCTTTGAATACTCTAATCCTTTAAAATGAAGTGCAAACCAGAAAAAAGTTCCATCATATAATTCTCTTAAGCTTTCTTCTGATGTTATCACGGTCGCAGGGGGTCTTGCATATTAAGCAGGCAACATTCAACATCACGTATCACTTCCCTTTCAACTGTTGTGTGTACTAACTAGGTTTTATCTGGACAGGATGTTGTGTAATGTAATACAGATACCATATGGTCAATTTGAAGATCAAGATGGTGATTTTGAATTAAAGAACAGGCATTTACAATGGGCATTACATATTGGAAATTTTTTTTAAATCAAAAACTATAAGTTCATCTCGGCCTAAAAAATTTGGGCAGACGCTCCCGCGCGGCACATGCCAGCAATCCCCCCCTTATGAAATGAGCAATAAGTAGGAGAGTTATACACGGTATCATACCTAAAATTTTATCAGAAATATAGATATGATACTATGATTCTCCCCAACATGCTACATTAGATAAGCTAACCCCATTTATTAAAGATACACACTTATATATGACATGTATTTGAGATATACAGGGATAGAGAGATTATATATGTACACACACACTGTGGCATTGATTCGTGCGATATACATTATAAATATAATGAATCATTGAACAGGCAAAATAATTTCCGACCTACCTTTGTGTTTTTTGGTGTATATGTGAAGTTTGATAGTCCTTGCCCCTCTACTAGCGTAGTTTATCATGTCAGAACACAATGAGCAAAGTACTTTTCCTGAGACGTCTATTTTCCGGATGTGATCACCGAGCTTCGTTGTAACAGTCTGCTTGTCGATCTCGCCATTCAGTGTTCTGAATGGCGATTGCAAGCCACGCGTGGAGAGCATGCGTACTTGTGTTTATACACTGCACGCGATGGGATTTCCCGAAAATTCTACCGCAAATAAGTCGAACATTGTCGCAAAAGTGAATGTTAATTACGACATGTCGAAAGACTCGAGTGTGTTAACCCGGAGCCCACCAAGAATCAAGACGTTATAAGGTGACCATAGATCGTTAACCATCCCCCCCCAAAAAAAAATTTCTCAACGGATTTACATCGATCTCAGAAACGATCATTTTGGTCTGAAAAAGTCGGAAATCCGCCGATCGGCGGAAAATTCTCATCCCTGTGATTGAATAAAAGGCAGCGGCAAAGAAGAAAGGATTCAGCCTTGATTTAAAAGAACTGAAAGATGCAGCAGACACATAATATGGATTATTATTAGTATAATATGGATTTATTATTTTGAAAACCCACCAGCCGACTGATCTGGCACCTTTTAATTGTGCGACAGTAATGACATAAATAACAGTGCGACGGAGTAGCATCTGAAAGGTTTGAGGGTTTTTTTTTTTTTTTTTCATTTTACCAATGAGCTCACTGTATAGTCCTCTATACAGAATTCCCTGTGTAGTGAACAGGGAGTAGTGAATGAGTGAGTGATTTCGGACACAGCCCATATTTATGCTCAGATCCCTGTCGTAGGTTGTTCCAGTATGGTTATATCATCACAATAGTGGATTCTTGGATTGTGTGGTATAGTATTCTGGCTGGATCTGACAGCAGGCAGTGAATGAAGCACATCAGACCCCATTTAAAGACGTGTTTCTTATTGAGATATTTCAGTGTTCTACCATATATGACCTGATAAGTAGGCAGATATTTTGAATAATATAAGAGGGAAATATTTTTCTTTGTGCAGTGAACTATTTACAGTGTATCTATGAATGGGATATAGTTTTATGGAGGCTGGCGCTTTATTACCATGTATGTGCATTTTTGCAAGTTATAGCCTTTTGTGTGTGTGTGTGTCTGAGAGCGTGCATGTGTGCTTGTGAGCATGGGTGTGTGCCTCTCTAAGAAATTTTAAGATTTCCAGGAATATATGCAAACGTCTCCATGACCTCCTGACCAGCAACTTGTGTGCTAATTAATTGCCATATATAAACACACACACACACCTGAGCAGTTTGGAGTAGGTAAATAAAAATTAATAAATAAGTGTTTTTCAAGCTTTCAGGTGGTTGTGACTGGGTTGAAGCTTTGACAAAATACTTACAAAGTCTGGAAACAAAGCTTCGTTTGCTTTATTATGGCCTGGGGCTATGTTAGGTAATCATATGTAGTGTAACAGAAAAGAGGGCATCAAAGGAAACCTTAAACAGGCAGAGAAGCTCTATAATACATCCCGTTATTAGCAATAGATTTGGAGTGTATTTGACTTTTTCCAGTGCATGATATTTATACTGGGGAAAGAAAAAAAATCTGATCAACCAGTAGATCAAAACCAGTCAGAACTGCAGGAAATGTATCTTCTCTGAAATTGTTTCGATGACCCCCCTCAGTCCGCAGGTACACACAGCACAGGCAGTACCTTGAGATTAAAAAAATGACACTTTGGAATATGTTATTATTTAAAATAAATTGTTCATACAGTGTTGCTCTATTTGCGAATATACTCTTCAAAAATTGGAAGCCACTTATTTTTGCAAGTAGCTTTTCATTCTTTTTTTTTTTTTACTTGTGAAGTGGCAAAGCGCTCATGTTTTTTTTTTAAAAACCGCTGTTAATTTGTTAACCACTTATTGTATGTTAATATATTCTGCTTATGTTTTATAGTAATTGTAAGGCTTACACTTAAACGCATATATAATTATTTTCTCATTAAAAACAAAATGCATAAACGTGGCTTCTTTCTTGTTATGAACTGTTGATCTTCATAAAATGCTTCTTAATTCAAGTAGAAACTTACTGGTTTCGATCAGGCGGCACGGTGGCGCAGTGGTTAGCACTGTCGCCTCACAGCAAGAAGGTTCTGGGTTCGAGCCCACTGGCCGATGAGGTCCTTTCTGTGTGGAGTTTGCATGTCCTCCCTGTGTCTGCGTGGGTTTCCTCCTATGGTCCAAAGACATGCTACTCTAAATTGCCCATAGGTGTGAATGGTTGTTTCCCAAGCCCAGAAATGGAAGGGTTGCACCCAGCATAAAACTATGCGCCAAGTAATATGACATGGATCAGCAAGGTCCACATGGACCCCAACCTGGCAGCAGTGCTGGACAAGGTGGAAGAAGAAAACTGGTTTATATGAAAAGCTGTGGTACCAGTGCCGTGTCGAAACCCCTCAACTCTTTAACCATGAAGTTGCTGCTCAAAACATGATAATAATATAGTGAACATATTAAAGGCTTAGTCTTCATTGCTCAAGTGGGCATCATTAACAGATCTTTTAGTTCCTCAGTTATTGTTTACAAGACCTATGTATTCTGCCACAATGATGAAGATGACCAAATGGTCTTGGAAATGTGGAAATGCATCCTAGCAAATCTGAAACTAATTCGACAAGGTCGTAGTGTTTCTGAAATTATCAGACTGAAAATATACGGCAAGTTTAGGACAGTACAAAATGGAGATTATTGATCACAATATGCTATGTGGAGATCTTCTCATCTCGTCTCATTATCTCTAGCCGCTTTATCCTGTTCTACAGGGTCGCAGGCAAGCTGGAGCCTATCCCAGCTGACTACGGGCGAAAGGCGGGGTACACCCTGGACAAGTCGCCAGGTCATCACAGGGCTGACACACAGACACAGACAACCATTCACACTCACATTCACACCTACGGTCAATTTAGAGTCACCAGTTAACCTAACCTGCATGTCTTTGGACTGTGGGGGAAACCGGAGCACCCGGAGGAAACCCACGCGGACACGGGGAGAACATGCAAACTCCGCACAGAAAGGCCCTCGCCGGCCACGGGGCTCGAACCCGGACCTTCTTGCCGTGAGGCGACAGCGCTAACCACTACACCACCGTGCCGCCGATAGATAGATTTATTAAGGTCAAATTACATGCAAGTACTGTAGGACAATCTACTAATGTACAATTGAACTAAATGCATTAAACTAAAACTAAGGATAGCACAACAAAGTGTAAAACACTTATTTCCATTGTGGTCTGAAGAAAAGTTTCAGGATGGCGCTATGTTGACTGTTTAATAATGGAATTAAGTGTATTATCAATAGTAAATTTGTACAAATGGCACCAAGTAGAATAAAAAAAACTTTAAAGTGCATATCACGGGTAAATTCAGGAGCAAGATCAATGTAATTCTCCTATTTGATATTAAACTTTGGTCAAATATCTGTAACATTCTGCATTTTGTGCAATTTTTTTTCCCTTGAGCAATACCAGAAAAATTCAGTTGAAATCAAGCCATTTGAGGCGAATTGGTCCGCCTCTGAAAAAACTTGGCATTTAGATTTCCTGGGAAACATTGATCTTCATGACATCGTGTGTGGGACGCCTCCTTCTGAATCCTACGTCAGCGCTGGTTTGTTTATGAGAAAACGACCTGGTGGTTTTCTGCAAATTCCTTTAACATTATCACGTAATTATTAAAATGGTTAACAGATGTATCGTAGGAGGGTGTAGCAACACCGATCTTGATGGGATTAGTACTCATCGTTTTCCAAAAGGCCGGACAATGAGAGAGAAACGGGAGCGCTTGGTCTACACAGGCTGTGCACTGAAACCGTGCAAAGCTCGCGCAGCCTGCTGGCGCTTCCGCAGGTAACGTCACGAATCCGGCTCCAGACTCCCTTGGGATTTTTCCAGACGCGTTTTGTTTTTTTTGTTTTTTTTCTGCTGTAGACAGATGGCCTTGTGCAAAATTACCCTTCTGGATGAGTGTGTAAAGGGACATTCTTTCATATTAAAAAAAGTGAATTTGGTCCAGGATATGCACTTTAATGGCACCAAAGAAAAACTAACTTGCGAGCTAAACATGGATATAAAAGGCAAGATACAACAGTATTATAATGCACCCAAAAGTAACACCATGTAGTTGAGTACCACAGAAGGATCACATCAAGAACTCTATTGCAGAACATGCAGAAGGCTAACCACAGACCGGTTAATTAAACTGACCAGAATAATTTAAAACTGCTCACTCTCTGCTGTCTGAAGGCAGTTAAATCAATGCTTATTTAATTTGTGCTTAAAACTAGAGAGAGACTGGATTGATCGAATGCTGTTTGGCGGATCATTCCACGACTTAATGGTACTCAGCACATAAGTTTTTTGACCATGGCTGCCATGAGATGGAAATCTCATGTTACGTCGTTCGCATACAGTACCAGTCAAAAGTTTGGATACACCTTCTAATCTTTCTTTATTTTTATTAATTAAAAGACACTTCATGTCTTAAAGTAATGATGGATATCGTTTCTCTTTACTTAGTTGAGCGGTTCTTGATATAATATGGATTACTACAGTTGTGGAACAGGGCTAGTTACTGTATGCTTATTATTTATTGTTTGATCTCAAACGCATTAACAAGGCAAGAAATTGCACTGACTAACTTTTGACGAGGCACCTGTTAATTGAAAAGCATTCCAGGTGACTACCTCATGAAGATGGTTAAGATAATGCCGATAGTGTGCAAAGTATCATCAAGGTAAACGGTGGCTACTGTGAAGAATCTGAAATGTCAACACATTGATTTTGTTTTTTTTTAAGGGACGGCACGGTGGTGTAGTGGTTAGCACTGTCGGCTCACAGCAAGAAGGTCTTGGGTTTGAGCCCCGTGGCCGGCGAGGGCCTTTCTGTGCGAAGTTTGCATGTTCTCCCCGTGTCTGCGTTGGTTTCCTCCAGGTGCTCTGGTTTCCCCAAAGACATGCAAGTTAGGCTAATTGGTGGCTCTAAATTGACCGTAGGTGTGAATGGTTGTTTGTCTCCATGTGTCAGCCCTGCGATGACCTGGCGACTTGTCCAGGGTGTACCCCGCCTCTCACCCATAGTCAGCTGGGATAGGCTCCAGCTTGCCTGCAACCCTGTCGAACAGGATAAAGCGGCTAGAGATGATGGATGGATGATTTTTTTAGGCAACTTTTTGTTTACCGCATAATTCCAGACATGTTCCAGATGCTATTTCATCATTTTGATATCTTCAGTATTGTTCTTCAATGAAGAAAATAGTCAAAATACAGAAAACCCTATGAATGAGCAAGGGTGTCCAAAATTTTGACTGGTATTGTCTTTTGGAAGAATGGTGTTCATCGCTCCACTGCACTTCCAGTTCCTTGTAAAATCCAGGCCATGGTTCACTGAAGCTGTACGCAATCTAGCACCTTAATAACTTTATATTGAGTTTGACTTTCATTTGTCCCCTGTCTGTATATACATCAGCCTGGTGCAAGGTTTAATAATTTGCTCGCACTTTTAAAAGCAGTGAGGAAAAAAAATGCAGTTTCCCATGACTTTCAGTATATAACAGCATGATTTATTTGGTCTTGTCTGCACGTGTGTGTCTGTTAGGAAGCGCCGAGAATTCTCATCTCATCTCATTATCTCTAGCCGCTTTATGCTGTTCTACAGGGTCGCGGGCAAGCTGGAGCCTATCCCAGCTGACTACGGGCGAAAGGCGGGGTACACCCTGGACAAGTCGCCAGGTCATCACAGGGCTGACACATAGACACAGACAACCATTCACACTCACATTCACACCTACGGTCAATTTAGAGTCACCAGTTAACCTAACCTGCATGTCTTTGGACTGTGGGGGAAACCGGAGCACCCGGAGGAAACCCACGCGGACACGGGGAGAACATGCAAACTCCGCACAGAAAGGCCCTCGCCGGCCACGGGGCTCGAACCCGGACCTTCTTGCTGTGAGACGACAGCGCTAACCACTACACCACCGTGCCGCCCTGCCGAGAATTCTTATATAGTTAATATCAAATCCGATAACAAAAGCACAGATAAGAGTGGACTTTTCTAAGGTTGTAGCAAAGATATTCAGACGTGTCCAGCCGTCCAAAACTCCTTAAAGATCATGCAGTTCTTGTTACCTCGAAACAATACTCTGCATTTCAGAAACAAATCAGGACAAACCAGTTCTGCAGGGGAAATTCTATGACAGTCCCGTGAATGGGAAAGTCAAGTCTCATTCAAAGCAAGTACAAATGTACTTCATTACATGAACTAAAATAACACCTAAAACAAGTCTCTCTGAACACGCATAATGGGTATCTTGTTTTCTTGAGGCCAGTCCGTGTTCAGTCATCCTGTTATCAGACACTGAACACTAATCAATACAAGGAGGTAGACTTCAGGTGGATCATGTGTCTAATCATAGGTAGGTAATATTAGACTCACAAGATAGCTGGCTAAGCTCCTGGCTTATAAAAAGTGCTCCTGTCTTTGTTGAACTTCTACCTGCCAGGTTCGGAACTTTTTCTGAAACCTGACGACAGTGTGTGCTGCTATTTTATAAACTAACTTGAGTGAAAGAACGGCAGTGGCTTCCAAACTTAAAGCGTTCAGGAGTCAGGCTTTAACCCTATATGTACCCATCAAACACTCAATATAGGTAATTATTATGCATACAAGACATTTTTTTCAATGGAATAAAAACATGCACTGTATTCCCTTCTAGCGGGTTTCATTCATTTGGTTTGATAGCATGCAATATTGTTAGCATATTGCTTATCCTACGTGTATTGCATCACTCTACCCAACGGAGAATGAGCGTTGAATATGGTTTACGATATTGCATGGGGGGCGGCACGGTGGTGTAGTGGTTAGCACTGTCGCCTCACAGCAAGAAGGTCCTGGGTTCGAGCCCCGTGGCCGGCGAGGGCCTTTCTGTGTGGAGTTTGCATGTTGTCCGCGTGGGTTTCCTCCGGGTGCTCCGGTTTCCCCCACAGTCCAAAGACATGCAGGTTAGGTTAACTGGTGACTCTAAATTGACCGTAGGTGTGAATGTGAGTGTGAATGGTTGTCTGTGTCTATGTGTCAGCCCTGTGATGACCTGGCGACTTGTCCAGGGTGTACCCCGCCTTTCGCCCGTAGTCAGCTGGGATAGGCTCCAGCTTGCCTGCGACCCTGTAGAAGGATAAAGCGGCTAGAGGTAATGAGATGAGATGAGATATTGCATGGTTGTCAAGACAACATGACGTCACACGCCGGAGATGATGTGTTCATCATTCAATACGCAGAAGCATTTCTTTGTTCGTGTTGTTGGTGAATTGAAAATGCTACAAGACAGATATTACACGTAAAACTTCCGCGCTAGCGAGCGTCTGTGACAATTTGTAAACAAACACGGCCACCAGGTTTGCTTGGTTAAATACGGAAGATTGTGAGACAATTTTGAAAGCAAAAGATGCGTGGAACACCCAAAAGGCAGTAACCCGCCCTGTTCTTAAAGGAGAACTGAAGGCAAATTTTTTATCATCAAAATTCTATTTATCTCATTTTATTAAATATAGGAATGCGTTTTTGATCGCTATTTTGTCGCTGCTACAGCAAGTTATGAGTGTTTGAAATATGCTCTGTAATATATCAGTCCATATGTCAAAGCAATGGCCATGAACGAGATTCGTTGAGACCTGTGCGAGACATCGTAGGACGGAAGTAAAACGTACAGCGGAAATCAAAGTGACCGACATCTGCCAACGCTGTCAAAAGACGCGCGCGCCCTCTTTTGAATGCTGATGTAATCAAGCCAGAAGTTTTGTTTGTTTTGATAGCGATCAGGAAAGTTTGAAAAAAGTAGGCAGTAATCGTCATTTAAACTCGTTTTTGTGCAAGATTTCGTTTGGAAAACGGTTTTCAAAATGGCGGCACTGACACCTGGCTGACACTTCACGTTTCGAAGTCTCGCACAAGTCTCGTGAAGATTGCGCAGATAAGCAACGCCTGTCATGCACGAAACGAACTAAATTCAACATGGCTAAAAACCGAATAGGCCGATAAGTATAATATTTAATTGCAATTAGTTGCCAATACGGGTCATGATATAAGGTTACTGAAACCGAAAACGAAATTGAATAGCACGTTAATTAAGAAATAAAGCAAGTTTAAAAATGACTTCAGTTCTCCTTTAACTTTTTGTAAAACCTATAATTGTTCCATCGAATGTGTATGTGTAATAATAAAAATATTGGCTGGATTTTTTTTTCGTGGTATATCAGATATATTCCATTCAGCTAGCATGATACTCGGCTTTAGCTTGTTCGATATCATGCTAGCTGAATGGAATATATCTGATATACCACTCAACGCCAGCCAATATTATTTAAGTATTTTATCCTAAGATGTTTATGCCCACATCTCAAATACACTACATGGCCAAAAGTTTGTGGACACCCGACCAAATTAAAAATCCTCTGAAAATGAAACACTGCAGTGGGAATCTTTTAGTGACAGAAAATAGGGCAAAGATTGGTTTGACTTGAAGACGTGTATAAAGAACTTGTTATAGAACAGCAGTCGGATTGTACAGGTTTGTAAATGCACATTCGTATTCAGTCAATCAACTATCACATATAAACAAACAAACAAATAAACAAGGCATTTTATATCTAGGCGGCACGGTGGTGTAGTGGTTAGCGCTGTCGCCTCACAGCAAGAAGGTCCTGGGTTCGAGCCCCGGGGCCGGCGAGGGCCTTTCTGTGCGGAGTTTGCATGTTCTCCCCGTGTCCGCGTGGGTTTCCTCCGGGTGCTCCGGTTTCCCCCACAGTCCAAAGACATGCGGGTTAGGTTAACTGGTGACTCTAAATTGACCGTAGGTGTGAATGTGAGTGTGAATGGTTGTGTGTCTATGTGTCAGCCCTGTGATGACCTGGCGACTTGTCCAGGGTGTACCCCGCCTTTCGCCCGTAGTCAGCTGGGATAGGCTCCAGCTTGCCTGCAACCCTGTAGAAGGATAAAGCGGCTAGAGATAATGAGATGAGATGAGATTTTATATCTAAAGCTGCTTTTTAGCAGCCAGCCTAGACAGGAAACAGATAAAGGAATAAGAGCTGGGTTGGCAGTATACCATGGTCAACTGCAACCTAAACCACTTAAACAACAAAATGCATGTGAACTCAGTTTTCTATTCCAGTTTTCATGTGTTTTCCCCTTTCACCAAACTTCTTTTGTATTGTGTGGCTGGACACACCAGTCTTATAATATGCATGTTATCGTGTGTGATAGGGTGTATGTACGATATATTGAACCAGTACAGCCAGGGTTGCCAGATTGAGATGAACATAAACACCACCATCACAGTTTAAAACACAAACCCCAACCACCCACTGGATTTTTGTTTATACAGTAGGCCAATAATGAAGGAAATCCCCCAATCTGGCAACACTGAGTGTATACAGTGTGCTGTGCACCACATACAAGAGTGATGTCGGATTTTATCTTGTGTAAATGAAGAGGACATGCCAGGCCATGATATAGAAATACCAATACAGGGGTTTCGAAGCACTATCAATGAAAAATGAATTCCTTACACCAGAACACTTTACCCAATCCCTCTCTCTCTGGAGTTTTATAATAAGTAAACACTTTATTAGTGAGCTATATGAACTGTTTCTCTTTTGTACTGTGTATTTGCCTTGTTTTAGCAGATTTGATTAGAATGTGTAAATGCAATAGAATGCGGTGAAATAATGTTATATGAATGCTTTGTTGATAATTATATACATATGAAAGTGGGAGCCATATGGCCGTATCAATGTTTATACAGTACGTGTCCTTGACGGCATGTTTTATTTTTACTATATTTATTATTGGACTTCTGTCGTTACTTAGATTATCACCCAGATATATCCCTGTTACCTTAGAAAAATGAGCGCGTTAATAAAAACCTGTAATTTGCAGCCAGAACTGCTATAGAGAATTTCATCTCATCTCATCTCATTATCTGTAGCCGCTTTATCCTGTTCTACAGGGTCACAGGCAAGCTGGAGCCTATCCCAGCTGACTACGGGCGAAAGGCGGGGTACACCCTGGACAAGTCGCCAGGTCATCACAGGGCTGACACATAGACACAGACAACCATTCACACTCACATTCACACCTACGGTCAATTTAGAGTCACCAGTTAACCTAACCTGCATGTCTTTGGACTGTGGGGGAAACCGGAGCACCCGGAGGAAACCCACGCGGACACGGGGAGAACATGCAAACTCCGCACAGAAAGGCCCTCGCCGGCCACGGGGCTCGAACCTGGACCTTCTTGCTGTGAGGCGACAGTGCTAACCACTACACCACCGTGCCGCCCCATTATTATTATTATTATGATTATCATTATTATTAATAGGACCAAAGTGCTACTGAATGAATTTGGTGCAACTAGGAGGTTAGGAAAGTAGGTTATGAGCCTGATTATTATTATTATTATTATTATTATTAATAGGACCAAGGTGGGGCAGCACAGTGGTGTAGTGGTTAGCGCTGTCGCCTCACAGCAAGAAGGTCCGGGTTCGAGCCCCGTGGCCGACGAGGGCCTTTCTGTGCAGAGTTTGCATGCTCTCCCCGTGTCCGCGTGGGTTTCCTCCGGGTGCTCCGGTTTTCCCCACAGTCCAAAGACATGCAGGTGGTGGACTACACCACCGTGCCGCCCTGGTTAGGTTAATTGGTAGCTCTAAATTGACCATAGGTGTGAATGTGAGTGTGAATGGTTGTTTGTGTCTATGTGTGATGACCTGGTGACTTGTCCAGGGTGTACCCCGCCTCTCACCCATGGTCAGTGGTGTAGTGGTTAGCGCTGTCGCCTCACAGCAAGAAGGTCCTGGGTTCGAGCCCAGCGGCCGACGGGGACCTTTCTGTGTGGAGTTTGCATGTTCTCCCCGTGCCCTCCAGGTGCTCTGGTTTCCCCCGCAGTCCAAAGACATGTAGGTTAGGCTAATTGGTGGCTCTAAATTGACCGTACTGTAGGTGTGAATGTGAGTGTGAATGGTTGTTTATCTCTATGTGTCAGCCCTGTGATGACCTGGCGACTTGTCCAGGGTGTACCCCACCTCTCACCCATAGTCAGCTGGGATAGGCTCCTGCGACCCTGTAGGACAGGATAAGCGGCTACAGATAATGGATGGATGGAAGGCATTGAATTAGAAGAAGGCAGCGAAGAAGCCTTTATTTATCACACATACGCTCAAGCACAGATTTAAGCACAGCGAAATTCCTCCTCTGCATTTAACCCACCTGAAGCAGTGAACACACAAGTGAGCAATGAGCACACACACATACCCAGAGCAGTGGACAGCTATGCTACAGCACCCAGGGAGCAGTTGGGGGTTAGGTGCCTTGCTCAAGGGCACTTCAGCCCAACCTTCAGGCCATGGCTGCCTCTAACCTAACTGCATGTCTTTGGACTGAAGGTGTGACTGGTACTGTAGCTCTCTAGCTAAGCAGAGTCTGACATAATTCAACCCAACTGTGTCTGTCTTCACGACTTCTACATTGGATTTCTCTTTATGACCGAGAAAATCACTAAAATTGGTGAATGAGAAACTGTTTCCTGGAGCTAAAAGCAAAATTGGTGTATGTATATCTCACATACAGTGGGGCAAAAAAGTATTTAGTCAGCCACCAATTGTGCAAGTTCTCCCACTTAAAAAGATGAGAGAGGCCTGTAATTTTCATCATAGGTACACTTCAACTATGAGAGACAGAATGGGGGGAAAGAATCCAGGAAATCACATTGTAGGATTTTTAATGAATTAATTGGTAAATTCCTCAGTAAAATAAGTATTTGGTCACCTACAAACAAGCAAGATTTCTGGCTCTCACAGACCTGTAACAACTTCTTTAAGAGGCTCCTCTGTCCTCCACTCGTTACCTGTATTAATGGCACCTGTTTGAACTCATTATCAGTATAAAAGACACCTGTCCACAACCTCAAACAGTCACACTCCAAACTCCACTATGGCCAAGACCAAAGAGCTGTCAAAGGACACCAGAAACAAAACTGTAGACCTGCACCAGGCTGGGAAGACTGAATCTGCAATAGGTAAGCAGCTTGGTGTGAAGAAATCAACTGTGGGAGCAATTATTAGAAAATGGAAGGCATACAAGACCACTGATAATCTCCCTCGATCTGGGGCTCCACGCAAGAGCTCACCCCGTGGGGTCAAAAGGATCACAAGAACGGTGAGCAAAAATCCCAGAACCACACGGGGGGACCTAGTGAATGACCTGCAGAGAGCTGGGACCAAAGTAACAAAGGCTACCATCAGTAACACACTACGCCGCCAGGGACTCAAATCCTGCAGTGCCAGACGTGTCCCCCTGCTTAAGCCAGTACATGTCCAGGCCCGTCTGAAGTTTGCTAGAGAGCATTTGGATGATCCATAAGAGGATTGGGAGAATGTCAGATGAAACCAAAATAGAACTTTTTGGTAAAAACTCAACTTGTCGTGTTTGGAGGAGAAAGAATGCTGAGTTGCATCCAAAGAACACCATACCTACTGTGAAGCATGGGGGTGGAAACATCATGCTTTGGGGTTGTTTTTCTGCAAAGGGACCAGGACGACTGATCCATGTAAAGGAAAGAATGAATGGGGCCATGTATCGTGAGATTTTGAGTGAAAACCTCCTTTCATCAGCAAGGGCATTGAAGATGAAACGTGGCTGGGTCTTTCAGCATGACAATGATCCCAAACACACCGCCCGGGCAACGAAGGAGTGGCTTCGTAAGAAGCATTTCAAGGTCCTGGAGTGGCCTAGCCAGTCTCCAGATCTCAACCCCATAGAAAATCTTTGGAGGGAGTTGAAAGTCCATGTTGCCCAGTGACAGCCCAAAAACATCACTGCTCTAGAGGAGATCTACATGGAGGAATGGGCCAAAATACCAGCAACAGTGTGTGAAAACCTTGTGAAGACTTACAGAAAACGTTTGACCTCTGTCATTGCCAACAAAGGGTATATAACAAAGTATTGAGATGAACTTTTGTTATTGACCAAATACTTATTTTCCACCATAATTTGCAAATAAATTCTTTAAAAATCAGACAGACAATGTTATTTTCTGGATTTTTTTCTCATTTTGTCTCTCATAGTTGAAGTGTACCTATGATGAAAATTACAGGCCTCTCTCATCTTTTTAAGTGGGAGAACTTGCACAATTGGTGACTGACTAAATACTTTTTTGCCCCACTGTACACTATATGGCCAAAATGTTTGTGGACACCTGATCATCAGACCCATATATGGAGCTTCCCCAAACTGTTACCGCAAACTCAGACACACACAATTGTATAGTATGTCTTTGTATGCTGCATACAAAGACATATTATTTACACTTTCCCTTCACTTCAAGCTAAAACCAACAAATCTGTGCACAAAGCCCTGATCTCAATCCCACTGATCACCTGGTCCCAGGGCCGTAACCAGGATTTTTCAAATACCGAGGTCAAACATTGCGATACATCTTCATCTCATCTCATTATCTGTAGCCACTTCATCCTTCTACAGGGTCGCAGGTAAGCTGGGCGAAAGGCGGGGTACACCCTGGACAAGTCACCAGGTCATCACAGGGCTGACACATAGACACAGACAACCATTCACACTCACATTCACACCTACGGTCAATTTAGAGTCACCAGTTAACCTAACCTGCATGTCTTTGGACTGTGGGGGAAACCGGAGCACCCGGAGGAAACCCACGCGGACACGGGGAGAACATGCAAACTCCGCACAGAAAGGCCCTCGCCGGCCACGGGGCTCGAACCCAGGACCTTCTTGCTGTGAGGCGACAGCGCTAACCACTACACCACCGTGCCGCCCTAAAAATGATTATGTGGACTTTATTTTTAGACAAACAAATGAGAACAGGGGGATGCAAGCTGAATTTAGAATTTTCCACCGATCAAAGTCAGAACGATTTTCATCATATATTAATTTCACATTTCTGAGTGAAAAAAAAATACCGTGGGAAAAAATGCCGAGGACATGACCTCGGTGTCCTCAATGGTAGTTACGGCCCTGCCTGGTCCTATTATTATTATTATTATTATCTCATCTCATTATCTCTAGCCGCTTTATCCTTCTACAGGGTCGCAGGCAAGCTGGAGCCTATCCCAGCTGACTACGGGCAAAAGGCAGGGTACACCCTGGACAAGTCACCAGGTCATCACAGGGCTGACACATAGACACAGACACCCATTCACACTCACGGTCAATTTAGAGTCACCAGTTAACCTAACCTGCATGTCTTTGGACTGTGGAGGAAACCGGAGCACCCGGAGGAAACCCACGCGGACAAGATGCAAACTCCACACAGAAAGGCCCTCGCCGGCCCCGGGGCTCGAACCCAGGACCTTCTTGCTGTGAGGCGACAGCGCTAACCACTACACCACCGTGCCGCCCCATTATTATTATTATTATAGTGATCCAGGATCAACTTTTAGTTTACCCTTTTTTCCTTTTGTTTTTTTTTTATATGACTAATCACCAAGTCATTTTCGCTTGTGCAACTTCCCCATGCTTTCTCCAGCTCACAATCTGAGCTCCAGTGAAAACACGGAAATGTGATACAGGTTCATTCACAAACACACACTCACCGAGTGCGCAGAGCTGATTTGGAGGTGGTCGGGAGGAATGACGACACAACGGAAGCGCACATAAAACCGGGCGGCTCGCGCCTCCGGAAACTCTCAGTTCGGTGCCTTGTTTGTGCGCGTGACAGACGGACGGACGGACGGACCGATGGCGTTCCTCCGGACCCACTTGGCTCCTGTGGTGTTCTGCGCGCAGGTCGCGAGCTCGTTTTTCGACACCGGCCTCCAGATGGTCGTGAAGCAGCGGTACGAGAACGCCACACGCGCGCGCTCCGGAGCCGGAGGACAGCACCATCAGAAGTCCATCGCGGACTTTTACATGATTTTTAACATCTTGGTCAAGGTGGTGCCCATCATCCCGGCGTTCCTGCTCGCGCGCATCGGAGACAAGGGCTACCGGAAGGTTCCTGTCGTAGTTCCTCTGACCGGTTACTTGGTTTCACGCGGGTTGTTGTTGTTTGTCATAGTGTTTGACTTGAGGGTTGAAGTGATGTACGCGGCTCCCGTTGTGAACGGTCTGTGCGGCGGCTTCTCGTCCTACTGGCCGGGTGTGATCACGTTGGTGTCGCTGAGCACGAGCGAGGAACTCCGGTCTTTGCGCATCATGCGCACGGAGCTCACATACGGTCTAGCGGGCTTCCTGGGGAGTCTGGCATCAGGGCATCTGTACCAGCTCCACGGGCTCGGACACCGGCAAGGAGTCGTGCTCGCGAGCGTGAGCGCGCTGTTGTATCTCCTGTGCCTCCTGTACGCAGCGTGTATCCTGCAAATCAACACGCGCGCGCCGGATGAGAGACGGGACAGCGAGAACGTCGGCATCCTGAAGCTGAACCTGAACAGTGACACTGCGAACATCGCGTTCCTGTTCGCTGCCGGGATCCTGTATGATGTGGCTGTAGGAGGTGGAGTGGAGATCCTGAACGTGTACGTGTTGGGGCAGCCGCTGAACTGGACCGCGGCGCAAGTGGGCTACGGGAACGCCGCCGGGTCGGTTATCTTCATCACCAGCTTCTTCGGAGTGAAGCTGTTCACACGGTGCTCTATGAGCGACACGAGCATGATCATGATCGGCATCATCTCCTTCCTCAGTGGGATCTACTTCATGACCTTTGTTACAAGCACCACGACGTATTTCTTGGGTAAATCACCACTACACCACTCCACTCCATAAGTTTATCCTTTTACGCACTACGAGGTCTGGAGTCTTGGGCACAGGATTCTGGTTCTGTACAGCATTTGGGTTTTCTCTGCTTGATCCAGTTGAGCTGAAGTCATCTTGGCTACGTTTTATTTTAATGGGTCTTCAATTTTACTATCTGTAAATACTAACCAAGGGAACTGGGAGGCACATCACAGCAAGAAGCCACGGGTTCGAGCCCCGTGGCCGGCGAGGGCCTTTCTGTATGGAGTTTGCATGTTGTCCGCGTGGGTTTCCTCCGGGTGCTCTGGTTTCCCCCACAGTTCAGACATGCAGGTTAGGTTAACTGGTGACTCTAAATTGACCGTAGGTGTGAATGTGAGTGTGAATGGTTGTCTGTGTCAGCCCTGTGATGACCTGGTGACTTGTCCAGGGTGTACCCCGCCTTTCGCCCGTAGTCAGCTGGGATAGGCTCCAGCTTGCCTGCGACCCTGTAGAACAGGATAAAGCAGCTAGAGATGAGATGAGACTTGCTTTATTCAGTGTTTTTTACAATGAAACACACACCATTACTAACTTAACTGGCCTGAAATCCAAGTGCAATAGTTTTTCCAATCAGTAGAGCCTATTCCCAACAGGTGTTTGGCAATAAGCCCTCACCAGAAGAGTCCAACTTCCATCCATCCATTATCTGTAGCCGCTTATCCTGTCCTACAGGGTTGCAGGCAAGCTAGAGCCTATCCCAGCTGACTATGGGTGAGGGGTGGGGTACATCCTGGACAAATCTCCAGATCATCGTAGGGTTGACACACTAGACAAACAACCATTCATCTACTCCTTCACGCCTACGGTCAACTTGGTCACCAATTAGCCCCATGTCTTTAGACTGTGGGGGAAACTGAAGCACCCAGAGGAAACCCACGCAGACATGGCGAGAACATGCGAACTCTACACAAAGGCCTTAGCTGGCTGCTAGGTTCAAACCCAGGACCTTCTTGCTGTGAGGCAACAGTGCTAACCACTGTGCCACCCCCGCTTTCCCCTAACTACTAAATTGCTGATGTTGGCAGTGTTCCTCATCCTCTGAGAAACTGAGGTGTTCAGTGACTACTGAGCTGTGGGACCTTTTTTTTTTTTTTTTTTTTTTAGCAGTTCATAGTGAACGGATTTGTAATGGAACACGCACTATGTACAACAGTATATAATAAAACGAAAACCAAATGGCAAGTCCGTGTTATCAGAATATGGACTGGCTGCTGTTCAGCTAAATCAAATGGTGCTGAGTTTCCCCCCAAAAGCATCATTAAATGTTAGTGAGCAGCACAATGAACTCTCTCTCCTAGTTAAGAGGCTTTTTGGAAACCCATCACTGCTCATGTATTTCAGAACCTGACTGTTTAGAGCAGATCATGTTGAATGTCATGAACAAACTCTCTGTTCATCTTAACGTTCTTTATATAAAAAAACTGGATTCTTCCAACACAACTTTATTGACCCAATGTGTAAACTAGTTGCATAAATTGTTTTTCCACTTTCCTTCAGAATGTGGTGGAATATTGTCTGGTCCTGCTGACTTTCCTAAGCATCTGAATTGCATACTCAATCTCTAGTTTGGATGTTCTTACACCTTGCATTAAGTTCAGGTGGAGCCTCTGTGATGACTGGTGTTTAAGGGTGTAGGTTGGTTAAAATGGTGCCCATCCTTTTAGTAGCTCATCTTGCCTTGTTAAGTTGTTCCCTTGGTGGTGGTTTGTCAGATTACCAAAAAAATTGGCATAGGGCCTCCATGTTTCCATTTGCTACAGCATCAGCTTGTGATGAGTTTGTAGTAGCCGCTTTTCACACTTCTGCATACTTCCTTGTACACTTCTTAATCTGTGCTCTTGCTTTCTCACTTGTTCTGCTCATCTTTCATTTAAGTGTCTCTCGTTAACTCTGTGCCAAGGGTGATCATGTTTAACTGTGGTTTGTGGGTTCTTCCCTCCCCCCCATACTTCCTCATGTGTGCTATTGTCAGCTTTTATGTTCATTCATCTTCAATATCAAGATCATCCAAAAGTTTGAATTTGTTCAGTGAGATCTTGGTTTCCTGCCACCTTCTGAGGTTATTCACTCTATTGTATTCTAGGACTTTTTGGTGGGTTTTTATTCATTCTGGCCTTGGCAATTAATATCCGTGGTGGTGGTCAGATCCAACATCTGATTTTATTAACTAGAGTTAAATATTCAAGTGGTAACAATGCCATTGCCAGCCCTTCAGTCAGCGGCTTGTCAGTAATCCAATGCAATAGGATGCCTTTCCTTGTAGTGAAGGCAAGTATATTGGACAGCTTTTATTCCTTGATACTCATTTGCTAAGGACTCCCATGATTTGAAGACCAAGGGAACAAGATCTACCTTAACTCCCAAACTGAATGAACTTGGCCCAATACATTTTAACTTGATGGTGGAAACAGAGGGTCAGAGGGTTCCTATTGGTTTTGCACTTGAGGCATTCAAGGCAAGAGACTTATTAAAAGCTTGTCTGTGATTGAGAGATTAGGATCTAGGTTTTAAAAAAATTTATTCAAGGACTAAAACCCTAACTGAAAGCAAGTGTTAAATATTGTGCCGTAACCTTATTGTTAAGGGGTCACCTTGAAAAGGGCAGATGGTGATGGAAGTTTTATGCTAACTGATCAGAAACAAAGGCCCAACAGTTCTAGGATGAGTCAGAAGAGCCACAGCAACACAAGGACTGATACAGGCTCTAAGCATCAGCTACAAAGTCAGCAAAACTGCACAGAAGCTTATTGCAAGGAAAACTGAAGATGAAACAGTAAAAGAATATAATCTAATGTATCCTTGGCTTTTGTGTACGGGTAATTGGTGGAATTGTTGTACAGCATGCAGTAAATAAGACGCCAAGTGTTTTTACAATGGTTCTCTGGTAGTTCAGATGGGTTTGGATTGGATTTCCAGCAACCACCTCTTGAGAGATCATGGAGTTCTATCATGCTAGTATTCAGTTGTCCGTTAAAGGCCTCCGTTCACTTAATCAGGTGTGTTGGATAGGAACTGGAGCTAAACACTACAGGAACAGACTTGGGCAGTTGTGAAGAACCGAAAAAGCCTTTTGAAAAGCTGACGCTGCTATAAATGCAGTTCTGCATTTCAAGTTAAAGCAGGCAGTGTAGAGGCTGTAAACGCATCAATCTGACACTTATGAGGAACTGAGATGGGGAAGCCAACAGCCAGTGATATGAATGACATGAATAGTTGCTAGTTTTTGGGGTGTAGACAAAATGCATGAGCTGCTCATTCACATGATGTGCTTAAAGTGCCATTTCTGTGAATTCCGTCACTGGAGATGAGCTACAATTCAAAGGCCTGATTAAGCGATGTGTCTTGGGTTTTCATTTAAAGCAGTTGATAAGTCCTTGATGTCTTTCTGTTAAGTTGGTCCACAGTTCAGATGCAGTCGTACAAAAAGCATGCCTTCCACAGGTCTTGAGATTGAAGACCTCACTCTTGCCTTTGTCTTTGCTTCACCAATGGGGTTAAACATCAACCACAAGCATTCATTCAACCTGGGGGGGGTTCTGTTCAAACATTTAACATGGTGTTATCAAATCTTTGAAAACCTTGGCAGAGTTTGTTTCATAACTTTTTTTTTTTTTTCCCCTGTCTCCTTTACAGCTCGTACACTCACTTTGTTTGCACTCATCCCCATGCCCACCATTCGCTCGCTACTGTCCAAGCAGATCCGAGGATCATCGTATGGTACGTTCTATTCCATTCTTGATCTCTTGGCCTTCATATGTGATACATTTTGCCTTTTGTGAACTCTCTCCCTGTAATCAGTTTCAACATGAAACCTAGTTTAGGGCTTGTTTTTGGCTTAGAAAAGTAGCTGTCAAAAGCTGTGATGGGGTTCATTTGATAAAGGTTGGGGGGGGGGGGGAGTGAGAGTGGACATCAGTGTATTTGAGGGAGACTCCTTATGCTGAGAAGGTCTTTTGATGGTGCAAGAGAGCATTGCTGTGGCCAGTCTTGTGTAAAGCTCACAGTAAACACTCCCCATTGTATAAAAAGGGAAGTTCCAGAGTTGATCAACCCTCTTGGTGCGTGCCAAAGTGTGACCGTGAAGAATCCATAATCTTCCTTGCTTTATCAATCTCAACATGGGTGCTGCAATAAGAATCTGATTAAATTATGGTACTCGGATGCTTCCTGTTAAATGGTCTGACTACTTTACACACTAACCCCATGTGTTCATTGCCAAGACTTGAGTACACATGCTGAGCACCAGAGGACATGCCAAAAATCTCAGGCTAACAGTGTGTGACTCATAGCTTCCTGTTTACTCTGTTTCTGACCACTGCTAGTCAAATTTGGACTACTATATGGACATTACAGATAAGGTGTGGTTTCCCCCCCCCCCCCCCCCCCCCCAAAAAAAAGCCCTTGTCCTATGAATGGATGCCCAAAAGCAATATCCCATATTTTACGCTCTCAAAAAAAAATTTAATCACTAAGATTTGTATTGGGGGTGGCACAGTGGTGTAGTGGTTAGCACTGTCGCCTCACAGCAAGAAGGTCCGGGTTCGAGCCCCGTGGCCGGCGAGGGCCTTTCTGTGTGGAGTTTGCATGTTCTCCCCGTGTCCGCGTGGGTTTCCTCCGGGTGCTCTGGTTTCCCCCACAGTCCAAAGACATGCAGGTTAGGTTAACTGGTGACTCCAAATTGACCGTAGGTGTGAATGGTTCTGTCAGCCCTGTGATGACCTGGCGACTTGTCCAGGGTGTACCCCGCCTTTCGCCTGTAGTCAGCTGGGATAGGCTCCAGCTTGCCTGCGACCCTGTAGAACAGGATAAAGCGGCTAGAGATGAGATTTGTATTGGAATTCTGAATTTCCAAGAAGTTTAAATGTCCATTCACAGAGGTGGACAGTAATGAAGTAGATTTACTTGAGTACACGTTTTGAGTATCTGTACTTTACTTGAGTACGTGTCTTTGGAAAACTATGACTTCTACATTTTGAAAGACAAATTGTACTTGCTCCTCTATATTTCTGTCCCAGTATTCATTACTATGAAGCAGCTTTGAAAGTGGATGTTTTTTCTCTTCTAAAACATGATTTTTTTTTTTTTCCCCAGGTGATAGACAGCCAATCCGTAATCACTAGGGTCACATGTCCATATACTGTATAAAATCAAGTTCAGTGATTTTCTCCGCAACATTATTTAACACTCAGTTGATGGCAGAATGGAAGGAGGTGGTTTTTCTGGAGAATGTACATGCCCATGAACCTATGTTTCAGTTTTCTGAAAAAATTAGATGCGTTTCATTTTAAATGTTTGCTTTGTTTGCCGAAAACAAATTACACCACAGCCTACAAAAACTCTCTCCATCCAACCTGCAGGAGCATATCAAGGGATATAAATGTTTTATTCCAAGAGAACTTGCAATGAAGTTGTCTGTGCTTTTAGAGCTAGCGGTAACATTGCAATAGCTGTGCAGTCTGGTTAGTCAAACTTGGTTTCTATGGATTTGCCCAACAAGTAGCCATAGCCTTGTCCACGGCTAACGTTTACACAGCTAGTTAACTTGGACGCTGCTCGTTAGTATGTAAACAGTTTTATGCTGACATGAATGTTAACTTATCTGAAGTCCTTTCAGAAATGTGTTTTAGCATAATCTTGCCAAATAGAACGTAGAAATCTTTCTCTTCTAGTAGTATTAGCTACCCAATATGACTTGAGTTTGAAAAGGGTTTGCTAGCATGTCGCGTGGAGTGTCACTGACTAGCTAACTTGATGTTAAACCACCATGATTGCACAGCATGTTAATTTTGTGAATTCACATCTTTGCCGTGTTGTTAGGTTTTGTAAGCATTGTGGCAATAATACAATGATGTGTTGACAAATGTACTGAAGTACTTGCTTTTAAAAATACTTGAGTAAAATTATCAGAGTAACGTTTTGACCAATGGTATCTGTACTTGGACAAAGTACCCAAGTCAACCTCTGGTCATTCATGGGCATGTTTCCACTCTAGTTAATGGTTTTAGAAATTGCCTACAATGCTGTTTGACATACCTGCTGATGGTGGCAGCAGTGGGAATGTCTCTATTGATTTGACCAATGCAACAGCACTTTAGTTCTCCTTTTTGCAGTGCACTCATCTGTACACTCTGCTCAAACAGAGCAGCTTGTACACTGGGGGGTATTTCATCATTATGGCTGGAAAATGGTGAATGAAGCACTTTTTGCTTTTAGACACATCAGCAAAACCTGAATTTTATCCCTTTATGCTTTGGGTTGTTCACCTTCTGTCCTATTTAATGCCATTGTAATGGTCCTAGCAATGCCCCCTTTGATATCCGAGTAACATGACCACTAACTAATTGCAGGAGTAACCTAAATACAGTACTAACCAATAAATCAGCACCAGAATCACCTAAGGACACACAACAAATGCATCATGATCAAAAACCTGTGGACACCTGACCATCAAACCCATGTGCTTGCTGAGCATCCCATTCCAGTTTTAGTCCATGCCTTGCTCTTATAACCTCTACTCTTCTGGGAAGGATTTACATTAGATTGGAGTGAGGCTGTGGGGATTTGCCTATTCTGCTACGAGCATTAAACATTGATGTATGGTGAGGAGGCCTGGGGTGCAGTTGGTGTTCTCGTTCATCCAAAGTGTTCACTGGGGTTCAAGTCAGGGATCTGTACAGGCCACTTGAGTTACTCCACACTTCAGACTGTGTACAGGGGTGTTGGAACAGGTTTGGGGCCCTTAATTCTAGTGAAGGGAAATTGTAATGCTAGAGTGTACAGGGACCTGCTACATAACTGCCACAAAGTTGGACACAGTTTGGAGATGTGCATATGGCCTGAACGGTTAGATGTCTGCAAATATTTGGCCATGTAGTGTTTTTCCATTATAAGCAGACAGCATTTGATGCATAGCATGAGTGTCCAGGATTACTCATGACTACAAGGGAAAGAAAAGCTCATGAGTGATTTTCATAAGGACTAGAAATTGGAAGAAAGTAGGGGAAGTGAACTTTGCTGTTTCTGAAGAATCAACAAGAATTTAACAGCAAGGGGACTTTAGGGTTCAAGTGCTGGGCAAAACTGTTCATGTCAATACGCTGTTTGGTGAAATTTGCTTGACTTGAAATGTGAAATAACAGTAAAGCAAAACAACTGTGCTTGTAGTATAATCATGATGTTGTAGGAGGACATAGAAACTTGGTTTTAAAGGCTCCATCACAACCCTGCCAAGATTAAATGAAAGGAAAAGGGAGGGGAAATACTGCCATTTAGAGAGAAGTAGAAAATATTACATATTTGAAATATTGCATATATGAAATTATTTGCTGCCATCTTGGCCAGGACTCCCTAGAAGATTCCAATCTCTATTGGGGAGATATATATAAAAAACCTCAATGCATTAGAATGACTGACTGGCTAATGAGCAGTTAGCTTTATGGTACTCCTACAACATGGACTTTCTGTGCTACCATGTTTTCAAACGAGGCTAAAAGCACTTAAGTCCCACCAGATAAGGCCATGTGCTAAATTGGGGTTTCTCGTTCTAGGCTCATTTCAGTTTTATGGACCATTTCTTAAGAACTCAAGTTATTAGCCTTGTTTACTTATCTCTTGAGTTGAATGGATCAAATCCCAACTTTAAAAATGAGTACAATTATGAAAGTTGACTTAATGTGTTTGGTCAGTAAGTTCGGGAACAAAAAGCTGCATGGCTCAAAGGCAAAATATTCTGATATACCTTTTAAATAACACGAGTTAAATCTGAGCAGGTCTGGAGAATTTATTTGAAAGGAGGTGCAGGAAGTTTGAGAACCCCTGGGCCTGTTTTGTGTTAACCCCCGCGAACAAAGTTTGAGGGTGTGTATAGGGATTACCCTGTAGGTCCACGTGTCTTGTAAGCACGACCCAAACGACTTGATGGATCTTGATGTTAGTTTCAGTATACCACCTGAAGATGTGTATGAAGGAAAATAATCCCAGTCCAGTGTTTCAAATGGGAGATAATTCAACTTATTCCCTTACATATGGCAATATATGATGGGCTTACAGGTAGGGGGTATTCTCTAGTCTAGTGAGTTTACTCTCAGTTCTAGGTAATAAACTGGTGAGCCCCATCTCTCCTTTGAGGGCTGGAGTGGAGAACTGGTTTTGCCACTTCCCCATTGTAATACTAGTAACTGGTGAAATGTATTCTAGTGTCCAAGCAGGAATTGAACCTCACTTGACCACCAGGTGGTGCTGTTGATCAGTTTTATTTTTCTCTTACCCACAGGAAAGACCTTCACAGTGCTCCAGCTCTCCTTCCAGTTGGTTGGTTTAGCTACAACACCCATCTTCACCAAAATCTACCAGTCCACACTGCACATCCTTCCAGGGTTTGTTTTCACCTTATCAAGCATCATCGCATTCCTTGCTGTGATTCCCATCAGGTAAGCTGAATCAACTGGACTTTTCGTTACATAACTCCAAAATGTGGTCCTTCAGCACAAAAACAAGTGCCCATTTATCACTCCCCTCTCTTTTCAGCATTGTTGGGTGTCGTCTTGCAAGGCAGGAACACTATGAGCGCTTTTAAGGGGATGGAAACCTCATGCAGCTCAACTCCAGGATTCCCAGCTTGATCTGGAGTTTGAATTTGTCTTTGCAGAGTTTCACAGGTTCTCCCTGGGTTCTCCAGTTTCCTCCAACCTCCTAAAAAAAAAAACATGCTAGGTGGAATCGTGATGGTGTGTATACATATGATTCCTTGTGATGGACTGGTGCTACAGCCATGGTGTGTTCCCATTTCTGGATCCACCACAAACTTGACTAGGATGGAGCAGCTACTGAACAATGATGGATCAAATTTTCATTCATTGATGCGTATCCAAGTAGCAAAGTTGTTTTAAGTACCAAAAGAAGTTTACTGGCAGCTTTGTTACTTCACTTCTCTGGTACTTTTGTGGGTAGATTGGTTTTGTACATTTTATTTAAGACTACTTTTGTATCATGTACAAAAAGGCACAATTAAAATAATGGCTTTATGTACTGTGGGGTACTCTGTATTTTATTGGCCATTCACACACCTAGTCACTTTTTTTTTTTTTTTTTCCTTTTTTAAAGATCTGGATTCCAAAAGGAGTTTGACAAGTGTTGGTGCCTTCACTTTTTAAGCACATTTACACAATGTTCATAATTCAAAAGTGAAATCACTGGAGTACAGTCCATTATTCCATGAAATGGAGTCGTATATGCACTAATGGCTGAGGCACAGCATGCAGAGTCAGCTATAAGTCATGTATGACAAGATGGAGTGGAATAACTGTTCTATCCAGTCACTGGATGAGTTTGTCCCCCCCAGTACCAAACATCTGACCAAATCATTTCAGCTTGGAATGTAAAACTGGTGAAATGTAGCACGTTTCATAAATTGCTAATCTTAAATTACCACAAAATGCTCAATCCATGGGTTTTGTTTCCAAGTGGAGGTGTTGTCCTTGGTTGGTTCAGTAACATGGTCTGCTGTTTTTCTTCAGGGTTTTATTGGGTGTGTTTTTTTTTTTTTTTTTTTTGTGGTTGGCAAACCAACTTAAGTCAACTTCTTTGTCAAATATGCTATACATGCTCAACATGCAGCACAGATGAAATTTCAGTCCTCTCTGACCCATGGTGCAAACAGGCAATGCAATAAATACAAATAATCATTAAAAAACATAAGAACTAGACATGTTTTAGTCTTTGTGTGTACACTACCATTCAAAAGTTTGGGGTTACTTTGAAATGTCCTTATTTTTGAAAGAAAAGCACTGTTCTTTTCAATGAAGATCACTTTAAACTAATCAGAAATCCACTCTATCCATTGCTAATGTGGTAAATGACTATTCTAGCTGCAAATGTCTGGTTTTTGGTGCAATATCTCCATAGGTGTATAGAGGCCCATTTCCAGCAACTCTCACTCCAGTGTTCTAATGGTACAATGTGTTTGCTCATTGCCTCAGAAGGCTAATGGATGATTAGAAAACCCTTGTACAATCATGTTAGCACAGCTGAAAACAGTTGAGCTCTTTAGAGAAGCTATAAAACTGACCTTCCTTTGAGCAGATTGAGTTTCTGGAGCATCACATTTGTGGGGTCGATTAAATGCTCAAAATGGCCAGAAAAATGTTGACCATTTTCTATTCATTTTACAACTTATGGTGGTAAATAAGTGTGACCTTTCATGGAAAACACAAAATTGTCTGGGTGGCCCTAAACTTTTGAACAGTAGTGTATTTCTACATGTGTGTACACATGTATAAATTGGAGCAAATAGTCAAGGGCACTTGAGGTATAGCAGGTCAACATTGAAATAAGCAGTATAAACAAATAGCTGTTAAGGTGAGGTAGTGCAAATAAGCAAGGTAAAGTGAAATATGCAGTCCCTGAGTTCAGTGTGTTAATGAATGTTGGGGGGGAACTGTGAGGGTGACATGTCAGATGCTGATGGGGGGGCAGAACAGCGAGGGAGTTGAGCCTCCTGACCCCCTGGTGAAAGAAACTGTCCTTAAGCCTGCTGGTTTTGGCCTGGAGACTCTGCAGTCTCCTCCCTGACGGCAGCAGACTGAAGAGGCTGTGAGATGGGTGGGTGGGGTCACCTGCAATCCTGATGGCTTTGCGGGTGAGGCAGGAGTTATAGATATCCATTAGAGAAGGGAGAGAGACACCAATGATCCTCTCAGCTGCTCTCACAATGCACTGCAGAGTCTTGCAGCAAGACACGGTGCAGGCGCCGTACCACACGGTGATGCAGCTGGTCAGGATGTTCTCGATGGTGCCTCTGTAGAATGTGTGCATGATGGGGCCGGGGCTCTTGCTCTCCTCAGTTTGCAGAGGAAGTACAGACACTGAGCTTTTTGGGCCAGTGATGTGGTGGTGTTGCTCCAGGACAGGTCTTCAGAGATGTGCACACCCAGAAACTTACACTGTGTTCCAAATTACTATGCAAATCATATTTTCTCAGATTTTCCTAAGTTATCTATATTAATGGCAGTCATCATGATTTTCCAGTCATCAACCATTAGAGTGCAATTCAAATGTTTTTGAATGAACTTCCCAATGATAACAGTAAATTTAAGAAATAAACACAAATGCACCCAAAATGCATGTTCCAAATTATTACGCACAATTGAGTTTCCAAACATTTTATTGTCAAAGAACAAAAAATGGTCATGTGTGAAGTTAGAAACATTAGCAGGTCATGACTAACTGAAATCAAACACTATTTAAATCAAAACATTATCACAAGTGAAGTCACATCTGAACATAGGACCCCTTGTTGAAAAGGAATGGGGGCCACACCATAAGTTTGTCTCCTTTGATGCCCATTGCAGCCAGAGATGCAGATGTATTCTTTGCAGCATGACATGGTGCATTGTCATGCATGAAAATGTTTCGAAAAGCACGATTCTTCCTTTTGAGCCATGGCAGGAAGTGTTCTTTGAGGAACTCCACATACGTTATGGATGTCATCTTCACACCGTCAGGGATCCTAAAAGGGCCGACAATCTCTCTCCCCATGATTCCAGCCCAAAACATCACTCCACCACCTCCTTGTTGGCGCCGTAGCCTTGTTTGCATGGGGTGGCCGTCGACCAACCATCCACCACTCCAGCCATCTGGACCATCGAGGGTTGCACGACATTCATCGGTGAACAGAACAGTTTTGAAGTCAGTCTTCATGTACTGCCTGGCCCACTGGAGCCGTTTCTGCTTGTGTCCAATGGATAGGGGAGGTCGAAACGATGGCTTAGGCACTGCTGCAAACCCCTGGAGGACCCTGCATCTTGTTGTTCGGGGCACGTTGGAGGCACCAGCAGCTTCAAAAACTTGTCTGCTGCTATGACAGGGCATTTTTACAGCTGCTCTTTTGATCCAACGTATTTGCCTGTAGGAAAGAGTCCTGGATTTTCCATTATCAGCACGCACACGTGTGTGCTCTGAATCAGCTACATACTTCTTGATAGTGCGATGATCGCGATGAAGTCTCTTGGCAATTTTGATTGTTGCCATGCCTTGACCCAAACATTCAACTATTTGTTGCTTTTCAGCAGCCGACAGGTCCTTTTTCTTGCCCATTTTGGTTGAAAATAGTAGCCTGCTTAATAATGTGGGACAACCTTCTTTAGTAGTTTCCCCTTTAATTGGACTCACCTGCCAAACTAATTAGCACAGGTGTCTTCAATTGGTTTCAGTGATATACAGAGCCCTGATACACATTACCGTTCATGAGTTTAACTGACAAACAAAAAATATCTTACCACTCTTAAACACTTGTTGCATAATAATTTGGAACACAGTGTAAAGGTGCATTGCTGCCACTGACTGGGCTGGAGTGTGGAACAGGAGATGTTTGGGGGGGGGACTTCCCTAAAAAAAAAAAAAAACCACACTATACAGCCTTTTGATTTCAGAACACTGGTTGGGTTTTGTTTTCCACTGAAATTTGGTCACTGTATTTCTGCAATCTCAAAAAAGCCAGCCGTTCTGTGGCTGGGAAGTTACTGAAGTTGAGGGGATTCCTTAGCAAACGTGCATGAAATGGCTTGCTTGGCATGGTCAAGCAGACAGGAAGTCTGTATACACATTCACTGGTTTCTTCTCCTTTTGGGTTTTACAGCAGCTGGCATCCAGTGTTGCATTACTGCCATCTATGGGTTTACCTTTTGACTGCACTGACAGTTACATCATCCTGTTGCTGAACGAACAGCTGATCACACAGATGTGCTGACTGACCAGCTATAAGTTTGGTCCTGCGTTTCGGTTCCTTTTGCAAACGTGTCTCATTCCTGCAGTCAGTACTTCATGGCTACGTTCACACTGCAGGCTGAAGTGACTCAAATCCGATCTTTTCACCCATATGTGACCTGTATCCGATCTTTTATTGACAATATGAACGACACAGATCCGATTTTTTCAAATCCGACCCAGGCCGTTTGGATATGTGGTCCTAATTCCGATTCCTATCCGCTCTTTTCATATGCGACTTCAGTCTGAACCGCCAGGTCGCATTCATCCGACTTACACGTCATCAACAAGCCACAAACGTCACTGTTCTGCGCTGAAGTAGGCGGCGGTCTCTCAAAAAAAAGTTACAACAACATGGCGCATAATCACGGGTGCAGATAGAAGGGGGGACGGGTGGGATTCGTCCCACCCAGATTTAAATTCACCTCGTTTGGTCCCCCCCCACTTATAGGGAGGAAAAAACGTCTATGCTGTCTTTGTTTGCATAAGGCAAACCTCACGGAAAAATCAAAAGACTAATTACCATTAGGTTTATTGAGGTGCACGGCAGTACATACATAGTTGCAACAACTCACAAAACAAAACAAAGACTGATATTCGGTTGGTTGAGCTGCGCAGACTGCACAGGTTGCAAGCTCAAGCTTGGTTGCTATGGTAACCCACAACAAGTTTGACAGGCATAGCGGGGTTGGGGTTGGTTTGCTGGCAGCTTTGTCCCCCCCAGTTTTTTGTCCCCCCCAGTTCAAAAAACGTATCTGCGCCCCTGCGCATGACCTCAATGCGAGGGACGCTTCGGGCTGTGAAGGTTCTGAATCTTCTCAATGGAAGGACGCAGAGGTTAGGGAGCTGATTTCCATTTGGGGGGATACAGCTATTCAAGCTAGATTGGATGGGTCATACCGCAACCGGGCGGTTTTACTTCCGTAAACACTGGCCATGCTCACTGCGTGTGACGTCGTCGTATCCTGCAATGCGCATGCGGAACACTTTTAGGTCGCTTTTCGTTCATACTGAGGATCACATACAAGTCGCATATATTTGTTAATGTGAACGACCTCACAAAAAATCGGAATTGAGCATTAAGCCTTGCAGTGTGAACGTAGCACATGTTTCAGCACTATTTGTCATAAGAGGCAAGTGGTGATATGGTTTTTAAAATGTACAAAATTTTATACATGAAGTTTGACACATTTTGTAAGTAGAATAGCTCATGGTGGAAGACCATTTTCATCTCATTATCTCTAGCCGCTTTATCCTGTTCTACAGGGTCGCAGGCAAACTGGAGCCTATCCCAGCTGACTATGAGGGGGGGTACACCCTGGACAAGTCGCCAGGTCATCGCAGGGCCGACACAGACAACCATTCACACCTACGGTCAATTGAGTCACCAGTTAATCTAAAGAAGACCATTTTATGATTTGTAAAAACACTCATCCTCCACTTTTCTCTCCTGTTTCAAATTTGTATCCCACATGTTGCACAAACAGGGAAAACCCACTATGATGGATCTTGAATTGGGTCATGGTGAAGCAGGAAAAAATAAATAAATTTAAGGCTATATGGCCCTAAATTCATTAATTTGTTCTTTTTTAAAAGTGACTTAGCTGTCAGTCCACTAGACAAACTGGATATCAGGGAAAAATTATTTTAAAGACCTAAACTTCATCTGAAAGGCTGTCTACCTTTTTAAATACTTACGAGTGATAACGGGCTCGATGTGCTCTGCCATTTTGTTTTTTCTCTCCTCACGGTATGAGCAGACAGCGTAGTAGCATAGCTAATCAGAGCACGCAATTGCTCATCCACTGAAGGTGGATAGAATGGAGAATGATGGATGGAATCAGTAAAACAATCCATAAACTCTCAAAGCATTTACACAATCCTTTTTAATTGGATCAATATTTAAACTCTGTTCAAGATATAGCTTCAAAACATGTCATTTTCCTGCAGCTGAAACATTAACGTTGTTACAGTAAACAATATGCACAAAGGAAAACTAGGGGAGAAGTGGGGCCTAAAAGCCTTTTTGGTCTATAAATTAGATTACAAAATATTCACTGCCGTATTGAATTTCTCCCCTTCAGCTTCACACGGACTTTCTAACTCTTAAACAGAAGCCAGTTTTACAAAGCGGTTTTATTTCAACATTACAAAAAAGTCAATTCAGAATGATAAATGCCATTTACAATCGAATACACCACACTGCCTTGAGTGAAGCAAGAAAAGATTATAAAAAGAAAAAGCTTGTCGTTGCTCATGAGAACTGAACTTCTAATTTGCCCTGTTTCCATCCATAATAAAAGAAACTGTTGATTTTTGTCTAGTATTTATCACCAAGTTCACAATTACACAACCCGGTGTAGTGTAGCTGCCTTCATTAGTACACAAAAAGCTTCACAGGACCTTGAGAGGTTAAGAGAAAGCAGATGGATTTGGTTAGGAGTGGAAATTAACTTTTGTATTGCACCAGAAAAACATGCATCCAGTTATTTTCACATGTAATCGTGACTTCAAAATCAAGCGACGAAACCATTCAGCTTAAAGGAAAATCCCACCTTGAATAGCTTTGCCTACTTGTTCTAATTAACTTATGCTCCTCAGCAGCATCCAAGATTTTTTTTTTTGAGGTTAATCTTTATTCATTGATGTATAAAAAGCATTTATGTTCACCATCAGTTTCCAAAAATCCCCACAATACGTTTGTCTTCCTGCTGATGGCAGGATTTAGCCCTTACTTCATCTTGACCTAAAGAGAGCGATGTAGTAGCGCTTTCATCTGTCCATTTCTTGGTTAACACCATCTTGTAAATTGCTAACTAGCTGAGCCGTAATTCAGCGCAACTGCTTTGTATAGCCACACATTAAATCCGACATTTTCATGTCTTCACTCCACTTAAGGTGAGTGAACCAAGAAGTTCTGGCTCTTCAGTTTCTTAGAAGCCAAAACCTGGCCCTTAATCGCTCACATTTGAGATCGGTGCACCCTTGTAACGACGTGTGACAACAGAGCAGCACACGACCACTCCAATCTTGTAAGAAAATACAGCTAGCACCAGAAATCACAAAAAAAAAAAAAAAAAGTTTCAGGGTGGAGTTTTCCATTAAGAGCTATTCATGGAGCAAAGTGGTAAACAGGATAATCATCCAGCAGATGGCGCCATAGCTGCACATTTCCATCTCATCTCATTATCTCTAGCCGCTTTATCCTGTTCTACAGGGTCGCAGGCAAGCTGGAGCCTATCCCAGCTGACTACGGGCGAAAGGCGGGGTACACCCTGGACAAGTCGCCAGGTCATCACAGGGCCGACACCGACAACCATTCACACTCACAATCACACCTACGGTCAATTTAGAGTCACCAGTTAACCTAACCTGCATGTCTTTGGACTGTGGGGGAAACCGGAGCACCCGGAGGAAACCCACGTGGACACAGGGAGAACATGCAAACTCCGCACAGAAAGGCCCTCGCCGGCCCCGGGGCTCGAACCCGGACCCTCTTGCTGTGAGGCGACAGCGCTAACCACTACTACACCGTGCCGCCCTCGTTTCCATCTCGCTAATAGTTATTGTTTAATGCCTAACCTACATCTGCAAATCCGGAATAATCTTTTTTTAAATTACACAGACACCTTGATAACCCCTAACAGGCTCGTGTTTTGCACTCCTCAAAATGAAAAAGCTCTTTAAAGCACTTCCCAATGAGACGAGTGCAATTTCTTAAGACAAACCCCTACAATCACTTTTAGTTAAACATTAAAGCACGCTCATTCAGTTCTCCACTACATCTTGTGTTCTGATCTCAGCTGAGAGAATTTGCTTTCCCTTAAAAATACACAGCACAGAAAACTAATCCATGACAACAGCAAAGCCTTATTAGTTTTGGACAACAGCAGGCCTGTTAACAGCTGCATACAGCTACAAGAGACACAAACACAGCCCCAGCGGAGTACTGAGGCATGACTGGCACGGCCTGTAGCTTAAATCGTGAAGAACACATGCAGTTAATTAGAGGCTCAGTGGTGTGTAGCAGGGCAGGGAGAAAGAAAGACTCGTACGCCGTCGCCCTTAACGCACCAAGTCGGGAGTGCCATTAGATCGTTTCGAACAGCGACGTGTACACTGTATAAACGTTCTAGCAGGGGCAGAATTTAAAATGTTAAATAATGAATCCGTGTGTGTTTAGTGATGGGAAATGTTTCCACACACTGAGAACATCCTGTTCTCCAATATTCTAAACAATGGACTTAAATGGAAGGATCATTTTTCTCCAACACTTGGTGTGTGTAAGGCTACATAAATCCATCACGGCAACTGACAAAGCAATATAAAGATTTTATAAAGGATTAATCCGACATGCAACAGCTTTCAAAAAGACCAAGTCCAAATTGACATGATAAAGCAATACAGTATACATTTATACAGGCTTAATCCAATATTTAAATCACTATGATAAGCTTTTGAGATCCAATTGATATAAGGTTGTCTTTTGCCCTGACATAAACCTATGGCAACATTTATAAAGGCTGAGTCCTATACATTTGTACAGCTGACATCAGGTTATGACTCGCGTTCGAATGCCATGACAGAGGACCATATACTTCTGTCAGAAAGCA
Organism: Neoarius graeffei; assembly: GCF_027579695.1. NCBI lineage: Eukaryota > Metazoa > Chordata > Actinopteri > Siluriformes > Ariidae > Neoarius > Neoarius graeffei. The sequence goes on along the minus strand of NC_083593.1, from coordinate 42,104,867 downwards.
TCAGAACTTCTTTAAGTCATCAATGAAAGATTCTCCATTTTGAGGCCCCAGTTGAGATATGGTTGATCTAGGACGGCATGACAGTGTACTCGACAGCAGTTATTCTCCAAACCGTGGACCCTGAAGCTGTGGGAAGTCACGCCGTAATGGCTAGAAAAGCTGCTTTGGGACCAAAAGGTTGCCAGTTCAACTCCCTAGACCTGTAGGAATGGCTGAAGCGCTCGAGCAAGGCACCTCACCCCCAACTGCTCCGGGTATGCTGCAGGTCGCTCTTATCTTATCCAGAGTGCCGGCTAAATTCCATCAAGTCCTTAAAGGAACAGTCCACCGTACTTCCATAATGAAATATGCTCTTATCTGAATTGAGACGAGCTGCTCCGTACCTGTCCGAGCTTTGTGCGACCTCCCAGTCAGTCAGACGCGCTGTCACTCCTGTTAGCAATGTAGCTAGGCTCAGCATGGCCAATGGTATTTTTTGGGGCTGTAGTTAGATGCGACCAAACTCTTCCGCGTTTTTCCTGTTTACATAGGTTTATATGACCAGTGACATGAAAAGTTCAGTTACACAAATTGAAACGTAGCGATTTTCTATGCTATGGAAAGTCCGCACTATAATGACAGGCGTACTAACACCTTCTGCGCGCTTCGACAGCGCATCGATACGGAGCTCAGATATCAATGCGCTGCTGAAGCGCGCAGAAGGTGTTAGTACGCCTGTCATTATAGTGCGGACTTTCCATAGCATAGAAAATCGCTACGTTTCAATTTGTGTAACTGAACTTGTTTCATATCACTGGTCATATAAACCTATGTAAACAGGAAAAACGCGGAAGAGTTTGGTCACATCTAACTACAGCCCCAAAAAATACCATTGGCCATACTGAGCCTAGCTACATTGCTAACAGGAGTGACAGCGCGTCTGACTGACTGGGAGGTCGCGCAAAGCTCGGACAGGTACGGAGCAGCTCGTCTCAATTCAGATAAGAGCATATTTCATTATGGAAGTACGGTGGACTGTTCCTTTAAACAAAGCCTTTATGGAAATGTACACCTGTTAGACTAAGCCTTTATAAAATGTCAGGTTATACCAGCAGTCATTTAGTGCTCATGTACCATAAACTCAACAACAAAAAAAAAAAAAAAAAATGTTACTTGACTTGGTTATTGGCATCTTGAACATTTAAAACAAAAAAAAAAAGTTACACGTATGGAAATGAGCCTTTTTTTTTTTAATGTCGGTTCATGCTAGCTGTCAGAAAGTGCTTGTGTCACGTAGCCCTATGAACAACATCCCTAGGTAAAGTATTTTCAAGTTCCCTTTTCGTTTTCACCCCCCCTCCAAAAACAGCTTGATCCATGATAAACACAAGACTAAATAACGCTAAAGTTCCACACTTCTCAATCACTCCGAAACTAGATCTCAAACCCCTGCTTAGAAATGGATATTAATACGTGTTTAAATCCCAGAGCTATTCATAATTAGTACTTCTTAATATTATACCATCCAAATGCTGAGATGAACACACACAAAAAAATAATAATAATAATAAATTATCTAAGATCTACTGTTTCATCTCCTGCTGAAAAACGACGTCGGCGTGAAAGGAAATGACTCCCCGAGTGACCTGAATGCATTTCGTGTTACTAGCAGCTTTCATTTGAACACAACAGCCTGTGTGGAGCTGGGCCCAACGATCTGGAGAGATTCTGAAAAGCATTTGAGAATAATAAATATTGAAATGAGGTCATGTAGGGCTGAGAAGACAACCTTAATTCAGTCAACGACCAAAACAGAACGACAAATTTAAATCAAGTGGATATGACCTCGTGCCAGTTCACCGGATCAGATAAATAGTGTTCGTGAAACTTAAAAAAAAAAAAAAAAAAAACACACATCAAACTTTGGTGAGAGGAATGTGGACGATCCTTGGCCTGTCTCTTCATGGTCCAAATGCACAGGATGACGACGACAAAGAAACAGCGAGAAAAGAGAACCATGCTGAGGGCAAGCGGAATTTATAGAAAAGGAAAAATATAATTGGCAAAATGGCAAGTGTAGCTTGCTGTACTTCTCTTTTTCCGTCTACAATAGCGCCGAGGATAATTCCAGGTTGTTCTGTGGTTTGTCTCGCTGTGCTTCAGTGGAACACAAAATTACATGTTCGTCCAGGCCAGAGGAAAGGAGGTGGTGCTTGGATGAAAATCGCAAACAAAAAAGAAAAAAAAAAAACCCCACACTTTACAAATCCGTATGCAACAAAATATCATACGAGTCTTTGTGTAGCCCATCCTCTTGCTCCCCAGAACTGTTGGGTCCCCAATGTCCAAAATACATGAGGACACGCCGCCATGATCTCACACTGGTCTCAGTAGGTCACGACCCCGAGAACAGGTGATGTAATGCTCAGTTCGTCTCCGATTTAGCTTCCTGTTTGTCCTGTAAGAGTGGAATGAGCGACTCCCATGCTGCAAGGCACTGCAAAGTAGACACAGAGCACAAGCAGATGTTAACATCTGGCCATTCTGCAGTCGAAACTTTTTTTCTCCCCAAAAAATAGGAAGCTTGTAGTTAAGCAGACCTCTTTTTTTTTTTTTTTGTATTTTATACTATGCATAAAAGTCAATAACAAATAATGGCGAAACTATTCTGTAGACAAAAGAATCGGTGTACGTTAAAGTGCCTTGCCAAAGATAAAACATATCCTCTGTTGGTGTTAATCTATCCAGGTTCTCACCTCATCTCATCATCTGTAGCCGCTTTATCCTGTTCTACAGGGTCGCAGGCAAGCTGGAGCCTATCCCAGCTGACTACGGGTGAAAGGCGGGGTACACCCTGGACAAGTCGCCAGGTCATCACAGGGCTGACACATAGACACAGACAACCATTCACACTCACATTCACACCTACGGTCAATTTAGAGTCACCAGTTAACCTAACCTGCATGTCTTTGGACTGTGGGGGAAACCGGAGCACCCGGAGGAAACCCACGCGGACACGGGGAGAACATGCAAACTCCGCACAGAAAGGCCCTCGCCAGCCACGGGGCTCGAACCCGGACCTTCTTGCTGTGAGGCGACAGCGCCAACCACTACACCACCGTGCCGCCCCTATCCAGGTTCTATACAGTGCTATTTATGATGCATAGCTATAGCCAGGCTTGTAGTACTCGAGTCCGATTCGTGCTCCAATTTTAAGGACTCGTGACTCGACTTGGACTTGAGCGCTGATGACTCAGACTCGTGCATTAACTGCATTCGGACTCGTAAATTGGAGACAAGGACTCGGATTTTTTTCTTTTCCTAACATGCAGCCATAAAAATATTTATATCTACATTAATTTTGTGCAAGAGAATGCACATTCACCTGTTCATACGTCATGTTCAGGAACAAACTAACATTAATGGCGCTACAATGCCTGGAGAGAAGACACTAGGATTGTCTGCTTTGCTTATACAGACTTCTCGTGCAGTGGGGGGGAAAAAAAAAAAAAAATGCACTGCTATGTGTTCCATATGTGGAAGAACTATCGAGGAAATGATGGGGACAACCTTGAACTTCAATAGTCATTTGGCAAGACTCCACCCAGAGGAGGAAGTGGCATGCCATGTTCATTGCTCTGTTGATAGCAGGGTTTGCTTGCTGAGAGATGAACTAGCTAGTGTTAACCCTCTCTCATGTTATTTGCCCTGTTGATAGTGGGCGGGGCTTGCTGAGCGATGAACAAGCTTTTTATCTGTAGCCTATTCACTAAAACGGGGCAGTCAAGCAGTAACGTTTGTCCAAGACAGCATAAAGGCAGCAACAGCCACCGTCAAATGGTGCCATTGGAGTCTTGTTCTCGGACTCGACTCGAACTTTAAACACTGAGGACTCGGACTCGAGGTTTCGTGACTCGACTACAACACAAATATCTGTTCTCAGTAAACTCCCTGTGTTGACAAAGTCCATCTCTGCCTGTTCAGCTCAGCGCGCGGTCCTCGTTGGCTCATGCGTCTGGAATTTTGCAGATCTGTGCCAGTGTTTGACCCAGCTGAGGGGCTAAAAGGTGAAAGAACCGCACGAAGCATAACCAAGCTATTTCAGGACTCAGTGCAGCTGATGACTGCTCTCGAGCTAATGTATATACAGATGTGATGGATGTTTCCTGACGCCACAGATAACAAGGCGGGAGACGGTCATTATTGTTACTTTACTATGTATTCATATATTTGCTTGTAGCAAATTGGATGTTTGTTTTTCCTGGCTATCTAGCTGATCAATTACTTTAAAGGGTTGTGTTTGTTTTAACTCTATGCTTTATACAAGTTGACCCTAATATTGTCATTTTTATTTTAACAAGGGGAGACCGTCGAAAAACCATCAGGTTTCAGACGTCCCCTGCGGGTCTTGTATTGGTTATATTTTGTTCAGCCAATTTTGTTCTTTTTTTTTTCTTTTCTTTCTCATCCTATTTGAACTACTACTTCATTTTATCATTTTATTTTTACTATTGTTTAATTCTTATTTTCTTTTAATTTCTTTTAATTAATTGTTTTAGAATAAAAATAAAATTATTTTATGTAATTTTATTTCTCTATTGTTTACTGTTTGTTTTTACTTCTGTAAAGCACATTGAACTGCCATTGTGTATGAAATGTGCTATATAAATAAACTTGCCTTGCCTTACGTGCAGTAAACAATAAAGATTCTAAATCCTTGTGCTAAAACGTTCTTTTCATGTAAAACGAATCTAAAAATTCCAATATTAACAAAGCGATAGATTAGTCATAAATGAAACGGACATAAATTTTCCCTAAATTTAATCCAAAAATGCAGTTAACCAGTTATACTGGGTGTCCAAAGTTTACATATTCAGTTTGGTAAGGAGTTATGATTAAAGGAAGGTTATAAGCTACAGTTTGGCATCTTGCATATCTACAAGACAAGAGTGTGAAAACAAAACTCGTCTCCAAATACATCCGGGCTCATTTTTCAAACCAAGTTGTGTGTAAAAATAAAAAAAATAAATAAATGCTGATCAGCTACATGTTAGCAAGTCGAGTTGTAATCGGCGATGATCACACAATTCCAGAAAAGGTAATCTCACAGAGGTGAAAATAGCGACTAATCGATGAAATGTTCCAGTAATGCAGCTCAGCCACTGCGGCTCATCTGCTACCAGAGGCACAGCAGAAATACATCACCTTTTATTGGGTGTCGTTTCTTTTGTCCTAATTTAAAGTTAGTCTCATGTTCTCGCCTCCATTTTTGTTTGTTCCCAACGTAACTCAAAGTAGTGAACAGATTGTGATAAAATTGTGGGGAAACGTGGGTCATGGTAGCCTGGCAAGCCAGACTAAATGTGAATATTTAGTCTGGTCTCGATCCGGAGACATTTCTGAAGGGTGTGGGTGGAACAACCCGCTGTCTTTCAAACTGTCTCTGTGTGTATAGGCCAACGCTCTGACCAATCAGCGCAACAGTGACTGTGACGTAGTCAGAGCGACAGAAAGCAGTGGGGGAGACCTTGAAATAAATAATTTTTCAAAATGCGTATTAATTAATAAACAGGTTCTAGATATTAAGAAGTTTGGAGATAATGACCACAAGTTTGGAGTCTGTACCACATACTTAACATACACTAATATTTTTCAAGTGTTTTTCAAGGGTTTGCTTAAACTGTTTGAGAGTTTTTATTTAGTGGTGTTTGGTGAAATAATTTCCCTTAAATTTAAAATAACGGGAAAATAAACAAATCAAAAAGTAATGTTTCAAAGCTGTTTATTAATTCTTCGTACTGCACAAACTAGCCCCATCCTTTTGGCTACGAGCGGAGCCAGCTGGTAGATCAGACTTTTGCCATAGCCGGTCGGCAAAACAGCGAAAACGTCCTTCTTGAAAAGGAATGAGCGGAGAGCCTCTTCCTGCTCATGTTTCAACGAAAACTCCAAGTCTAATTCTTCTAAAACTGATTCCAAAGCGGAGTCAAACGCGCGCTGTTCACTAGCCCGTAGCCATCTTTCCTGCTGTGCTTTCTCCAGCGTCGCGCAGCTTTGTCGTCACTCCTGCAAAAGCCCGCCCAAAGAATCCAAACAAAAACCTTGCGTTGTGATTGGCGGGCACGATTTGATGCCCGGGGTGTTTGTCTATATGGTGCAAGGCTAGACCCACTCGCTAGGCAAAAAATATTTTTGGCCGCTCAGCGGGTGGGTATAGGTTACTAGGCTAGGGTCATGGGCCAAGGAACAATTGATTAGATTTTGATGCAAATCCGGATTTGTGCCTTGGTGGACGCAAGCACTCTACCAAGTGCCCTTTTAGTTTTGGATCGCTTTCTTTCAAATCATTAATATGAAGTGAATGCGTTTCACAAAATTCTTATTTAAGTGATTTAAACTTGACCAGTGAAGATGTATAAAAGGTCAGTAACTCATCATAATTACACAATCAGTTGAGAGTCAAATGTCCCGCTCCTGCAAACAAATTTACGAATAAATATTTGTTCATATCCAGCTTAACAAATCAGGCCCACTGTTTCGCTCGAACAGAATTAGTATTTTAAAAAAAAAAAAAAAAAAAAAAACTAAAAGGACTTGCCAGCTTAAAATATCCAAAATCAAATTTGAACTACATCTCATCATTCAAATAACTTCCATTATTATTATTATTATTATAATCCACATTTCACTGGATATGAGCAATCGCACGCTCTGATTGGCTACTCTACTACTAGGATATCAGCTCATATACCGCAAGTAGAGAAAAACAACGGCAGAGCGTTTTGGTGAACCAACCAAGGCCGAAATAAAAACTCTACTCGAAAAGTTCGAAGCTTAATTTTTTTTTTTTTTTTAAGATAAAATGTTTACATTGATCTGTTGATGTAAATCTTGTCAAATCTGAATATTTTACGATGCATGGATGTCACGTTTCCGCCAAGCGGAAATGATTTTGCCGGACGTTTTGTGTAAAGTTTTTATTTATCGAATTTGCAAAAAATGCTGTTTCTCAAAATCCAGTGAACGTGGACAGAATAAAAAACGGTTATTCCACTCAATCTCGTCATACATGGATGATAGCCGACTCGGTGCTACGCGCCTCATCGGCTATCAGCTCATGTACGACTCGATTTCGTGGAATAATTGTTAAATGCACAATTCTGGATTTATAATATGGAAATCTGAAAGCCGCATCAACTAACTCTTTGCGAAGAATAAAGGGGATTCTGTCTTTAATATGGTTTAGAATAGCATTCTTACAAGGCCGAGTGCAACAAACTAGCAACTGAAGGAATATTTTTCTAGAGGAATTTAAAAGAATTAAGATTTGCATGTGACTCACCCTTGTAGATAGTGGTGCCATACAGTGACAGGAAAAAAAAAATAAGAAAAAAAAAATACTCATTGAGCCTACAAATCACTTTCAGATTACAAGTATACAGATATCCCATGTCTTTCCTAATTTCTCTTCAATTTCCTCCCCAATTTCCTTCGTTCTTCAATTCACTCATCCACTCTCGCTTGGATTCTCTCTGCGTCTGTCCTTTACCTTTTCATAGAACTGGATGTTTTTGTCTGCCATGCCGGTCAGCAGCTGTCTGAAATCTTGGCGCTTGTTGTTCTGCCAGCGATCCCAGTCGGCCTTCAGGTCCGCGTTGAAGCACTCCACCCGGTCCTGGCACTTCTCCACATCTGTGGGCATCTGCATGAGGACACACACAACAGAACATTCTTCCCTACAGCAAACATCAGCCTGCTCGATTCTCCAGAAACCTCTTGTCACTAAGCTCTTACCATCATGTAGCAAATATTCTCCATATATTTCACCTCAATACATTTTAAGGTGCAAATACTATCAGTCAGTGAAACAGTCGAGCAAGGTCGTCATTCTTGTACACGCAAACAGCCATTATTCTGTCCACGTTTGCTGGATATGAGCAGTCGTGCGCTCTGATTGGCTACTCTACTACAAGGATATCAGCTCAGATACCATGAGTAGAGAAAAACAAAAATGGCGGAGCGTGTTGCTGAACCAACCGAGGACGAAATAAAAACTACTCGAAAACAAAACCCAAAAAAAAAAAAAAAAAAAAAACAGAATTAAAAGTATTTGGTGGTAAGAACGCGTCTTTTTTTCCCCCCCAAGAATTATTTTCGCATTTTTCACAAATTCCTCCTGTCATTTCACCAGTTTGTTTACATTCTAAGCAGAAATTATTTTTGTCAGATGTTTTGGATAAAAAGTTAACGAATTTGAGAAAAAAAAAAAAAAAAAAATGCTCCGTTTCCTATAATTCAGTGAATGTGGACAGAATAAAAACAGTTATTCCACTCAATCTTGTCGTACATGGCTTACAGCCAACTTGGCACTACGTGACTCATCAGCTATCAGCTCATGTACGACTCCATTTCGTAGAATAATTGTTTATTTATTTTAACTGTTCCAATATATCATATACTCCATAGAATTGGTTTTAGGCCCACTTTACACGGGGACGATCTGAAACAAAAACGCAAAAGTCCGTTTTCGTTCTCACTTTTTTCCGCGTCTACACGACCGTTTTCAAGGAGGAAATCTGCGTCTATACGGTGACGCATAAATGTGTGGAATTCAATTGGATGTGCATGCCGGGCGGCTAGGTGGTGCTGTGAAAGACCTCCGCTATGTCTGCACGCATGCGCAACGTCTTCCGTCTTGTCTGATCTGCACATCTGCGCCGCGAAAACTTTGACTACTCTGGCTATGGTAAGTAAGAAAGTAAGTAAAAAAGTAAGAGCATGCTATACCCGCCTCTGTTCATTAACGGTATATGTGCAGATTCGGTATATATGTTCAAAGGACTCCTGGACGTTTATTAAAGCTGCCAGAGCAGCTTGAAGGTCCGTTGGATCGATGTAATCAGACATGCTCTTACTTTTTTACTTACTTTCTTCCTTCCCGGGCTGGCATGTACAGTATATGACATATGTATGACGTAAACGTGTACCTGACGTGAGCAGATCCGAGCAGAGTTTCGCGTATTGGGTAGTTTAGACGGATATGCAACGGGGGCTGTTTTTAACTTATCCACTCTGGAAGGCGTTTTCAATTTTTTCCGTTTTTCAGCCTTGGAAACGCCGTCCCCGTGTAGACGAAAGGCACTTCCGATAAAATATTTAGTCGTTTTTACCCGACAGCGTCCTCGTGTAAACGGGACCTTATTTTTGCTTCACTGTCGCACATTGATTTTTTTTTTTTATATATATATATAAAGCGAGTCTGGCTTTCGCCTTCATAAAAAATCGGTGAAATTGAGTTCCCTTTGAAATTTGGTCATTGTGACGCATGTTTATTTTTGTAACATCTCACAAAATATAAATTAGCCCATCCTGTGGCTGGGAAGGTATTTAATTTGAGGGGATTCCCGAGCAAATAACGTGCATGAAATCACTCGCTTTGCGCAGTCAAGCAGACGGAGGAAGTCCGTGTGCACATGCGCAGGTTTACATTTGACCGTGCACTGACCGTTCCATCATTCTGTCGCTAAACGAACAGCTGATCACACCGAGGTGCTCGCTGACCGCCGATATTTATTAGTTTGGTCCTGCGTTTCCTTTCCTTTGTATATAACGTACTTTTCTTCTCGCTTTCCGTTACTGTAGTCGGTCTTCCACGATTCATTTGCACGCTCATGTCCTCCATTTTTCTCTCCTGTTTCAAATTTGTATCCCACAATGCCTTGCACGAACAGGGAAAGCCCACCACGTGATGCATGACATATCTTGAAATGGGTCATGGTGAAGCAGGGAAAAAAAAAAAAACCCAGCGGAGGATTTACAGCCACATGGCCCTAATTGTTCCATTTAAAAAAAAAAAAAAACGAATAAAATTGGAAGTCTCTGATTCGAACTCCGTAGCTTTCGTTCCACTAAACAAAAATAAATCGTGTCAGGGAAAATTCTTTTTATGACCTACACTTAAAATCTGAAAGGCAGTCTAGCTTTAAAAAAAAAAAAAAAAACAACCATACTTACAGTTGTCCTCTTTTCCTCACGGAAAGCTACAGCCTCTAGTTTGGCCTCGTACTCAGCCTGGACTTGGTCCCTCTTCTTCAAAACATTCTGCAAATCGAGAGCAACAACGTGACTGAAACGCTGTGTATAAACTTCACAAACAACCTGCCAACTGTCCGTAAATTAGATTAGAAAACCAAGTTGCCATTATGCTCGGAGTCATAGCTGTCTGAAATCAGTTCACAGCTCAGCGTTTGGCATCACTGCACTCGCACACAGTGAGGCAGTCTCAATATGGAAGCTATTAAAACAGCTTTGCATAAACTCTGGCCTGAAGTGTGTGCTTGGGAACTCTCGGGAGAAGAATGACGGCCCCCCCGAGACTGGAAACGTGAACAACAACGCAGTCACAGCACCAGAGAAGCGCTGAGCCTCCTGGACTATTCTCATCAGACCACGGTCAACTGAAGGATACGCGGTACGCCATGCAACTCCTTCCTTTTTGAAAACCGAAGCCGTTTTTACTGTTCAAGTTGCAGCAGAATCGCTGCTGCAAGGCAATAGTTCATGAGATCAGTCCTATTGAGGTATTTCACCTGACATCACAGGGTCACGTGACGCCCCGGTGTCCGCCATTTTGAACGTCAAGCTAGCTAATGTCAACAACAGTAGCTGGTATGTTACTGTAGCAATGTTTACATTCAGTCATTTGGATGACTGTTAAAACCTTTCAGTCTCAAGTTTTTCCTTTACTGGATTTACTAGTTTACTGAGCTAGCACACGCGCTAGCTCCCAGCTTGCCCGAGCGCGCTAGCTCAGTAAACTAGTAAATACAGTAAAGGAAAAACTTGAGGCTGAAAGGTTTTAACAGTCATCCAAATGACTGAACGTAAACATTGCTACAGTAACATACTAGCTATGATGTTGTTGACATTAGCTAGTGCTAACAGCTAGTTGCTAATACACTGCTACAACTACACAGACCCTAATAATACAGTTCTTCATCATTGCCTGGTAACAGCAAATTTATAACGGGCCATGTCTCAACAGACTAAGAAGTTATTTCAATGACATTTAATAACATTTTGTTTATCCTGAGGACCGAAAGTAAATGAAAATGTGAACAAACCTTAGCTGTAATAAGATGGCGACCACCGGCTCCAGGGACGACCCGCTGATGTAGGCATGTTACCCAGCCTGACACAAAATATTTGTAGGTATCCAAACTCTTATACGCTTTCAGATCAATACCCGTGTATGGCGATGGGTTTTTAACGACATAGGTATACAGATCCTGTGGGCCGAAGTCAGGTAAAGACGAGGGCTTCGTGTACTTCCGTACGTCAGTGAACAATCCTGGTGGAAGCAGGTAAACGTCGTTCTCTAAGCCTGCTAACGTCAATTTTTGCAAATACCTCTCCCTCTGCTCGCCCTGTAAATGCCCTACGTCGCTGGATAGTGAAGACGTTTTCTGCATCTCGCTCCTTTTTCTTTTATTTGTCGCCTTCCTCGCATTCAAACTGATTCGAGCCGTGACGTCCAAAATGGCAGCATCACATGACTTGGTCACGTGAGTGAAGTACCTCAATAGCAAGCCCAATAGTTTGCAAAAGCAAAAAAAAAATAATCATTGGTGTATTTCTTGTGCCATTTTTATGACCAATCTTCATTAAAATGATATTAACCACACTTTCTCCGTCCTGTTGTTATTTTTCTCCAAGCAGAGATACTGCATAAAAGGAGCAGGCAACATTCAGTTTCACACAACACCCATCATACGATCGTATATGCAAATTAGATTGTTTGTTTGTTTGTTTGTGTGTGTGAGAGAGAGAAGCTTGTGAAAATTGCATCCTCCACTCTTTCTTGTGCAACACTTCCTCTCTCCGTCTCTTGCACAAAAGGAAAGCAGAGGCTTCGGCGTCTGCTGAGCTTCAGATTTTTGCGCCATGTATACACACACACGCCTGGGAGACACTCCAGGAGGTTTGAGAGCGGAGGTCAAGGAAGCTGAGGCATGTGAAAATATCAGCACACTTGCCAGAAATGTGACCGGCCTTGGCAATATGTAGCGATTCCTTAGCAAAGCATGTGACAGGGGTTACAGCCCTGCAGGTTTTACGCATTTACCCTGCTTTCACACGAGCAACTCAATTTCATCTCATCTCATTATCTCTAGCCGCTTTATCCTGTGCTACAGGGTCGCAGGCAAGCTGGAGCCTATCCCAGCTGACTACGGGCGAAAGGCGGGGTACACCCTGGACAAGTCGCCAGGTCATCACAGGGCTGACACATAGACACAGACAACCATTCACACTCACATTCACACCTACGGTCAATTTAGAGTCACCAGTTAACCTAACCTGCATGTCTTTGGACTGTGGGGGAAACCGGAGCACCCGGAGGAAACCCACGCGGACACGGGGAGAACACGCAAACTCCACACAGAAAGGCCCTCGCCGGCCACGGGGCTCGAACCCGGACCTTCCTGCTGTGAGGCGACAGCGCTAACGACTACACCACCGTGCCACCGATAGATAGATTTATTAAGGTCAGATTACATGCAAGGACAATATACTAAATACATTAAACTAAAACTAAGGATAGCACAACAAAGTGTAAAACACTTATTTCCATTGTGGCCTGAAGAAAAGTTTCAGGATGGCGCTATGTTGACTGTTTAATAATGGAATTAAGTGTATTATCACTAGTAAATTTGTACAAATGGCACCAAGTAGAATAATAAAAAAAAAAAAAAAAAACTTTAAAGTGCATATCATGGGTAAATTCAGGAGCAAGATCAAGGTAATTCTGCTATTTGATATTAAGGTGGCCCGCTTTAGAGCGTTCCTTCTGGACTAGACAGGGCCTGAGTGAGCTACGCAGTCATTAACGGTCTCATTTTCTATGTACGTGCATAACACGGAGCCACGATTTTATAGATAGTGACAAGTCGCAGTACGATGTCTGAACGGAGATTTCCTCAGATCTATGCAAATTAGGTCCAAATCCAAATGACTGACCTTAATGATGGCCCAGAACGATCCTATGGTACATGTGTTCCAACAGTTCTTCACTTCGCCACTCACGGGTTCAGTTCTTATTAAATGTAGTTCTCATTTATTGAGATACTCATTTATTTATTGAGATACTCATTTAGGGTGGCACGGTGGTGTAGTGGTTAGCGCTGTCGCCCCACAGCAAGAAGGTCCGGGTTCGAGCCCCGTGGCCGGCGAGGGCCTTTCTGTGCGGAGTTTGCATGTTCTCCTCGTGTCCGCGTGGGTTTCCTCCGGGTGCTCCGGTTTCCCCCACAGTCCAAAGACATGCAGGTTAGGTTAACTGGTGACTCTAAATTGAGCGTAGGTGTGAATGTGAGTGTGAATGGTTGTCTGTGTCTATGTGTCAGCCCTGTGATGACCTGGCGACTTGTCCAGGGTGTACCCCGCCTTTCACCCGTAGTCAGCTGGGATAGGCTCCAGCTTGCCTGCGACCCTGTAGAACAGGATAAAGCGGCTAGAGATAATGAGATGAGATGAGATACTCATTTACACAGTCCCATTTATTAAGACTGTGCCTTCATATGACCTCTCATGAAATATGTAGCGATATTAGAAAGCTCAGAAAAGAGACTGTAGTTTGTGTGATCCTATGCCCAATATAGTCTCAGACTCCTTTTCTTGGCTGACAGGAGCAGAACCTGATATGGTCATCTGCTTTTGTAGCCCATCCACCTTAAAGTGCATATCACAGGTAAATTCAGGAGCAAGATCAATGTAATTCTCCTATTTTATATTAAACTTTGGTCAAATATCCGTCACGTTTTGCATTTTGTGCAATTTTTTTTTTTACCTTGCGCAATACCAGAAAAATTCAGTTGAAATCAAATCAAGCCATTTGAGGCGAATTGGTCCGCCTCTGAAAAAACTCGGCATTTGGATTTCCCGGCAAACATTGATTTTCGTGACGTCGCGTGCGGGACACCTCCCTCTGAATCCTACGTCAGCGCTGGTTTGTTTATGAGAAAACGACCTGGTGGTTTTCTGCAAATTTCTTCAACGTTATCACGTAATTATTAAAATGGTTAACAGATGTATCGTAGGAGGGTGTAGCAACACCAATCTTGATGGGATTAGTACTCATCGTTTTCCAAAAGACCAGACAATGAGAGAGAAATGGGAGTGCTTGGTCTACACAGGCTGTGCACTGAAACCGTGCAAAGCTCACGCAGCCTGCTGGCGCTTCCACAGGTAACGTCACGAATCTGGCTCCAGATTCCCTTGGGATTTTTCCAGACGCGTTTTGTTATTTTATTTTTTTCTGCTGTAGACAGATGGCCTTGTGCAAAATTACCCTTCTGGATGAGTGTGTAAAGGGACAGACTTTCATATTAAAAACAAAAAGGTCCAGAATATGCACTTTAAGGTTAGAGGTTTCATGCATTCTGAGATGCTTTTCTGCTCAGCACGGCTGTAGAGTGTGATTATTTCAGCTACAGCAGCCATGTTGCCATTTGGATATGCATTATTGGTCACCGTGCACTTTTTAATTCAGGTTTTCGTGCCAAGATAAACACAAGTCAATTTTGTTGGCTCAGACCAAACCCCATGAAAAGCTTCTTGTTTTAAACTCAACATTTTCCAAAACTCCCATTACTACCTGGCTGTTCTTCAAACCCTTATTCCTAAAAATAAGAACCACCACTATCCACAAGACCACACATAAAACGTTCAGCAGGCGGTCTACCTTCATGGACTCAATATAGAGGACGTATTCTCGCAAGACAGGCAGGAAGTCATCACTCATGTCCTCTGTGAGTTCCTCCAGCGCGCTGCAGCAGTTAGCCACGCAGCCTGCCATGCCATCCAGCGGCTCCTGGAGCTCCTGCTCGGAGGAGGCCCATGAGGAGTAGAGTGGCCCGTACTCTCTCAGCTCCACCAGGTACTCTACAGAGAAGCATGCAAGACAGGAACGCTATTTAAACTAGGTTTTATTTTGCATTGTATCGTCTCATTAAAGGAGCAATTTGTCATTTTAGAGCCCTCTGCTGTCCAAGATGCAAACTGCAGTTGGAATTAGAACACTGTCGAAACTTTGCTTTCCCCTAAACTGACTCCAAATGTATATTGTTTCACAGGTTGCCTTTTAAGGAAAGGAGGCAGAGCTGAGCAGTATTGTTCGAGTTTGGAACTCATTTCTGTGACAGAAAGTGTAAACAAAAGCCTGATATAAATCAAATTAGTTATCAGCAACTGTATTTGTGCAATTAATATTCTAAGTAGACTTTTGAATACTTTTGCTATCCTACTGAATTAAATTACCTAGTTTAAAGTGATATTAAAATCGGTCTACACCAGGGGTTTTCCAAGTGTGGGAGAGTGAGGCCCCCCCCCAGAGAGCAAATAAACAACAGTGCCCCCCCCTTACAATTTTTGTTGTTGCTGTACTTAATGTTCCATTCGTATTTTTAAAAAATGGTTGTTGTACACATTTTTATTTTTTAATTTTTCACATTTTAAATTGAGATTGTTGTGGGCTAAAATGTCAGGGGGGGGGGGTCCAAAAAATTGCGATGTGGTGTTTTTTAGGTTTTTGTTGCGATTATATTGCGGGAGGAAGTGAAAGTTGCGAGAAATTGTTGCGATTTTCTCTGTTTGTGATTAAAATTGAGTGATATGTTAAATATTAAGTTATTACTGAAAAACTATTGATTAAAAAAAACAAAAAGACACTGAGAAATGGTCCTATAAACAACTTTACCAATATAAAAGATTACCAGGACTACAAAAATGCAGAAAAATAGGCTTTACTTATCCAAATGCACCTGTTGGTTCAAAAGTTAAAGTGCAGAGAACCTCACAGCACAACATGAAGTTACCTTAAAATATAATATAAATGCCTCAGCTTTCATGTAAAAAACAAACAAACAAACAAAAAAAAAAAACTTAATACTAGTACTGTGTGCAGGCAGTCTCTCCTGAAGACTAAATTAAACAATAATTATAAACTAATAAAATAAATGGCTCAGGCTTCATAGAAGAAAAAAACAATTTGAACAGAATCTCACAGTATGATGCTGAAGCTTCCTAAACAATGGAAAATAAAATACCATTTTGGCAAAAAATGCTGGCATCCATTAATTTCTTGTATTAAGTAAAAAAAAAATAAAGTGCACACAGTCCTTCACTGTAAACATCACACACTTTCAGTAACAGAATTTAAGCCTACATAAACACTGACTCGCACATCATGCAGTGTTGCCAGATACTGCTGACGTTTTCCAGTCCAAAATATGTTCAAAACCTGCCAAAATGCACTTGAAACTGCCCAATCTGGCAACACTGCGGCGCATGCTCCTTCTCTTGAACGTATACACAGAAGTAAGGCGGAAGGTAGTTTGTCGACGTCACCCCAAGACGACGCCAACGATTGGTCAAATTTGCGGGAAAGTTGCGGTGATTGGATATAATTGCAACACCGCCCTGAATTCACGGGGATTGGTTGAATTTGCAAATCGCAACATCCTGGAGGCTCTGTTTTTTTGCTTGGCCCAGGCTCTGTCTCCTCACTCACTGTAGCTTTAGGTACTAAAAATCGATCCATTTTGTCTCTGGTAAAGGCTAGCTGAAGTTCGCTAAATGTCCGCAATAGTAACTTATTCTGGTTTATTTTTCCTCACGTTGCGCCCACCCTGAAGAACTCTGGCGCCCCCCAGGGGTGGCGTGCCCCACACTTTGAAAAGCCCTGGTCTACACAGTACATATGAAAACCTGGCTGGTCCGTTACTCAAAAACTTCTTTTAAAATATTTCACTTTAACATGAGATTTTTAACATCCAGTCCAAAAAAAAAAAAAAAGGGTTAGTGAAATATTTTAAGAGAAGTTTTCGGGTTGAGTGCCTAAAGATAGCACGAACGCATTAATTTTCACTACCTGATGATGATTATGTATTCCTCGTACCCTAGGATCGCTGGGAAGAAAGCGCCCGATGGCATGCCCTCTGATGACTGAAGGCCAATCCTTGAATGGCACACTCGGGAGCACACAGGGAACGGAAATCAGGTCAACAACAAGCGACCCATACTTCTGAGCCTCCTACACGCAGAGTTGAAACTGCGACTCCCAGTACCATCTAGTACTGGCCGTTTCGCCTTTTCTCCATCGCTGTAGGATTTTCTTCCCGCCTGCGCTGCATAGATTTAAAGTGAAGATTGGTGCACGCAAACCAACTCCACTCTTTAGGGCCAAGGGGACACTCCACAGGCTAAGACGGCTGTGGCGACCACAAGGCTGTAGGTTTTACATCAGAGTGTCCTCCTCCTAGCCTCTGGCTCAAAAACCTTCCTCGGAGGCACAAGGACCCAGTTATACTGCTGGTAATTCAGTCGCACCCGTAGCAATCTCAGTTACCCCTTTTCCACCAAATCAGTTCCAGGGCCAGTGCTGGTTCACAACTCGTTCAACTTGCGAACCAGCTGAGAACCAGTTTGCTTTTCCATAGCTCAGGGTGCTAAGGGGAGCCACGTCATTACGTCACTGTATACGTCAGTTACGTCGCTGTGTTTGCATAAACCTTGGCGCGAACATCGAAGCAACAACACAACGGAGAAGAAGCAGCAGCAGCAACAATAATAATGGATGACCGCTGCTTTACTGTATCCATGATATCTCATCGCTTATTTAAAAAAAATGGCACCCTATTGCGGTCTTGCTATTGTTGTTCGTCTTAACAACTCCGCCCCCCCCGCTGATGTAAGCAGTTCTTTCCTCTAGCC
Organism: Neoarius graeffei; assembly: GCF_027579695.1. NCBI lineage: Eukaryota > Metazoa > Chordata > Actinopteri > Siluriformes > Ariidae > Neoarius > Neoarius graeffei. Next base: position 42,087,122 of record NC_083593.1, on the reverse strand, counting down.
CAGCAAAGAGTTGGTGCTACCCTGGAACCGGTTTTTCTGGCCCAGAGCCAGTTCTTTGTCATTGGAAACAGAAAACCCGGTTCCAAACTAAGCACTGGCCCCGAACCATCCCTGGAACTGATTTGGTGGAAAAGGGGTAAGTGAAAACAGGGGCACCACGTGAAGGTGTTGCTATGGGAACAGTAATGTAGGAGAGGCCAACTGTAATGACCTCCTGCCTAGCAGACAGGGGCCACAAAGCGATCACTACACCTAGAAAGGAGAGGTTAAGTATTAAGGTTACACCTTCCTTTAGTGAGTGGGACCTCATTAACCACTAAATTACTTCACTACTTAGTATTGCTATTAATTTAGTTCGCAACGAAACGCTTCGTCATTCTTCTTCTTTCGGCTGCTCATCCGGAGCCACGTTTTTTTCGCTTTGGTCAGGTACCACCCGAACTGATCACATCAGCTTTTCTTTGGCTAATCAGACACAAGGTACGCCACCACTCTTGCCAGAGCAGTTGGGGGTTAGGTGCCTTTCTCAAGGACTTCAGCCAGTCCTGCTGGTCCAGGGAATCGAACCAGCTACCTTTTGGTCCCAAAGCTGCTTCTCTAACCATTAGGCCTTGGCATATTTGATTTAGCATTAGGTTTTGTTTTTTTTTGTTCTTGTTAAAAACACCAGATCCTCTTTCTGACGCAACCCCCTCCAATCTATCCAGGCTTGGGAATGGACCCAAGTATACACTAGCTTGTGCAACCCCCAGCGGCTGGGTATTTTACCAAATCCGCATGCCCTTGAACAGTGGGAGGAAACCAGAGCACGCGAGAGAAACCCATGCAAATGTGGAACATGCAAACTCCACACAGAAAGGCCCAGTCAGCTGTGAGGTTCAAACCCAGAACCTTCTTGCTGTGAGGCGACAGTGCTAACCACTACATCACCCAAAACCACCTTCTTCATTAACATTCTGAAAATTCGAATACCAGTGTTTTCGAATTGGGATCTTAGAAAGAAAGCGGTCGTTGTCGCTCTTACCTGACTGCTCTTTGATGATCCTTTGTGCTATCCTGTCAATGGTGCCCAGCTTCTGCGTGAACATGTCCAGATAGTCGCCCATCGTGGCGAACTCCATCGGCCGCGCTCTCAGCTTGTAGCCACCAGTCACATACTTCACAGACTCGCCCATCTTGGACAGCAGAGCCAGGCCTTGCTTTTTATTCAAATCCTATTACACAAAACGTACCGGACATCCTTTCAAAATCCTTTGTACGTTTTGACTTTACAGATGTAAAAGAGCAACCGTTTCTCTTTCCAGGAGTCTGGTTCTTCTCAAATGTTCTGATAAGCAAGACAATGCCTTTCGTCAAGCTAAATCGACAGAATGTTTAAGTAACAGACAGAAACTTCCAAAGCTTTGATTAAAGACAACCACAAATGTGTGAAGGAAGTGGAAAACATGACCCATGAGAATCCTTGAGAGACCAACAAACAAAGCCGATGTGGTTAAAGTCAAGTCTAACATGGAGTGAAAACTATCCTGTCAAAACACGAATGCAAATAGCTGTCGTCCCGGTGTATCAAGGTTTTTGTTTTGTTTTTTTATTAGTCATTTCTCTGCCAATAAACTTGTACACCAAACAGAGTTATTATGAATTAGAACCTGGGTCTGTACACGTTTCTGGAGGGACGAATGCAGAAAAACTGCTTTCTCAGTCTCGTGGTAGCCACCACGTACACTCACCTTGGTAGACAGGAAAACGTTGAAGTGCTCGTTGAAGGAAAGGACAGGATGATCGGCAACCCGTTTTAGGAACTTATCCAGAGCCTTTCTTCTCGTCTCAACAAATTCCTCTGAAAAACGATCCACTACTCCTTTCATCACAAATTTCTCAGGTAGCGGCTTTAGAGGAAACAATAATGAAAGCGACACAAAAGTTCAAGTCAGTCAAACCCTGAGGTTTTCAACCCCTAGACGCTTAAAATTAATTACCCCATGGAATTAATCATCATCATAATGCTTTATAAAGCATTAGGTGAACATACTCCCAGCTGAAAATAAAAAAAAAAAAGACCCATATTCTGCTATTTGGGTTTTTTGTTGGGTGTATGTACGGTAAATTCCATAAGTGACTAAAATGAAATAAGCTTCAGTTGGGATAACATGCTGTGATGTTCTACCTACTGGAATAAGGTGGGTTGGTTGGCTGTCCTCGAGCTTGCTCCTCAGCCAGTCAAAGTCCTGGTAGCGCCGCCGCACTGAATATTCAGGGAGGTCAAACTCCGTTCTGGTTGTCTACGGATTAAATAAGAACAGACTAAACATTACGGACAGAAAGAGGCTGTGAAATTATTCTTCTCTAATTTACAACCACAAACCGTGAATGGATTTACATGGACACCAACAAGATCCCACCCCCCATCCCAGTTTCAGCCAAATTCCACCCATCAGTCAGGACGAAAGCCTGTCCTATCTGCCGACATGAGCTCACAGACACGCCTACGATTGCCGAGTGTTGCTGTGATTGACAGGGGACAGTGTGAGTATGCCACCCAGAGAGCATGTCCAACTTTGCCGTTTTAAACTCCCGCCCACAGATAGTTGCGGTTACATCATGAGCCCAGGACAACAGGGTGAAAGTTTTTCTATTGTGCCACTAGGGAGCCCCAAGATGACCCCCAATTCTATTGTCATGCACGGTCAGAAATAAGGAGTACAGTAAGAGTCCATTTCTGTACCCCATGGTACAATCTACACTCATGTACACTACCGTTCGAAAGTTTGGGGTCACTTTGAAATGTCCTTATTTTTGAAAGAAAAGCAGCGTTCTTTTCAATGAAGATCACTTTAAACTAATCAGAAATCCACTCTATACATTGCTAATGTGGTAAATGACTATTCTAGCTGCAAATGTCTGGTTTTTGGTGCAATATCTCCATAGGTGTAGAGGCCCATTTCCAGCAACTCTCACTCCAGTGTTCTAATGGTACAATGTGTTTGCTCATTGCCTCAGAAGGCTAATGGATGATTAGAAAACCCTTGTACAATCATGTTAGCACAGCTGAAAACAGTTGAGCTCTTTAGAGAAGCTAGAAAACTGACCTTCCTTTGAGCAGATTGAGTTTCTGGACCATCACATTTGTGGGGTCGATTAAATGCTCAAAATGGCCAGAAAAATGTCTTGACTATATTTTCTATTCATTTTACAACTTATGCTGGGAAATAAAAGTGTGACTTTTCATGGAAAACACAAAATTGTCTGGGTGACCCCAAACTTTTGAACGGTAGTGGACTTCAAGGCAACTGTGTGTACCTTTTTGGGTCAAAAAAAGGTACATGTTCCCAATCAGGATATAAAAACGGTACAAATAAGTACCTTAGAGGGTCCCAGTGACAAGCCAGCGTACCCCTATAGGTACAAAGATGCACTGTTTTCTGAGTGTGTGTAAACACTGTACAGTATCAAACGTTGGATTATTGAAATTTTGAGAAATGGATTTACTTCCCTTTAAAGCACCTTTATACAAGTAAGCAAATCAGTCAGTCATTTAACCAACCATCCATCCACCACAGCTTATCCTGTACAGGGTCACGGGCAAGCTGGAGCCTATCCCAGCTGACTTTGGGCGAGACGCGGGGTACACCCTGGATAAGTTGCCAAATCAACACAGGATGGACACAGACAAAACCATTTCACACCTACGGTCAATTTAGAGCCACCAGTTAGCCTAACCTGCATGTCTTTGGATTGTGGGGGAAACCGGAGGAAACCCATGCAGACACGGGGAGAACATGCAAACTCCAACCCCCATCAACCACTGGGCTCAAACCCAGAACCTTCTTGTTGTGAGGCGACAGTGCTAACCACTACACCACCGTGCCGCCCTTGTACGTCATTTATTTAAAAAGAAATCTGATTACTGTCTGTCGACCCTACCCAAGTGTGGTCCTTACTTGGGTATTCATAAGGAATGAAATATGACCAGGTTGAGGTTCTAGGCAGAATAATTCACAGTGAGATATGCTGCAAAACAGAGTTTCAGTCTGATTCTTCTTCTTTTTGCATCTTCTCTTAAGCAGATAGGGTGAAGGGCCTTGCCCAAGGGCTCAACAGTGGCAACCTGGTGGACGTTTCAACCGGATTCTGAAGCATTTTATTCCTCTTATACCACAATTTGCCACTGAAGATTATTATATCCCCTCATCAAAAATATAAAAAAATTCCCATGCAGTGATTGCCCACGAATGAATCACGTGACCCAAAATAGTTCCACCATTGATTAAGCAACGTCTCTCGTGACATCAAAAATTTTTTTAAAAGTGGATACAGTGAGTCATGGTATATCCTGGATATACCATGAACTGACGTCACAATTTCAAGCTATACAGCCCACTCGGGTCACAGCTGTGGCTCCGCAAGCATTTTTGTGTGTGTAGATATACGGATCATGATCAAGCCGAGAGAGGCAGGCGATAGTGTGCTATGTTGCACATGTGCGGGTCGAAGGTCGATCCTACGTAAAACAACAAACATGGCTGCCTCAAGTGAGATTATGCCGAGATTCACCATGTCCGAAATTGCTCACTCATTCACTACTCCCTATATAAGGAATTACTACATAGTGAGCTCATTGGTAAGATGAAAAAACGCTTTCGGACACTAGTCCGTCGTGCTGGTATTTACGTCATTACTGTTGCACAATTAAAACGTGCTAGATCAGCCGGCTGGTAGTTTTCAAAATAATAAATACATATTACACCAAGCGTATTTCCGACAATCAATACAAAAAAGTACTGCATCTTTCAGTTTCTTTTTAAATCAAGGCGGAATACTTTCTTCTTCGCCACTGCCTTTTTATTAAATCAAATTTGAAACTTTTAATTTGATTTCTTAAGATACTTTGAGTGCACTATATAAGGGTGTAGTCATCCTCACTATCGTTTCAGACAGCACTACAAAATGGCATCCTCACAATATAGTGAATAGGGAGCAATTTAAGACACAGGGTCAATCTTAACACTTAGTTTGGAATTTTTTGAGGAAGGATCTCATCTCATCTCTAGCCGCTTTATCCTGTTCTACAGGGTTGCAGGCAAGCTGGAGCCTATCCCAGCTGACTACGGGCGAAAGGCGGGGTACACCCTGGACAAGTCGCCAGGTCATCACAGGGCTGACACATAGACACAGACAACCATTCACACTCACATTCACACCTATGGTCAATTTAGAGCCACCAGTTAACCTAACCTGCATGTCTTTGGACTGTGGGGGAAACCGGAGCACCCGGAGGAAACCCACACGGACACGGGGAGAACATGCAAACTCCACACAGAAAGGCCTTCGCCGGCCACGGGGCTCGAACCCGGACCTTCTTGCTGTGAGGCGACAGTGCTAACCACTATACCACCGTGCTTTGAGGAAGGATATAAAATCTAATATACACTACCGTTCAAAAGTTTGGGGTCACCCAGACAATTTTGTGTTTTCCATGAAAAGTCACACTTTTATTTACCACCATAAGTTGTAAAATGAATAGAAAATATAGTCAAGACATTTTTCTGGCCATTTTGAGCATTTAATCGACCCCACAAATGTGATGCTCCAGAAACTCAATCTGCTCAAAGGAAGGTCAGTTTTATAGCTTCTCTAAAGAGCTCAACTGTTTTCAGCTGTGCTAACATGATTGTACAAGGGTTTTCTAATCATCCATTAGCCTTCTGAGGCAATGAGCAAACACATTGTACCATTAGAACACTGGAGTGAGAGTTGCTGGAAATGGGCCTCTATACACCTATGGAGATATTGCACCAAAAACCAGACATTTGCAGCTAGAATAGTCATTTACCACATTAGCAATGTATAGAGTGGATTTCTGATTAGTTTAAAGTGATCTTCATTGAAAAGAACAGTGCTTTTCTTTCAAAAATAAGGACATTTCAAAGTGACCCCAAACTTTTGAACGGTAGTAGGTGAGGTGACTGGCATAGTACTAGTTTCTGAAGGGTGCAGCCAGTTGCCTCAGAGAATCCATAATTTCAACCGGAACCTTTCAGTGCACGGTATATTTGATTATCAATTTAAAATAGTGCTGTCAAAAACGTCACGTTATTATCGCGTTAACTTGACTCAATTTTAACGGCGATAATTTTTTTAAATCGCAAGATTAATGCTCTGTGACATGTAGGTTTTTCATAAGCTTTTGAAACTGCCAGGAACTTGGAACAGGAGACTTTGCTTAGAAAAACGATAGCAGCTAGACTGTAATGCCACGCCCCGCACAGCCAGAGTCCTCTGCCCTCCCCCCAAAGAACCAGCACGGGCAGGGCGCGCTAGCCCCGCGCCTCGTGACGAAGAGCCACGGTGCTCGGCTTAGGTTTCGTTTTCCCATCGGCGCCTCCAGCCCGACTTTGCAGTGGCTGTGACAAGACGTGTTATGCTCTGCAATTTATAAAAAAATAAAAAAAAAACCCACACATTGGTACAAAGCAAGCCCATTCACTTTTTTATGCTGATAAGAGAATTACAATGGTTTTTCATGTGACAAAAATGTGCGATTAAATTGCGATTAATCGCAAGTTAACTATGACAGTCGAAACATTAGTCGCGATTAAATATTTTAAGTCGCTTGACAGCACTAATTTAAAAACAAACTTCATCAGCTGACCCTTACATTTAACGCTAGGGAATGTAGTTAGTCATCCCCTTCTATTTAAAAAAAAAAAAAAAAAAAAAATCCCTTACTGACCATTACATCGTGCTGACCGGGGAGACTCATTCCACAACTGTGAAATACATCTCTCCCTCCAGAAATTTTCACCATATACTGTCAACGTATACAGTATATTATTCTTTTCAACCTGTAACCGCAGCTTTAAAGTTGCTGAATGCTGAAAACGTGCGTCGGTCAGGGTTTGATGTCAGGTTTAAGAGATGCTTCAAACCGGTTTCTAAATTCCTTTACGAAAGCAGAAGGACTCAAGAGCTCCAAGTGGTTAGATTAATAATCTGTAATGGAGATGTAATACAGCAGTTATCTATTAACCATGGCACTATTTCCAGGAAAGATTCCTGTCCCCTAGAACAGAAAACAAACAAATCATCCAGGGAAGAGGAATTCGCTGCTAATAGTTTGCCAGTTGGAGCGGTTTCATTTCTCTTCCTCAAATTACCAACATGATGAAAATAATAAAAAGTGGTCCAAGCACCAGGATCTATAATTGGAAGCATATTCCAGAGTTTATCATCTGGTTGATGTGATATTTCATATAGGAGTTAAACTGGAACCACTGTTTTCTTTTCAGTACGTGGAAATCCTTACAGCTGGCAGAGGACCTGTTGTTACATTTCAAATTAGCGCCTGCCTGTCGGGCAGGTCATACGGTTTGTCTCATCTGAGTGACAAAGTGAAAAGAAGGTCAAGCGAGAACTTGTTTCAGTGAGCACGATTTCACATCCTATTGAGAAAGCTGTAGAAAGAAAAAAAAAAAAAAAACTACCATCGATAACTGTCCATTTTATTAGGAACACCCATCCACCTGCTGGTTTACGCGGTTCTCTAACCAGCCGATCCCTTGACAGCAGCACGATGCATCAAACCATGCAGATACAAATCAACAGCTTCAGTTAATGTTCACTTCAAACATCAGAATGGGAAAAATTACCGCGATCTCAAAGTGTGACTTTCACTGTGGCATGGGTGTTGGTTTGAATATTTCAGAAACTACCCCCCCCCCCCCCAAAAAAGGCTTTGAGCTGACTGAGTGACAGTTCTGTGGGTGGGGACAAACGCCCTGTTGATGACAGATCAAATCAAACTGCCAGGAAGGATATAGTGACTTATATAATCACTCTTTACAACCGTGGTGAGCAGAAAAGCATCTCGGCATACAACAGCAGAACACCACACTGGGTTCCAGTCCTGCAGCCAAGAAGAGGGACCTGAGACTCAAGAACAAGTTCCTATTAAAGTGGCCAGCGAGTGCAGAATGAAACTGAATATTACTAATGGTAAACAGACTTTTTTTTAAAAAGAATAAATAAATAAAATTTTAAAACATGCCATCATCGTTATATTCTTTATTCAATCCATCAAAGACAACAGACTTAAATTGATTCATTTAGACCCAATTATCGAGGTCACATTTGTCCCACTGACCTTAGTAGACACTCTGTATGTAATGTATGTCTCCATGGCAGATACGTGTTTCTTTGGATCGTCCACGGTCACAAAGAGATCCCGCGTCTCGCCATCCAGGTCATCGTCCAGTTGTAAGCGATTTAGCAGAGAGGATGAAGATGCCGGGCTGGATGTGTCCACTGCATTGCCGTTGGGGAGACTCAAATCCTAAAATATAGCAAAAATTGTGATTAAGTATCAGATACTCAGAACATGAACAGACATGACCTATAATAAGTATATATATGGGCTGTAACGATACACCCAACTCACGATTCGAATCGCGATTTTTTGACCCACGATTCGATACGCCCACGATTTTTTTTTAATGTTTTTTTAAAGTAGTAAATTTGACTTAACATTTACTTACATTAACTATTTAATAACAAATAATTCAGACCACTGCAGAGAATGAGTAATATGTATGCAAAAATGAACAAATGTATATCCAAAGACTCTTTTATTTCTCAAAATAATACTGTTGAGCCGGAAGCTCTGTTTTTTTTGGTTCTGAAAAAGTCATTTTTCCAAATCGTGTAAATCCGTTAAGATTTTTTTTTTTTGGGGGGGGGGGGGGCTCTCTCACTGTCACTCTCATAGGGCCAATGATTTTCTGTGATCGCGGAAAACAGATGGAAATTACGGAATTTTTATAGTGAAACATTGCTCGCGTGTCAAAATGTAACTGCCGCAGAAGGCTTCCGCCCAAGCAGACATGCCTTCAGTGTTGCCAGATATTGCTAACGTTTTCCACCCCAAAATATATTCAAAACCAGCCAAAAAGCACCTAAACCTGCCCAATCTGGCAACACTGCATGCCTTTCCGGTCAAGTGATTGTGATTGGCTTGTGGCACACCTAGCCAGCCAATGAGCTGCTTGTTTACAGATTCGCTCCCCGCGTCGCAACCAGTGGCGAGTGTGGACGTTGCGTGACTCGCAGAAGATTGTCGCAGGTCAGCGAAAAAACGACTTACTAATAGATATAAAAAAATAAAAGTAATTTAAGTAAGTTTAAAATGCAATTTAAATAAAAAGTATTCATAAATTGAAGTTTGGAAGCGCCTCTGTTTTTGGGCTGAGGAGAAGTTTGAAAGGGTGTACTGCGATTCTGCCTTCTTGTATCGCGATACGGATCGTGGCTCTGCGTATCGCGATTTCGATACGCATATCGTTACAGCCCTTATATTTTTTTTTTTAATAAAAAAATGCTTGGAAAGTAGGAAAGGTGTGCGATTACCCCAGATTTTTTTTAAACACATTTCCTGGTATTGAGAAAAGAATAAAAATTCCACTCAAAACCCTTCCTTCTCTGGATGATCTCACGAGATTTGTACATTGCTGTAACTCAAAGACTGTCTACTTATTTCCAGACACTTACTCACAATATGTTCATAGCCATTACACGTACTGATCCGATACAAGACTGAAATTCTGAATCAGATTGGATTTTATGAAACCATCCAGTGATACCAAGTGTGTGTGTGTGTGTGTGTGTGTGTATATATATATATAAAAAAAAAAAATGTCATTATAATTCAACACAAGGCTGAAGGTCGGACAAAAACAGTTTCTCCTGAGTCAGGGTGCTACACATATCAGCATGGCTTTCCCCAAAGCGCAGATACACAGCGCTAAGCTGCACTGCGCGACATTGGAGTTGCGTTGTCACTTGCGCGCACACCCCCCCCCCAAAAAAAAACCCCACACAAATTGAACAATGCAGAGTACTTTCCACACCTAAATATCTCCTATCCCCCTCTGAAAACGAGTGATAACTACAGTATAGAAATGGGAAGATATTGTTATCTATAGGTCTAGACCATCCTTGTACTCAACCCAGAAGTGAAAATAAAGGGTTTCGCTGCATGCACCAATTGCTATTCGCAACCATACATAAAGCCAGGTTCTAGGCGCTGGTCAATAGATGGCGCTGTGGCGTGATTCAACCTCGATTCTGTTCCTGGCATTCTGGAATTGGAAAATAAAAAGGCTGTTCAATACTACGCATTTTTTGTTGTGCAATAAGATTAAATATTTCTCCGAACTAACCGTTTCCAATGTTTTAACCCATTGACGCCTGAAACGCCTGCAGAAAAACGTCTGCAAATGCCTAAGCCAGTTTTTAGAAAAGGTCCCCATCTGCCTGAGGGTTTTCTGAAATAAAAATAATTAATTGAAAACGCCTATGAAAAATTCAATATATCAGCCTCTGAAGCACATAAAGACATGAAATAAGTTGCATTTAAAAGATAAAATTCTCTGCTTTTATTGGATCATGCTCATTCAGCATTAACACTAACATTTTTATTAAAAAAAAAAAACAAATCTGGCATGCGTCTTGAAAATAATGACAAATCAACAATGCTGTGTTATGCAGCAACCAGCATTTGGGGCAATGTTGCGTTATGCAACAACCGGCACTAGGGGCAATGTTGCATGACGCAGCATCCGGCGTCAATGGGTTAATCATGTTGAATTGTGCCGAAATCAGCCCTAGATGCCACCAGAACGCACCATCTGAGGTCTTCAGTTTCAAAGTTTTCCGGGGGAGCATGCCCCCAGACCCCCAGCAGCCCACTCAACAGACCCCAAAGGGTTAAAGTTGGGCTCTGCATCAGTAGCACCACTTTGATTTTTTTTCCCCTTTCTTTCTTCTGGGGAAAGACCTGGAGAATATTATGGATTGCCTGTGGTCAAATCCCTAAATTCCTTGCAATCAATCATACACTGAGAAATGTTATTCTTAAACTGTTGGACTATTCACCCATACAGTTTTTCACAAAAGTGGTGAACCCTTCCGCCATGATAAATAATTGGTCCAAAAGCATACGTCAGGTTATACGGTTTCCCCGTATTTTGTACGGGAAAATGCAATATTTTTTGGCTAATACGGCATACACTGATTTTCATACAGGAAAGTTACGTTTTGTGGGGGTGTCGTGGCTCAGGTGGATAAGGCGCCATACCATAAATCCGGGGACCCGGGTTCAATTCCGGCCCGAAGTCATTTCCCGATCCCTCCCCGTCTCTCTCTCCCGCTCATTTCCGGTCTACACTGTCCTATCCAATAAAGGTGCAAAAAGCCCCCCCCAAAAAAATCTTTTTTTTTTTTTAAAGTTACGTTTTGTATCAGAGATTTTTTCCATTACTCCGAGAAAATTCTCTTAGCATCCACATTTATTTTTTCAAAACACGCATGCCGAACAAAACGAACCATTTTCGATTTGTGGTTTTATAGTTGCACGTGGTTTTCTCGGTCATTTAAGTATATCGGCTTGGACTGCCCAGACTTCTGTGGCAGCTGCAGAAGTTATGTTCTGCCAATTTCTCATGGAACACAACAATATCCCCCTGACTGTGACTGATCATTTTTCGCAGCTAGCAAAAAAAAAAAAAACGTTTCCTGATTCAAAGACTGTACAGGTAAGCATTTGTTTTTTTTGTTTTTTTTTTTTTAAAGTTTTTACTGTTTGCACGTAGGAAAGCTTCCTCCATTATGATAAATTTAGGGAGGAGATACTGGGAGTTGGTGTTCATACAACAGCAACTGTAGTTAGCCAGCGATTCCTGGTTTCGCTTCTCTAAACATTTTAATT